>NC_068279.1:21400409-21718378 GCF_025860055.1 Xyrauchen texanus
TAACTAAAGTTCAACTTTTCTTTGATAATTATTGACCTAGGGAGTCCTAGATGTAGAGGCATTTTGCAGAAATTTGATAGGCTGCTGGCGGCAATGTTTTTTTTATTTGTCTGTGTAGGGCTGGCCGATAAAACGATATCGATATATATAACACGATAAAGAAAATCCACGATAAGCTTTTGAGGAATTTTCTATATTTAATGCGTGTCACTAAAACACAAGCAGTTCGGCTTTCTCAGGCTGCGTTTCCACTGGGTGGACGAAATCCGCTCAAAGGCGCTCACAGTGCTAGGAGAGAGCTTGCTCCACATGATCCTATGATCCACCTTGTGAGCATGATGCTCGGCTTTCATAGGAATTGATTGAAAACGCTCTCAGCTTCACTCACAATGCGCCAGTGGTAACGTAGGGTCAGACTGGATGATCTTGCTAATGCTAGCTGCCTTGATAATGATTAGGTACCGTTGTCAGACAATGGTTGCGCTCTCTCATCATCTCTAGTGAAGAGCGCGACAGAACAACAGTGATGTGGACAACAGCTCTAATCTTTCTGCGCTGTAATCTTGAATATTGTTCTCTTGCAACAAACATGCATAATTTCTACCCTGTCCCGCTCCGCATGCGTTGCCTTTTCCCTTCATGTGTGTAGACATGAAGCACCATATGAGTTAACGTGGTTTCAAAGCACCTTTTAGACCAAAACGTTTTTCCCTTCTAAATGTATCTTTATTAATCAGCATGTTACGATTTATTAATAATAAACAAATCAATTTCTGTTCTAATTTTGTGAAAATTAATTAGATGTCTGGAGTGGATAAGGAAAGACAAAAATTACTAGTTGGTAGACTAGTCTCTCACTTTAATGATTTTTTTTTTTTCTTTTCATAATTGTCTCTCTGGACACCCCTGAACCCGCATTCAGCATCATTCCACAGTCACAAGGGCTTCTATGCCCCATACTTGGGTATCTGAATCTAAAGAAAAGTAAAAAATATTCCAACAAATACTGGACTGCTGTCTCTATGCTTCAGAACAAACAGAGGATCTTTTAACATTCATTTTCAATTGATAAACGGTAAAAGACGGTAAAATTGGTAAAAGATCCCGCAGACCCCACCGCTTTGGCCATCTCTGGACCCCCTGTGCAGTTTTATAGAAACTATTTTGACTGTTTAGAATTCTTTTTTTCTTTTTTTCTGCCATCAACTTTGAAATAAAAAATACAAAAAAGTGCAATGTGTAAATTATATTGTGATAAATATCGATATCGAACAATATGAAAAAGATTATCGTGATAACAATTATGGCCATATCGCCCAGCCCTATGTCTGAATCATATTGTAGAATATTGCATTTGGCCCCTACAAGAAGCATACTGATTTTTAACTTCATTGATAACACAGTTGCGGAGTTATGACCATTTATTAGTTGTAGCGCCCCCTATAGGCAACTTTTTGCCTGCAGACTCAAAATGTAACGTTTGGCTTTTTCGTTTGGTAGATATTGGTCAATACATTAAAAAATGGATGACACCTGAGCAATTTGTTTGCTTACATCAATTCCTTTGATAAATTTTTGTTAGGAGGGTTCAAAGTAGACACACCCCAATTTTCATGCGAATCGGACATACGGCCTAGGAAGAGTTTGTCTTGAGCCAAGAAATGTAAGAAACGTGAGTGTGCGACAAACGGTTTTGGAGTTGTGGGCCAAAACGTAAACATGAGCACTATAGCACCACCTTGAGGCCGATACTTTGAAATGCTGTAGTACACTGGTGGACTACCTTCCCTCAAAGTTTCAGCTCTCTACGACTTACAGTTTGGTCTGCGCAATCAGTTTTAGGGCAGAATTATAATACAAATACAAATTCGTACAATTACAATAGGGTTTCAGCCCTTCGGGCTTGAACCCCTAATGAAAAAAAAAACTGCAGATGCTCCCAATTGAGACATTGATTTAATGTCCCAATTGAGACATTGCTTTAATGTCATGAGTCCAAATACAATGTAATATAATGCAGAGATATTCAAATAATCTTGGATAAAATGCAACGATACCTCAGATATCCTTGTTATATCCTGGGGGGTGGTCTCTGGTTAACTCTCTGGGGTCTGAGGGTGTTTTGGGCCCTGGAGAAGTTTTGACATGCCTTGACATTTGTGCTTTTTTCAGTTGCTTAAAACATATTCATGGCTAATGTCTGATAAAACTGTATTCAGCACAAACTGTGCTACAATAATATGTGAGCAGCATGTATGTACATGTTTTTATTTTTGAGAAAATAACGTTTATGAGTGGTTTTTAAAAAATACAATTAAATTTGAAGTAATTGAAATAAGGCCATATACATACTAAACATTTGTCCGCAAGACTTTTGAGAACTGGATCTTGTAGCCTTGAGGTTTTGATACAAAATGATGTGAAAAACATCCTGATCACTCATTCATACAAAACTATTTAGTCATTAAATGTTTGTAAGACACTTTTAGAATGGTCATATGCAAGGAGGCGTGATTTATTATGAATATTGATGTGATTCACACCTGAGGAGACAAAGACCACTCCCCTGGGCCTATCACTGAGGAATGTGTCATGAAAGAGAATAAATGCGAGGAGACTTAATAATCAAAATCAAGTTTTAAGTTAAAAGAAGTCTGACTATTCATTTTCTTTACATAAAGACTTACACTACCATTTAAAAGTTTTAGAAGAAGTCTCTTCTGCTCACCAAGGCTGCATTTATTTGATCCAAAATACAATAAAAACAGTGATATTGTGAACTCTTTTTACAATTTAAAAGAACAGTTTTCTATTTGAATATATTGTAAAATGCAATTTGTGATCTTTTCAGCATCATTACTGAATTTTCAGCATCATTACTGCAGTCTTCAGTGTCTTATGATCCTTGAGAAATCATTATAATATGCTGATTATCTAATATGGACATATTTAAAGTGCATTTTACTCATTTACACCTGAACAGATATTTGCAAGCACAAGCTTTGTTGATAATGAGGCAGCATAAACAGTAGTTAAAATATACTCTAAACATATAATTTTTATACCATATTACATATCATATTTATATCATACAGCATACAATTTAAATGCCATTTAAATTGAAACAACATTTAAATGTAACTAAAACATAGGACCTATTTCAAATGTCAATACTCTAAATCCTGGCTGGCAAGTCTGGAAACAGTCCCACTAGTAAAATATGTACATATTTATATAAAATAGCATGTCAACTAATATGTAAGTAAAACTAAATGACTTACTCATCCGAAATTGTATCCTCGGCTGGATCACTCTACAAATACAAACTTTCATTGTAGTCCCGCTCTTCTTCTGAGAAAAATGTTAACTCTTCGTAACTATCCAGGAGCTTCCTCGCATGTGTATCATGCATCTTCCAAACGCACAGAAAAGTGAATGAACTTGATGTTTTTAAGGCACAGTCGGGAGCGTTTACCATTTGCATTGATCGCCTCAGCACATTACCGTATGAATTGCGCCCTCTGCCCGTGGGTGGAATCACATTAGGGATAATTAGCTGAGCCAGAAGAAACTGTACATCACTTTGTTTCATACAGATTACATTGCAGGAGAATATTTGTTTAAATTTGAATTGTTTTATTTAAAAGTAGACATTTTAAGCTACACTTATCTGTATCCGTATAAATTACACTTATCTGTATGACCCAAAATGACAGAGTATTTTAAGTTATTTCTGCTGTAATGCCGACCCCAGAGGGTTAAAGTGGACTAATCACAACTGTTGTGGCCTGCGTAGATGGAACGTACAGTAAAACAATTTAATTGGTGCACGCAGCCATAGCTACGCATAGCCTACACCGTAGGTTCGACGCAGAAGTATATATCGGTCTTTTGTCTCAATTGCTTATGACTCTTCTTGTAATCTCAGACTGACTCAATGATGTTTAGATCCAGGCTCTACCATCTGTAGATAGGGCTCCTTGTTGTTCTTCTATTTGCAAAGGGATGTTGAAATGTAAAATGTATATTTCCTACTGATACACTAAAAGCACAATATATAAAATGATTTTAAGATAAATGTTTTTGTGAAAATGTACATATAAAGGACCTAAGACTTTTGCACAGTACTGTATATTTGTACTGTTTCGCTTTTATACTTAAAAGTTGGGTTGCAGAACATAGTCATGGTAACAAAGTGGTAAAACTGGCTAGAACTTTACACAGAAAAGGTTAGTAAGTTTTACTTTCACATTAAATTATGTTTACAAGCATATTGTTTATGTCTTCTGGCTATTCTTATAAAAAAGTGACCATTTTAACGTTCAAAAATTGTCCCCATTCACTTCCATGGTTACTGCCTCACTGTAACCCAGATTTTTTTTAATATATTTTTTTTTAATATTTTGCAACAAATTCTGTCGATTGAGCTTAACTGGAACATTTCTTTAATATTATTTGCATCTAATATTGGTCTAGTCATTCTGGTGTATTGCTGTTTTGTTTTGTGTGGTCTCAGGAGCGTAATGCAGAGAATGCCATCGAGGCTCTGAAAGAGTATGAGCCAGAAATGGGCAAAGTGTACCGCATGAACCGCACAGCCGTCCAGAGAATCAAAGCTCGAGACCTTGTACCTGGTGATATTGTGGAGGTTTCTGGTAAGTTTGGACCTGTTTCTGCTTTTTATAGTTCTATTTCTCTCTCTCTCTCTCTCTCTCTCTCTCGTGTGTGTGTGTGTGTGTGTGTGTGTGTGTGTGTGTGTGTGTGTGTGTGTGTGTGTGTGTGAGCGTGTATTTATCACTTTGTGGGGACCAGATGTCCCCATAAGGATAGTAAAACCCGAAATATTTGACCTTGTGGGGACATTTTGTCGGTCCCCATGAGGAAAACAGCTTATAAATCATACTAAATGATGTTTTTTGAAAATGTAAAAATGCAGAAAGTTTTCTGTGAGGGTTAGGTTTAGGGGTTGGGTTAGGTTTAGGGGATAGATTATAAAGTTTGTACAGTATAAAAACCATTATGTCTATGGAAAGTCCCCATAAAACATGGAAACCAAACTGTGTGTGTGTGTGTGTGTGTGTGTGTGTGTGTGTGTGTGTGTGTGTGTGTGTGTGTGTGTGAGCGTGTATTTATCACTTTGTGGGGACCAAATGTCAACATAAGGATAGTAAAACCCGAAATATTTGACCTTGTGGGGACATTTTGTTGGTCCCCATGAGGAAAACAGCTTATAAATCATACTAAATTATGTTTTTGAAAATGTAAAAATGCAGAAAGTTTTCTGTGAGGGTTAGGTTTAGGGGTAGGGTTAGGTTTAGGGGATAGAATATAACGTTTGTACAGTATAAAAACCATTATGTCTATGGAAAGTCCCCATAAAACATGGAAACACAACATGTGTGTGTGTGTGTGTGTGTGATGAGAGTACGGGCTCCTTGCCAATAAGTTGAAAGCCGAGCAGGACTATCCCAGGCTCTTACATAAGTGGTTTTTCTGTGAGTGCAGGGATGCCAAGCAGAGACAAACAGGAAAAATCTGTGTGTGCACATGTGTATGTGTGTATTTTGGTTCTTTGTATAAACTTGAATGTAACTACAGCACTCTTTCCCTATCTCACTCTACCTTCCTCACACTCACCTCTTGTTGAAATATGCAGCCCTCCTTTTTTTTTAAGCTGTCTGTCCAACTGTCTTGATGTGGCTGCAGGTTTGCCTGTGTCTTACACACACGTTGGTGCGGCTATCCTTATGAGGACTCTCCATAGACATAATGAGTTTTATACTGTACAAACTATAGATTCTATTCGCTAACCCTACCCCTTAACCTAACCCTCACAGAAAAATTTCTGCATTTTTACATTTTCAAAAAAAAAACATATTTAATATGTTTTTAAGCGATTTGAATTATGAGGATATAAGAAATGTCCTGATAAACCACATTTATAGTATAATACCGTTGAAATTACTAATTTGTAACCTAAACAAATTTCCTCGTAAACCACCCACATACACATTTTAAATATTTATTTATATCCACTTGACATAGAAATTAAAAAAGTTACATATAACAACGCTTCCTCCACACACTGTGACTACCAATAATGGCTGATACAGAACAATATCTGGCCAGCTGTTTGGCCTTCCTTTTGGACATACCTGTAACCTGTAACCCCTCACTGCAAGCCTGTGTACATGACCTAGACTCCCAAAAATAAAGATTAAGAGTTGACACTTATACCCAATGTTGTTAATACACTGAACGAGTGATTGGTATTTAAACAGTTTAGTGAAAAAGACCTCCTCTAGACTATTGCCAAACGCACACCCCACTTCCAGCACAAATACTCGCTGTTGCATCGCATTTACAATGATGACATCTGGGGTGTTTGCTGTTAAGTTTGAGAATACATCAGGATTTATACACATTTTAAACATGTCAGATTTAACAGAAGAGTGTTTTAAATATACCAGAGGTAGCACAAGGTACATTTTCAGTCAACAAATCTACAATTCTGTTATGTCCTTATATGTTTGACACTCATTTAATACATGACTCACATACAAGGATTCAGTTACTTCATTATTGTGGTGTAAACAGCTGGAGACATGTCTATCTGGAAACCATATAGAAAGATTCAACCTTGTTGGCAAGACTTGTAGTCTTGCTTTTATTGTGAATCTAATAATGTCCTCATCAATTGCGGAATTTCTCAATATTGAGTGAGAAACTGAGTGATTAGCTGAAGAGAGACATTGCAGTTTCCCCTGCAATTTCAGTCAATTTCAGTGGAGCTTTTGCTGCTGTTTGTACAAGTCTTAAAGATGTCTGCATGCATTAGTCTCTGGAAGCTGTTACAATGTTCCAGTTTGGCTCACAGTTGCCCTGACTGAATCCAATGCGTCAGTTATCAATGTCAATGGCTCAGAGGAGGACCATTTCCACTCCAAACTAACACCTGTCCAGCAGCAAAGATCATTCAGATCAGACCAATCAGACCAGACTCCAAATCCAGCAGAGTGTGTGTCTAGTTTACCACTTGGTTTCTTCTTTAACCCCAAAAAGATTTGTTTTCTTGGAATGTGGACTTTTTCAAAGAGATGGCGTATTTTTGACAGTGCTACCTGACCTATTGCTTCAAGTTTCATTGTGAGTGGCAGCGGGGATGAATCAATCAGGTCAATTTGAATTGAGTATTCCGCTATTATTTCATCAACCTGCTCCTTCCATTCACTGGCCACATAAAATATGTGTCCTAGGAATGTATATGTCTCACACATGCACAGGTTGACTATTGATTGTAAAGATGGGAGGTTTATCAGACTTTGAGTGATACCATCAATTACCCCCACTCCTCTCATAAAATACAGCACATTTAGACTCATTCACTCGCAGGCCAGGCCATTCCAGAAAAGAGTCAGTCTTTCAAAATCATGTTATTTATGACACTCTCCTGACAGAATGAGAGCTGTACATCATCAGCATATCCATGAACAGGGTCTGGAGAAATCACGTCAGGTGGCACACACTGATACATCCAATTCAGCCACTGGATAGTAGCCAGCACAAAATTAACTACACTCGTTGGACATCCTGTCTTTATGCCTATGTGAAGAGGAATTGGGTCTGTAAGTTATTTACCACAAATGACTTATAGTCCTTATAAATGCCTTTCACAAGATCAATAAACACCTGTGGCAACTGTATCTCTTCCAGTGCTCTGATCATGATGTTATGAGCAAGAGTTCCAAATGTATCACTGAAATCAAGGAAGACAGTATAAAACCGGCTGGACTCATGCTTAAAGTCATCAATTGCAGTCTTAAAACAGAACACGCTTTTTGACCAGTGAAAAGAACATTTGCACACACACACACACACACACACACACACACACACACACACACACACACACACACACACACACACACACACACACACACACACACACACCTGTGGCCACTCTCTTTTGGTGATCCTGCCAACATATGTAGACACTTAGATAAAAATAGATCTGTTGTAATTTTGTTAAGGCCCAACCAGCACAGTATCGGTGCATCACACATAGATATAGTATAGGGTCTTGGCTTTAATGTAATCACAGTTTGTTTCTTTAAACCTGTACTTACTAACAATTTCCAAGTCTCACCAGGAAAAATGTTAGAATTTTTATCAAATGTCTAATCGAAGGATATTATATAGTTTTTGTTGTTATTGTTGTAAAATTAAAAGTTATTCTATTGTATGTCTTGTTTTACTTACCTTGATCTTGCCATGAAAATAGCCATTGATGCTGACATGGCATTTAAAGAATAATAAACAAACAAACAAACGAACAATCTCTTATATTTGTCAGCCACGAAGGAGCTGAAGAGAGGAGTGGAGATGGCAGGGAGGAGGGGATGCTCTCCTTTTTGCTATTAGAACAATACCCTGCTGAAAACAAAGAGAAAGATAGGACGTGTAATATAAAAATCCTCAAGGTAACACGGCAAGATTCTCAGATTCATGATCAAGAGCGGTTGCATTCATTCAGAAACATAGCAATGGCCACATCGCTGTTTACTTGTGAATGGGAGTATAAGCCAGAGAGTAAAAAAATGTCAGAGACTGGGATGAGAGAGTGTGTGTGGGAGGCTGGGGAGTGAGAGTGAATGAGTGTACACGAGAAGATGTAGATGTGTGAGGGAGGCAGAGAAGGGAGATTGGGGCGAGAGTGAGAAAGTGTGAAAGACACATGAGCATGAGGAAGCGATAAATAGCATCGAGAGAGAGAGAGAGATGGGCAGAATTGGAGATGGAGAAAAGATGGGATAAGATGTCTTAGCATGGCGGTAACAAGCAGCTCTTTGTTAAGGTGCGATACTTGGTTTTATGCTTGACAATCCCACGTTCCAGAGGCCAGATTCTCCTCCGCACACACTTAAGCTGTCAGACAAACCCTGACACCTACAGGGCGTGTCACCATGGTAACCAGTCTCCCAGACTCCCTTCCCATGCTAAGGTCAGACTGACAGACATGTTAAATGGCTACCTAACTTCACTTTGACACATTGAAATTGTGTTTGCTTGTTTCACCACATTCCATAGTTTCATTAGGATCAGTCCTTCTCATAATACTGTCCTAATAAATACAACCCTTACAAAATTCTAGAGTTCTTGCAAACCCCTCTGGCAGACATGCTTAAAATTTACCACTCATTATTTTCACATTCAAATGAGCTTTGCATCAAACCAGGGCTGGATTAACCATAAGGGTAGTTGGGCACATGCCAAGGGGCACTGCGTCCACAGAGGCACCACGCAATGCAGTATTGTTTTTTTTAAATGTTTTTAAATGATAGCTATATTGAATTAGGTGTATTAATTTCAATGTGCTGGTTTTATATGCAAATATTATATATTATTTACAATTTTTATCATTATTTGGGTACAAATTATTGTCCAGACTGCTGCTGAAACTAGTTTGATGGCCTCAAGTTAGTGCTGGTCAGGATCGACCAATCACAGTCCTTTATGATACTGGTATAAGGATTTTATTAAATACCATTTATAGAGATTGCATGGTGGGATCTACATCATCAAGTATGAATACTTAGAATTTTCAAATATTTCTCGTGACAAAAAACATCATGAGATTTAAATGAATTGGGCTTTCACTTTTTTATTTTCTGGGGCACTCTTGGTTTTAATGCTCAGGGGCACAAAGGAGCCTTAATCTGGACCTGAAGCTCTTCATTGTTGCCACAGGTTTGTCATTGAAGTGTTTGCCAGTAGTGGCAAATTCAAAATTTTTGCCAAAAGCTAGCTACACATTACATTACGTTCACCACTCACTTGCACCACCATTACCGTTTAAGTGGTGCAAACTTTAAGCATGTGAATATAATGAGTTGCCTTTTTGTTGCATGTTTGCTAGAACTAGATTTTTGGTGAATGTTTTGTTGCTTCAAGAATTTTGTAATGTTTATTTTTTTTTTCACTTAAAGCCAAAATTTTGCTACGAAGTGACAAGATCAAGTCAAGTCAAGAGGTTTTTATTGTCGTTTCAACCATTTAGTTAGTACAGTACACAGCGAAACGAGACAACGTTCCTCCAGGACCATGGTGCTACATAAAACAAGATAGGACAAACCCAGAACCACATGAGACTACACAGACTAAATAACCTATATAAAGTGCACGTGCAAACGTGTGCAAAAGTACGATAAGTACAGTAAATTACTAACAATGAACAGGACAATAGACAGAGTGAGAGACAGTGCAGTGCCAACCAGTACACAGTAGTGTAAAAGATGACAGTTTCTAAAAATGCCAAATGTAAACATAACATACTATGAGATAGTGTTCTATGCATATAGCAGTTATTGAGGTAGCAGCCAGTTATAAAGTGACAAAATTAAAGTGCAACTCAGGACATGTGTGTGTGTGTGTGTGTCAAACTTTTCGAAGAAAGTAGAGATGCTGCTGGGCTTTCTGGGTAATAGAGCTGGTGTTGAGGGACCAGGTGAGGTTCTTCGCCAGGTGAACAACAAGGAATCTGGTGCTCTTGACGATCTCCACAGAGGAGCCATCAATGTTCAGCGGAGAGTGGTCACTCTGTGCTCTCCTAAAGTCAACAACCATCTCTTTTGTCACAGCCAATCAAACCATAATTTATGTTTAATATACCCCTTTGTTGAGCAATACTTTGAGCCATTGAGATTTCAAAACAAAGCAACCACCAGACATGTCTTGTTCCATGTCTCCTGTTACAGTTTGTGCATGTTAAGGGCAAAAACGTCATAGGTTCTGTTGTAACCTCCATTCCCCGAGGGAAGGAACGAGACGTTGTGTTGAATGAAGTGACACAAGGGGTGTTCCTGGGTTGCCAAACGTACCTCTGAACCTGTGTCAATGTCAAGTTGGCAGACAGAATTTGCATGCCCCGCCCCGGACATACGGGTATAAAGGGAAGCGGGGCAGCGAGTACCAGTCAGGATTTTGCACTGAGGAGCCGAAAATAAGGTACGGCCATTTACAGTGGTAGGTCTAGTGCTGTGGCAGGAGGGACACAGCATCTCGTTCCTTCCCTCGGGGAACAGAGGTTACAACAGTAACCATGACATTCCCCTTCTGTCACTCACTCAACGTTGTGTGAAATGAAGTGACACAAGGGGTCCCATATAAAAACGACATGCACTGACCGTGTTACGTGAACTGTCAAGACAGGTGCAAGCAGGCTACTGCGTGCTAGAGGCAACTGTGTTGGCTGCACGTAGCCCTCCCCAACACCCCAAAAGAGATGTCACATACAGACCTTAAGTTCCCCGGCTCCCGCCCTGGCTATCTTAACGCTATGAAATGCATCTGGGAAGGCAGTCTTTCCCGGTCCTATTCTTTCAGGGAGAAAAGACCCTGCGGAGGCCACATCCTGCCCAGTCTAGGGGGAGGTAACATGTGGTAAATACACCACGAGGGTTGTGCAACCGTACGTGGGAAATGGCGCGGTGGTAGGTACAGCCTAATGAGGGGGGACTCTACAAGCACGGCGACCGGGGCAGCGGGGCTGCCCAAGGGAAACGCGAGTCCACCGACAGGGGGACCGTACCGCTGGAAATACATCACAGGGATTTTGACTGAAAAGCGCTGCCCCGCTTCCCTTTATACCATATATCTGGGGCGGGACATGCAAATTCTGTCTGCCAACTTGACATTAGCCTTTTCTCAGGTTCAGAGGTATGTTTTGCGTCCCAGGAAGACCCCTTGTGTCACTTCATTCGACACAACGTTGGGTGAGTGACAGAAGGGGAACTCAGATTATCTTGGAAAAAATGTTTTATTGCTTGTCTCTTTGTTGTGTAGCACTGTGTAACATAGTTGCTAAAGGACTGCAGAACATTTAAATAAAAAACAATGTCGGCCCATAAGTTGGATTTTAGGCTTTTTCCTCATCTTGAGGCCTTGAGAACTTCCCAGTCTAAAAACTGAACAAAAAATTTAATGAAGTAAATTGGTCCAGTGGGAGAAGAGTAGAGCTGTTTTCACTCTATAGGTCTGAAGGGGATCTTCTTGTAGTTGGCAGTCATGGACAAAGGGGGGGGAAAGGGAGATGGCTCTCAGCTCATCTCTTTCAATCTGTCTGGGTTTACAGCCATTAAAATCGACTAAAGAGTGTAGACACACACACATGCTGAGTTGCCTGTGCTGATTTCATTTGTTATAATTGTAGCAGGTCGTGTTCAGTAAGTGGGAAGTGCTGGCAGGACAGAGGTGTTGTCAACTACATCGTATTAAATATTTCAAAATGTATTCTATCTAACCCCACTGCTTCAGTTATATAATCTTGTTGCTAAGCACCATCAAACAAGTGTAAACAAACACACAACAGCCTCTACTTCAAAACCCTTTCACTTTTTCTAGAGGTTGAATGAAAATTCCACATTGGAAAAATAAATTGATTGGAAAAATTTACCAAAATAAATGGTAACCAAAAATACGACTCACTCACTCTTCTATAGCCTCACCGTTCCCTTCTCACTGTGGAGTCCTTCCTGCATCCACCATCAGTGAGTGGCAATTCCATCGGAACTTTTGCCGCAGACCACTGCCAATAGAATTGGAGGTCGGAAAACGCAGCGTTCAGCCACTCTCTCTTTTTTGCATGCATGAGTGCTATTGATATTTATAGAATTATTTACACTTTTAATTTCCAGTCAGCCCAGCAGTGTGTAACCGTTAGGCCAAAGTTATGGTTGCGGTGATCACAGTGTCCAAAGTGGAACTTTCCCTAAGCTTTTTTGAAGACTCAAAAATAACATTCCCACTGCACTAGTGGGTGTTTATAAGAAGCCTGAAGATTTTGGAAGAGTTCAGTCATGGCTTTTTCAGTTTTCTTTGTGGCTCTGTCACTTGGTGGCTGCCCCTCTCTTCGGGATGAGTAAAAATGAAGCATCAACTCTATATGTGTGTTTGAAAAGGAATTCACTTTAGAGGAAAACATTTAAGCCATATCATCATTATTCATTCTTTACCACAGGCTCTTGGTCAGATTTGATCAGCGTTCACAAATATCTTGAACTCACCAACCTTTGTTATTACACCATTTGATGTTTACAATAAGGCACGCGTCACCCGTTCTAATCAGGTTTATGCCCGGTGTCTACCCGGTCTGTTTCCTGCTATCAGATGCTTGGCATCTACTGTCATAATGTATGTGTATATTTAGCTCACTTTGCATTATTCTTGCTTGGTATGGAGGAAAATTTCAGCCATTCACATTAGCATTTAGATGGGTTCAGTACCCATTCACAGTGAGAAGGAGTGGGTGGGAGACAACGCCTTGGGGGAAGAGAGAGAGAGTATGTACCGCAGGAGTGCAAGGATGAAGAATGGAAGAGAGAGGTCTGTTGTTCTGGGAGTGGAATTGGTTCCTGCCCACCATGCCCTCTCTATCCCACACCCACACAGAGCAGCCCCTGATGGGGTTGTTCTCTCTCTTGGCCGAGACCCCAGGCTGATGTTAGCCATTCCTACAATGTGGGAGGATGAGAGATCGTGTGGCTGAGTTTGAGAAATCATGTCTGACAAGCAGAATAGCAGATAAAGTGTGAAACAGTTAGAAAGGAGGGGGATACTTTGCATTATAGTGTTATGCAAGATGACAGTGACCAAGGAAAAGATTTGCAGAGAGATAGGCCATCAATATATTGATTCTTCCTTTTACGTGAGCCTTGTGGACCAACTCTTGGATCCTTTTTAAGATTCAAAGTAAGGCAACATGAAGGTTATGACAGAATTTAAATTTTTGGTGAACAGTTCCTTTAAAATTGTGATTTCCAGACTTGGAAAAGTCATGGAAATTGCTATTGTAAATGTACGGTAGATCTTTTTATATATGCTCATCTCTAAAATATTTATGTATTTATATATTTTTGTAAGTGTGGTCTTTATAAAATCCAGTAATCATAAAAGACTGGAACAATTATTTGGAAAAAAAAAATGGGAACATTCTCTACATTGTCCTGACCTCTCATGCAGTGTTTTTCTAACAGATAGTGCATAATATACTAATGGGAAGTGTGTCTGCTCTTTTCCATAACTTTCTGCCCCCAGGCACGTCCAGCTAAGGCTTGGGGTTTAAATGGAATATAATTATGATGACGCTGAAGTGCCTTTTGTGCCCTTGCTGCCTCTTTGTCCTGGCCCAGGACCTGTTTTACAGTGGGAAAAGGGGATGAGTCTCAATGTGGGCTCAGATTCCGTGCAGGCCTAGTTATTCAACATTACTTGTGTATACATTTACATTTACATTTATGCATTTGGCAGACACTTTTATCCAAAGCGACTTACAGTGCACTTATTACAGGGACAATCCCCCCCAGAGCAACCTGGAGTTAAGTGTCTTACTCAAGGACACAATGGTGGTGGCTGTGGGGATCGAACCAGCAACTTTCTGATTACCAGTTTACCAGTTATGTGCATTAGACTACTACACCACCACCACTCCATGCCATGGTTCACAAATAGATTGGGAAAATGTATGTTTAGTACAGTTTTCAGAAAGAGCCTAATTTCTGGTACTTGCTGATTTTTAATAAGCTAGATTTTAGATTCTGATTTGCTGTAGAATTATGTGTATGAGCTGTGAATACACAAGCAGATTGTGTTTATCCCTGCAGCTTGTATGATGGGTGTATATCAAAAACATGTCATGAGATGTTCGGCAAGAACAAGAAAAGGTTAATTAAGTCAAGGTACTACAGAATATTTACTGCACAAAGCCTAAATGGTTTCAAGAACTCTCATCCAACTGCCTGGGCTTTTCCCACCTCATGTTTTTCTTACTTTTGTAATATTAAGGTTTTTTTTTTCCTGGTAATGTAGTGGATGAACCCAGTATTGATCACACCTTGTGTTCTCATCAGCCAGATATTGACCAGTGTTCAAGTTACTGTAGTCTCTCTATTGCCCTCTCTCTCTCTCTCTCTCTCTCTCTCTCTGCTTCAGTCACTTTTTCAGGCTTTGTGTCTTGACCTCAATCTATTGTAATTAAGTGTTTACCTGGAAAACGAGGTTAAGAACAGCCTTAAATGAATGCTGTCCAGTGCATGGACATGATTGAATTGTCTTATTACCCATTTATGATTGCAGTTATAACCCCAGGCATATGTACTACTCACCTCTTCTTTTCTGTCTCTCATTCATCAGAAAGGTAAGAGTGCCTTTGCCTGCCTTTTGATAAAATAACTACTATCCCATTTTATTTTTAAGTTGGGGACAAGGTGCCAGCAGATATCAGAATCACTTCAATCAAATCCACCACCTTAAGAGTGGACCAGTCAATACTCACAGGTACAGTGGACTTCTTGGATGAGAAGTAAAAAAATAAATAAAATCTATACATTTCTCAATGTCACTTAATTTAAAACCGCCTGTGTGTTTTTTAGGGGAGTCTGTGTCTGTTATCAAACACACTGATCCTGTGCCAGACCCTCGAGCTGTCAATCAAGATAAGAAGAACATGCTGTTTTCTGTAAGCACTTCACTTACTGTTTTGAGCAGAACTATACTTCTCATTTGCATATTACATAAGCAATAAATTACTTCATGTACATTTTCAGTGTACCCTTCACTTAGCTTTACATCAGTGGATGTATTATAGAACAATCACTTTTTGTCTTTGTCTTTATTGCTTTTTCTTTCTTTCATATTTCTAGTTTGGTGAATGTCTTTAGACTGTTGGATAAATACATCTTACATTCTCTGTTTTTGCACTTAGTCTAAATATACGCTTTCTGTCTCTGTTTATTTATCATCATTCAATCTCTCTGAGCAGAAATGCCCTTTTTCACTCTCAATCCACTTAGATTGCATTAACATCTTCTGGGAATAGGGAACACCTCAGATGACGTTATTGATCTAGTGAGTGATAGGGCTGCACGATTATGACAAAAAACATTAATTGTCAATTATTGCCCTTAATATTGTAATCACAATTATTATTGTTGATTGAAAGATTAAATTACAGTGATGTCACAAAATAGGCAATCATGCGGTTCTTCAGAGTAGCAGATTTCAATGGTGAGCTCCAGTTTCTTTTAAGCATCTTTTAAGCATTAGATATTGCAATAATGTTTGGTAATGGTAAGCCTAATAAATTTATTTTAAATGGATATCTGTGCTATATAAGAAATTAAATTTAATTATTGCTAAATTACTGCTTAAATTATTGGTCGTACAGTAAATATTATGACATGTTCAATATTCAAACTTATTAACAGTCGATTTAAATAGACCAAGTTACTTACTGTGTTCAGTAAGTTCTGTGGTGGCGAGACAATTGACTATTCATCCCTTTAGATCTTCAGTGGTGATCTTGTTCATGTAAGATCATCATTAGATCATATTTGGCCTCAGCGGTTGCACTTTTGAAATTAAAAAGAGCCATTTGCAATCTAAGTTTGTGCAATTCCTTTAAATTTTTAATCTACAGATGCGATTAACAATGACTGTGATTCCTGGAAAATGCCATATTCTTTGTTAACTACACCTCCAAAACAAGCTCAAATCTGTTAAGCTGTATTACTTTATAACTATTTTGAACAAATCAAATTCACATTGGCCTACTTATTAACATGAGTAGTTTATAATTTGTTTTTTAAATTGTACACCGAAATCGAGCAACATTACATGACTGCTGTCACTGCAGGTTTGAGGTATACTGTTTGAGCCCTGCAGTTCAGAAGGAGCTCACTGATGCTCCGCACAGGTTCTACACTCTCTGGAATGCTCTTATTTAAAAACAAAGCTTCATAATTAACATGATAAATACATTTTTACACCACGTCTATGCCTCGATTAGAACGGGAGCATTCTAGTTTAGTTGCGTTGCTCATTTGCTGTGCGTTATCATGTGTTTTGCAAGCAAGCGGCACAGTATGTAATGAATCCAAACTAATTCCAAACTGCTTTTCAATTTCGTTCTACAGCTTCTTTTCAGGTGTCCGGGGATGTTTCTTCAGTATTCATTTTGGTGTGCCACCATGAACAGAGGTGAAACATACTGTAAAGCAAGCATCTGGGCATCAGACATTTTAAAACTTGCGCACTAGGATCAGATGTCATTACTGATAGGTCGGTGGACTAGTTTAAGCGTCTTTGATTGGCCATTGCCATTTCATTTTAAAACGGACATGGTCTGAGATTGGTCAACCGGTAAACAATGAACCACTGCAAAACACGTTGTAAATACAAACCATTGACGCAACAGGAGCAGACTTAAGTTGAATGCTGTAATTGTCCATTTTCATGATTGCATAATCGTGGCAGCCGTAGTCGTAATCCTAATGATAGCATAACATCAGAGTTAATGTTGTCATCTTTGGTCACTTATAACAAATTCTACTTGGCTGATGTGCTTTTAAAATGCAGCTTTACACATTTTCCAACACATCATGGTAATGAAAGATGCAGTCTTGCATTAGGGGAAAATGTCCCTAATGACATTATGGCCAAGTAAGTTACACTCCACATAAGTCAATGGATTTTCCAAGCTATATTTTATAAAATTATACGGGACCAACAAGGAACCTCTGATGCTGTTGTTGTTTCCATACAAGCCTGTAAAGAGATCAGAAAAAGTGTAAATTTAGATTTGAAAGGTCTTATGGTGGCTTCATCTTGTGGTGTACTCATTCATACACATGTTAATGTATTCATGTGCTCATCTTTTCCAAAAGGGCACAAACATTGCTGCGGGTCGGGCGATCGGTATTGTTGTCTCCACTGGCGTTTCTACCGAAATCGGAAAGATCCGTAATCAGATGGCAGCCACCGAACAAGAAAAGACTCCGCTGCAGCAGAAGCTGGATGAGTTCAGCCAACAGCTCTCAAAGGTCATCACCCTCATCTGCATCGCCGTTTGGGTCATTAACATCGGCCATTTCGCCGACCCTGTCCATGGTGGCTCCTGGATCAGAGGTGCCATCTACTACTTCAAGATAGCTGTGGCCTTGGCAGTGGCGGCAATACCAGAAGGTCTGCCAGCTGTTATCACCACCTGCCTGGCACTGGGCACCCGTCGCATGGCCAAGAAAAATGCCATTGTCCGTTCACTGCCTTCAGTTGAGACACTGGGATGCACCTCAGTTATCTGCTCAGACAAGACGGGAACCCTGACGACCAACCAGATGTCTGTCTGCAGGGTGAGTGATGCTGCTGTCTGTGCCAGATGCAGAGATTGGTGTCTCATTCAGTGTCAGAACTTTTATGTCTAGGTTGATGACTGCTTCATTTTTCATCCTCAGTCTTTTGCTGACATATGGTCTTATGTGAGCTTAATTGTTTTTCTTTTTTATTTGTATATTCACAAGAGGTGATTTATTTTCTACTGCAACCAGAGCCAAAGTGTATGTTCGACTCTCATCAAGTCAGTGAACTCCAATTTTGGAGTTTGTTTTAAGAGTTCTATTCTATTTTCAAGCCAAAATTTGATTTGTGATGGATTCGCTTAAAGAATTCCCCCATTTTTAAAGAGGCCTTTCAGGTCAGAGAGTTTCTGAAGCACTGGCAGATGGTGTGCTACGGTAGTGTTAACTATCAGAGCATGTCTTTGATGCTGTTCCAGTGCCACTCATACAGAGTGATGCAATGGCTGCAGCTTCTCTGACTGCCATATGGAAGACCAGAAAAACATGTCAGGCAGAACATGAGAGGTGAGATAGAGTTAGAAATACCAAACTGGTCAAATGCCAAATATCAATCCAGAGCTGGTTCAAAGGCAGTGTACACAATTATAGTGGCACTTTGAAACTAGACTTTCACATTTTCTGGAGAAAATGTGAGTGGTTCTTGCCTGTGCAAAAGTCACTGCTTCAGTGCTATGGTGTTCTAGGTGGTGGCCAGGGCATTACTAGTTGGTTGATCAAAGTCCCAAGTCATAAAAGGCCACCCCCAAGTCTTTTTGATATTCAGTTCCCTAAATATGTCTCAGAGCCCTCTTCAGTGTACAGTAAGTCTATGGTATTTTTTCCACACTTTTGTTCTAGTCTGAGAAGCTAGGGGTTAGGGCTTTAGTTAGGGGTTTATTCACAAGAAGACATTCTAGGCTGTTTATGAAGCCAATATTACAGACTGAGAGCAACAAAGTGAGACATGGGGATACAACTTTGTTTCAACCCCACTGAAGCCATTATCTTTCTTTCCTGTTTAGTTATCTTCTTACTCACATGTTCCTGTAAACTAAAGCTCAGTACCTACCTGTAGTGTTCCCAATATTACCTATCAGTATAGACTTTATTCACAATAGAGCCATCTTTCCCTTTTTTAATGGGAATGACAAAGAGTCTGTGAGGGATAGACTAAACTTATCATCTTTTCAATGACATGAATGGTATAAAGCTCTATAAAGCCCCCAGATCACATCTAATTTTCCACAACTCGTGTTGTCTGGAGGTTTTTGTATACTGAATGTTCGTCTATCAATGTTTTTTCCGTGGAAAGATCCAAAAATTTTTAAACTGCAGTACAGCACATTGAAGAGACTGTAAGTCTATCCCTCACAGCGACGTTGTCATTTGCCTACATGTAAACAGTTGGTTTATCTATCTAGTTGACCAAGACAAACCCATAAGCACTACCACAGAATTATATGCTTGTTTTCCATAGAATACATTTTTTACATTCCTCCCACTCACACCTTTATGTTCTCTTTAGAGAGAAAAGTAAGCATCCGTGTTTGTGTTGGCACTGCCCTGCCTTCTGAGGCCAGATGCACATGCAATACACAGTAAGCTAACTCCGTCAGAACAAACAATTTGATCAGTATTTTTGATTGACTTTTCCCCTTATGTTTTAAGGCGATGTAATCATCATTTCAGCCCCATTACTCTGGCCAAGAGACTCTTGAACATCCCAGAGAGGTCATGTTCAATGCCTTAACCATTAGTACCTAAAGTTTCTTTTGATGTGCTAGACAGAGAATCTCTTAAAGGTACCCTTGAAGAGCAATGTAGTGTTGTGGTACCTTTAATGTTGTACCAAAGAGCCAGGATGTGTGCAACAATCAGTCACTCAAGTTTTATGTTTGTATGTATGCAGTAAAGAAATCCTCAAAACTTGTACAGACAGGTCAGCAGGGCTCGATTGCACCATCTTTCCCATTATGTTGCTGCTGATAAGAGACTTCTGCCACTGTAGTCGTGGATCCATGAAGACCACAAGCTTTTGGTCACATTCAGTCACATGAGAACTGGTTCTAAGTTCAGGCCTTTTATATATCTTTTTCTAATTGAAAATTTGTTTCAATGTATTTTGCAGAGCAGGAAAAGCTTGAATAATGAATTCTTTGTTTTCTTTCTATAGTCTGCTCCTTACTTTTATTCATATATCAGTCTCCTTGCATCTCTCGCTTCAGGTCTTGTGACCTTTATGATTTAAATTGAAAAATTATGATTGTAATATTGTGGTCACATAACAGCTTTTTTTTGCTGTTGTTTCCAGAAGAACAATTTTTATATAAAACAGTCCCTAGCATTTCCATTGTCATCTTTGCCATTGTTTTCAGTGTTTGTAAAGAAAGTTGGTCTTTGTATGTTTGTGTCTATATGTGTGGGCGTGTGTGTGTTTTGCTGAGTTCAATCATGTTCCATGGAGTGGGGATGTTGTATCCCTTGTTGTAATACCTCAGGGCATGTGTATGTGTGTGTGTGCTGGGCTATGTGTGTCTGCCCGAGGTTTCTACTGTGTTTAACAGCAGGGAGTTCCCTATGTGCTAAAGCTGCTTAATCCCCCGCAAGTGCCGGGAACCTTTCGGAAAGAGTCCCAATGCGACGTGGTAAATATTTGCTCACTCTGTGCCCTCCAAACTGATCCCAGACCTGCACAGATCTCAAACATTATGGTGATGAATGTAGTCACACCAGGACATTTACTTTTTTTTTTTTTTTTTTTTAAGCTGCACTATGTGACTTTGTGCTCTCTAGCGACATGGTTAAAATTTAAAATGGCAAGCAATTTGCAGAAGAACACTAAACGTGATTGGGCTTTCGCCACTGCTCTTCTGGTGGATGAATCTCATGATATGATCTTTGCCTGTGTGTGATCATGACTGGTGATATTAAGTGCCGGAGTCATAACGTGCTATTTTCATGTTGATATAATGTTATAAGATGAAACATATAAAACTGACATATGACTTGCTTTGATGAAGATAAACAACACACGTTTTCACATATTTTGAATTAATTAATTTTACACAGCGCTTCTGACACTGCACTAAAAGCACTTTTACAGAACAGGGGACTCAATCACTACCAGTATATTTAAATATAATTTTTATTATATTAACTATTAATGTTTTTATTGCACTACACTTATCAATTTAAGAGGTGATACTCATGATATGAGTATGATGAGTTCAATGGAAGACATTATTATCTTTATAATATATTGTACAACCTCAGTTGATAATGCAAGTGAAACGTAATTCTAAAATAGTATGTCCCAGTCCCTGCCGCTGAAAAACACCCCCACAGCATGATGCTACCACCACCTTGCTTCACCATTGGGATGGTATTGCGCAGGTGATGAGCGGTGCCTGGTTTCCTCCTAACATGATGCTGGGAATTGAGGCCTAACAGTACGATCTTTGTTTCATCAGACCAGAGAATTTTGTTTCTCAAAGTCTGAGAGTACTTTAGGTGCTTTTTTGCAAATACCAAGTGGGCTTTCATGCGTCTTGCACTGAGGAGAAGCTTTTGTCTGGCCACTCTGCCATAAAGTCCAGATCGGTGGAGTGTTGCAGTGATGGTTGTCCTTCTGCAAGTTTTTCCCATTTCCACACATGAACTCTGTAGCTCAATCAGAGTGACCATCGGGTTCTTGGTCACCTCTCTTACCAAGGCTCTTCTCCCCTGATTGCTCAGTTTGGTCAGGCGGCCAGCTCTAGGAAGACACCTGGTTGTTCTAGACTTCTTCCATTTAAGAATTATGGGAACCTTCAATGCTGCAAAAATATAAAAGAAAATAATATATAAAAATATATATTTTTGTAGCCTTTCCCAGATCTGTGCTTCAACACAATCCTGTCTCTGAGCTCTGCAGGCAGTTCCTTTTGACCTCATGGCTTGGTTTTTCAGCTGTGAGATCTTATATAGAAAGGTGTGTGCCTTTCCAAATCATGTCCAATCTATTGAATTTGCCACAGGTGGACTCAAAGTATAGAAACTTCTCAAAGATGATCCAGAGAAATGGGATGCACCTGAGCTAAATTTTAAGTGTCATCATAGCAAAGAGTCTGAATACTTGTCAATGTGATATTTGATTTTTTTTCTTCTTCTTCTTTTGGAATGGAATTTGGAATGCCCAATTCCCACTACTTAGTAGGTCCTCTTGGTGGCTTGGTTACTCACCGCAATCCGGGTGGTGGAGGCCAAGTCTCAGTTGCCTCCACTTCTGAGACAGTCAATCCGCACATCTTATCACGTGGCTCGTTGTGCATTACACCACAGATACTCACAATACGGGAGGCTCATACTACTCTCCTCGATCCATGCACAACTTACCATGCGCCCCATTGTTAGCGAGAACCCCTAATCGCGACCCATGTGACTGTACTCTCCCTAGCAACCGGGCCAATTTGGTTGCTTAGAAGACCTGGCTGGAGTCACTCTGCATGCCCTGGATTCGAACTTGCGACTCCAGGGCTGGTAGCCAGTGTCAATGCTCCCAGGCCCTCAGTTTTTTTCTTTTTATTAATTTTGCAAAGTTATCAAAAAGCTGGTTTTTGCTTTGTCATTATGGGGAATGGAGTGTAGATTGATGTGCAAAAATAATAATTTAATGCAATTTGGCAAAAGGCTGCAACATAACAAAATGTGAAAAAATTAAGGTGTCTGAATACTTTATGAATGCACTGTATATATAGATATAAATGAGAGAGAGAGAGAGAGAGAGAGAGAGAGAGAGAATTTCATAAATATATATGCAGTACTGTGCAAAATCTTTAAGATGGTTATTTATATCTTCAGCTTTAGTGTGTCAATAGGAAAAATACATTTTACACTACCAAACATTACTTTTGAAAATAGAAAAGATTACAATAGAAGAACAGGGCACTCTGCAAGAGGTGGCATGTCCCCACAGAGCCCCCCACTGAACATCATGTCAGTCTGAGATTACATAAAGAGACAGAAGCAATTGAGACAGCCTAAATAGACAGAAGAACTGTGGTAAATTCTCCAAGAAGCTTGGAACATCTTTTTTAACTGAATATTGATTTAGCTTTATGTTTACTGGACTTTGTATGACATTAAGTGATAAAGAAAAGCTATTTATGTCATTATTTTTGAAGATATCCTCACTATGCAACATATTTCACAAATGCCTAAAACGTTTGCCCAGTACTGTATATCGATTTGATAGACACATGGTTAAATATTTTGCCATGACACTAAGCCATTTTTATTAGAGCAGGTGGATATTCTAGGTCCTCACCTCACCTTTCGTTTGGCAAGGATACAGTACAGTGGACAGACTGGAGGCTTATTGTAGGTCACACAAATATACATTGGAGAAATATATCTAATATATAGAATATATATATATATCTAATCTAACAAATTTTGTAAGGTTGTGTGCATAGGCCCTATTTAGTGAGATTGAAACAATTGGAAAAAATCAGCAAATTGAAGAAAACCAAATACACACAGAATAGAATGCACTCTCTTAGAATAAGTTTTACACAAGTTTTCTTTTCAGGTGTATTTGCATTGTTTTATGAATGTTTAGATATTTTACTTGAAAACAAGAGAGATACTGATTAAGAATATGATTATTCTTATTAATTCTTATTTATTTTCCACTTTCAAGCAACATTTACTATATTACATATTTAATATGACATTCTAAAGGCAATTCATTTAATCTAGGTTAAGTTAAGCTTGGTTTTGCCTGCTTCTAATTGTCCAGGGCAGGCTGTGCTTTTGTTTCTATTATCTTTAAAAAAAAAAAAAATTCTTTCCAACCTCTTTCCATCATCCCTCCACCTTTCGAGTCTCACCCAGCAAGGGATTCCTGCCTGCCATCCCCAATTCCCTTCATATTTTTGTACTCTCTGTAATTTCTATGCCATTCACGCTCTTCCTTGTATTTGCTGCAGCTTGATTTAGGAATGCCACAGGTAGCAGAGGATTTCACAGACATGCGTATTTATAAAGACCTATTGTGTACCACACACTCTATCACAGGATGAAGACTTTTTTTTACTTTGTGCCTTATGTGTCAAAGAATTCAGTAGTCCTTAATGTGATGTACTTTTTCCTTTAATATTCATAGACAATTTTTCAGGTTACCAGGGTTGGAATCAAACTTACTTTTATAATTGAATAATTTCCTTTTTTCATTTTCAAATGTTTAGTCTTTTATTGTTAAGTTTATTCAGTTTTTTTTTTTTTTTTTTTTTTAGGAAAAAGCCTATTTAGGGACCTAAAATGCAAATTAGCATGTGCTATAATCTCTATGTACTATGCGTCATTTGAGTTTTTTGTGCTGAATTCATGTTTTTGTACCGTCCCTATACAAATAAATAAATAAATAATAATAAAAGTTGTGAAAAAAAGCTTGTAAGCATTACAAGGCCAATATAATTTTGACCTACAATTCAGTTTTGAAGCAGTATTACAGCTACAGAGTAACAGGACATGAGTGTCTGTTTGAATATTTTGTATTTTCTGCAGTCTTGCTGCTGATTTAGCCATCTCTAGAGCCTGTGATTCTAAAATACCTTGTTGCAAATTTTCCATCAATTCCAATCCTTTACTCTCTGTGGGAGCAGGTAACAATGTCAGCCTCTGCTGAAGCAAGGTGACACAATTCTGCGTGCAAAAGCCCCTAAATTAAACAGAAAGACATTTCACATTTAAGGCAAAAAAATGTTTTACATTGAGCTTGTGGAAATGTGCACCTAAAGGATGAAGATTCTGTTAAACCTCCTGTGCCTCATAATGTTAATTACTCAAACTGTGTTATGCAGATAGGCTTATCTTGGGGACAAACAAGATGATTATCCTGGCCTGGAATTAGAGCTGTCACTGTTACAGCGTTGTCCAGCATTACCTCAGCCACATGATGTGTCCCTGTTGAGATTGGACATCATCCAGGTGTCACTGTTGCTAATGCGGAAGTTACTGCTAAATCAAGAGAAGGTGTAGGTGCCTAAAATCCATTTCCACTACTCGTTTTGAAACACGCACAAATGTACCCTTATCAGAAGCTCATCACTACTTTTCGCATGCTACCCTGTTCCTTGGCATCTGTTGCTATAACAACATATAGCAACATTGTTCCTTGGGTTGGAGATTTTGCTATTCAAACATTTTGTGTGAGGAAAAAGGCAGAAATTTAAGTTATGTCCTAGCAGATTAAACAGCAGGTGTTGTTCATCACAGTAACAAAGGGCACATGTTTCATTAACATTTGACAAGCAGAAAATGTAATATTGTAATATAGAATCATTATATTTTATCATTAAGGCAGTCGCCTCCCACATTAAGTGTGGCTTAAGTGTCCTAATGCTTTCTGGGTCCACTGTATTTCTTTGTGATTCTGTGGAATTCTGTGGGAGCTATGCAGGACTACCAAAAGTTAAAGATGACATTACAAGTGAACAGAGATTTAAATGGAGATTTCAGAGCCAATCATTCAGAGGTCTGAGTGCATACTGTGATACTGGTCAAGTAACTGGTTTTTATTTTCCTCCTCAGCGCTAGTTGACAAAATCTGTTTGCATGTTGTGCCTGTGGAAATTGAATGGCACAGATTCCTGTGTGATGGAAATATTCCAGAGATCCTGCTTCTTGCATTTAAAACTTGTGGTTATAAAAGCTAGCCTTCTTTTCAAACTATTCATGAAGTCATCTTGATTCATGAAGTATAATGTTCCCAAAATATGTAAATAATAATAATAATGTTGACATCATAGTTTATAAAGAAATAAGTACTCTGTATTGGTGCTTGTGCACAGTGTGGGCTGAAAGGTGCCGATTAGTTGTAGCAGTAAGCCATACCTGCACATTTATGCTGACAAAAGTCTGTTTCTCCATTGACGATCATTTAAGTTTATCTGTTTACTCAGACAAAATATTTTTTTGCATGCAACATTTAAATGGCAGGTATTACTTATAATACTTATATTATTATTTAAGTAGATGTTTTAGAAGTGCCCCCTTTTTTTGGTGGCCGGCTATTTATACGTGTGAATTTTAAATCATCGATTTTTCTTTCATAAGCAAATCTGTGTTGTCAGGACTAATGACTCCAGAGTAATTAGTCACACGAACAATTAGTGCCTGTGAGCCTATGGTAGCATACAGATTGCACACTTCTGGGGCTGCTTGAGCCAGCCAAGCAACTTCCACTGAGATGAATGGGAAGGCTAATGGATGCATCTACCGCGGTATGATAGAGTTCCTTGGTTGGATGCAAAAAATGGCTAGTTACTCAGATGATTCAAGAATTACTGTATAAAGATAAAGATTGTTCATTTTCATATAGCAAACTAACTCTGTAATCAATTTTTTTAAGGGCTTTGGGACATGATCCTGCCCTCTGATTGCTGCCACCTGCAGATCGATTTGTGTTTTCCACAGTTAACTTGCATCTGTTTTAAACAAGAAGTAGGAGTTTTAGGGTTTGTTGTCATTATATCGTCAAGGGAACGAGGTTGTAAAATTGGCTACAACTTTACACAGAAAGATTAGTAAGTGATTTTATATTCGGATCAAGACCCTGTCATGGCCAGCCCAATCTCCAGACCTGAACCCCATTGCAAACCTCTGGAATGTGATCAAGAAGAAGATGGATGGCCACAAGTCATCAAACAAAGCCGAGCTGCTTGAATTTTTGTGCCAGGAGTGGCATAAAGTCACCCAACAGAAATGTGAAAGACTGGTATAGAGCATGCCAAGACACATGAAAGCTGTGATTGAAAATCTGGGTTATTCCACCAAATATTGATTTCTGAAAGTTTTCTGAAAGTTATAAAATTAGTATTGTGTTGTTTAAAAATGAATATGAACTTGTTTTCTTTGAATTATTCTAGGTCTGAATATACTGCATCTTTTTTGTTATTTTGACCAGTTGTCATTTTCTACAAATAAATGCTCTAAATGTCAATAATTTTATATGGAATTTGGGAGAAATTTTGTAAGTATTTTATAGAGTAAAACAATTTTTTTTATTTTACTCAAACACATACCGTAGCTATAATTTGTAAATCCACAGAAACTGATAAGTTTGCAGTGGTCTCTTAATTTTTTCCAGAGCTGTATATATTACGTTTTTTAAAACAATTTCCACCCAAAATTTTCACATTTATAATTAGCAAGATATGATTTATGCCTTATGTAATCACATATTATCACTTTACAGATATTAATTCATGCATACATCATATTAGCCGCAACCATCCTGCCATTTGCATTGTTTTTTCTTTGAAGAGTTCTTTCAGTTCGGTCTGTGGGGCAAGTAATGGGTTTTCAGTCATCCATTAGTCATCCGTCATACTTTTGTCCCATGTGTAGTGTTTTCACTAGCAGGATCAAAGATTTAGTAACGGGATTCAAGATTTTATTGTTGGCCGAGTGTAATAAAACATAAGAATCCCTGCGAGACAAGACCTTGTGTGACGAGGAGGAGGGTAGGGCCGGGCCGTGACTATGCACGCCCGGCCCCCAATCGGGCTAATCAGCTGAGGAGAGGGATAAGTGCAGCTGGATACAGCAGTTCGAGAGCGAGAGAGAGCCACACGCAGATGTCTTGTGCATTTGTGTTGTGTCTTTTTGTTTCATTAAATATTATTTTGACTGTTCAGCTGGTTCCCGCCTCCTCCATTTCCATTTTAACCTTGTTACATTCTTGCCGAAGCCTGGGAAGAAGGAAGGATGCACTGCCGTGGAGTCCTCGCCACTGCCATCTGCCTAAAGGAGCAGCCGCGGCAACCTGCCGGGGGACGGAGGAGTCGCTGCCGGCCGCCTGACACAGAGGAACGGCCGCCATCCTCGAGGGGAGGAGCGGCTCACTGCAGTGTCTCTCTACCGGCCGCCAAAACGTAGAGTGCGTTCCACCAAAGGTCTGAGGACTTCATCCGGTCCGCCCGGGGAGGAGCGGCTTTCGTCCGACAGAGGGTGGAGTGATCATGGACCAGGCGCCGGTGTGTCTGGGAGCCGGCGAGCAACTTTTTTCTCTCTCTTACTGTCGCTCCGCTTTGACCCTGACTTTTCCCTTTCTTTTTTTGTTTTTTCCTCCCCTTGTCCCCCTCCCTAGCTCTAGAGTGGTGGGGAAAAGCCTGCAGGCAGGCAGGGCCAAAAGAGCAGCTCCCCTCACCCGCCCCTGGAAAATATTTGTATTGTGTGTCTTTTTGTTTCATTAAATATTATTTTGACCATTCAGCCAGTTCCCGTCACCTCCTTTCTCATTTAACCTTGTTACACCTTGCTACTAAATCGATTGTGACTCGCAATATACAGTAGAAATTAGGGCTAATCTATGAATTAAGAACATGGATATAAAAATGAAATCAGACAACCCAAACAAGATGCACAACCCAAACACTGACTGATACACCAAGCACAAAAAACAAAATACATATACAGTCCAGAAATGAGTAATGCTACAGGTGTGTTATGAAGATGATATTAAATAGTTATAAATGGTCATCTTCACCCAGCAGCTGAACAGCTCTGATTAAAATAGTGATTTTCTTTGTTACATAACAAACACCGTTATCATATATAATATTATGTTTACATTTTGAAACATTGCCTAATTAAATGTTTACTCACTATTATGGAAACTGAGCAGCTCATGATTTCCAGAGGCGAGAACCGGCTTGACAATATAAATAATAGTTTAATGACGGTCAGCTGACCGTAAACGGTCTCTCTCTCTCTCTCTCTCTCTCTCGTTGCACCACCTTCCACAGTCGGCCTTTATCCCTTTTTGAGGCTTAATTAGCCTGATAAGGGAACGGGTGTGTATAATCACGACCCGGCCCCGCCCTCCGCCCTGTCACACCAAGGTTTAACAAAAGTTTATTACGTTTTATCATTGCTTCCTCTCTAATGACAAATTAATGAGAGAAAAATCTAGCGCTCTATCCCTTTATGAGCACACATGCACTTTGAACAGCCTCTGAGATGCATAGAGAGATGATGAGAGAGATGCACAG
This sequence comes from Xyrauchen texanus, assembly GCF_025860055.1. NCBI lineage: Eukaryota > Metazoa > Chordata > Actinopteri > Cypriniformes > Catostomidae > Xyrauchen > Xyrauchen texanus. The sequence continues at coordinate 21,429,613 of NC_068279.1, forward strand.
AGAGACATGGATTTACAGTCCAACACGTGTGGATTACTAATTTTCACTAACATGTTTAAACGAGAAAACAATTGGGAATTTTGCGCACTGTGAACACTGAATTTGCAGAGATAGTTAGTGTTGTGCAAGACGTGCAATCCAGCTCAGAAATGTATTGGGATTTTTTTCCTGCTTTTATTCTACATACTGGTAATTGCTGCTGCTAAGACACTTAGTAAAAATTTAGGACAGTTCTAGGAGAGTGCACACGTTGTCGGCACACTCTTGTTCGCTCACACTGTGCCTTGGCACGTCCATGTATATTATAACGTATGTTATGCGCTCACTCATCTTTGCAAGCTAAATATAATTGTGCTCGCTTGGTTAGAAGACTTTTTCACTATGTGCAATTTTTGCGCTTTCTCGCTTGTTGTTTGCTTGCATTAGCTTTATAAATGCAGCACTGGCCCAATCAGGCAAGTGATGGTTCTACGAACTGGTCCGAATCTCTCTTGCACTGGCCCCGGGCCATTGGGCAGTCTTTATTGTTGAGCCCTGGTCTTGTGGCTGTACTTTTGAAAAAGTGAGAATTTCACCATTGGCCCCCATTCACTTCCATTGTGTGCCTCAGTGGAACTAAGATTATTGTTTTTGTTTTTTTTACAGAAAAGGAGGGACGAGTAAAAATAAATTTTTGTGAAGATGCTGTTGATTGAGTTTAACTTGTATTGAACCCAGAATATTCCTTTAAAAGAGGCATAGATTTTGCTTTGGTGATTGTGAAGGCATGTTCCCCATCACCTCCCAATGCTCACATGAAACCTACGCTACTCGTTTAGGGGAAAGTTCTATTTTCTAACCAACAATAAATTAGTAATCAATTAGTCGTAAATGAAATGTATGCTAAAAATAACAGGTATGACACATTGATATTTTGTTTCATTCACAAAAGTTTGCAAGGACGGTTTAAAAATAACAACTATATAACACTATGCTTTTCTTTTGGATTTTTTTTAATAAAATTAACAATATGCATTAATACAAATGAATTAAAGAGACTTAAAAATAACAACAGAAAAATGTTTACTAACCCAGAGCCAATACTAGTCATTAGGGTAGTTCACATATTCAGCACTTGCAGCCGGGGGAAACAGATCAGAGCTGCGCAAGAGTGGCGTGGTGCGTATCGTTCAATTCAGTGTTTCCTAACCACTGTGCCGCGGCAAATTGTCAGGTGTGTCATGGAAGATGATCATATTCCACAAAACAAATAAATGCATGAAAAAAATAAATTATTTTAGGGCTCCAAACCCCTCACCTTTCGTAGAAATTTGCCGTTTTGAAACCATTATCGGTCACTTTTGTGATTGTAAAGAGCAATGATTAATGTGCAAAAGTGGCTGATATTTATACACGTTAAGGATCTTTCACATGACTCGCCTCAGCGTTGCAGAATACTGAAGTCTATGAAGTGACGAACTTTACACTAAAGTGTTTGTCCACACACACACACACACACACACATGTTTTTGCTTCTCCAATAATGTCTTTAAGAGTACTAAGCAACATGAAATATTTAAATACTGTCCAAATTTGTGAAGAGACATTGAATGTCTCATAATTTCTTTTAATTAAATATTACCTTATCGTTTACAAATATCAGAGACCCCAGTTATTGAACTAATTTTCGAACTAATTATTGAGCTCTCTAAAGACCACTATATTAGGTTGGTTGGTTGTTATAGAACTCCATCTGCATCAAATGACAAAATGACTCTTCATCTACACTATCAAATTTGTTAAGTCAAGTTATTTGTAATGACACTATTGTTGTAGGTGACCTGAACTGGGACTGGCTAAGGCCGATATCAGATGCTTTTAAAGAGCAGTGTGACAATTTAAATTTGACTCAATTAATTAACACACCTACTCGGCCAAATCCTAAATGTCCGGAGAAATTATCACTCATTGATTTAATCCTGACCAATGCCCCTTTTAAGTACTCTGCAATAGGTGTTTTTGCTAATGATGTGAGTGATCACTGTGTGATTGCTGCTGTTAGAGATACTAAGGTGCCCAAGTCTGCACCTCGTATTGTTGAAAGGCGAAATATGAAAATGTTTGTTGAGCAGGGTTTTTTTTATATGATTTATTTTATTTTGACTGGAGTAGAATTGCCTTGATTGATGATGTGGAATTGGCCCTGACTTTCTTTCAAAACAGTTTTCTTGATATTCTTGACAGACATGCACACCTATTCGTAGATTTAGAATTAAGGGGCGGGACAATCCCTGGTTTAATTCTGAGATTTCTAATTAGCTCCATGAGAGAAATGTAGCCTGGGCAAAAGCAAGGAGATCAGATACTGATGCTGACTGGTTTGTTTTCAGACGGTTGCGAAACAGATTCACTTTGCTCTTCAGAAAAGCTAAAGCTGAATTTTACTTATCTGAAACCACCGAGAATCTAAATGACCCAAAACAATTCTGGAAAACTATTAAGTCATTATCTGCATCGACTAAACCAACAGGTTTTCCGTTGTCTCTAGTTAAGAATGTTGTGTCTATATCTGACAATGTAGAAATGTTAAATTGTTTGAATAAGCATTTCATATCATCTGGGTTCTTGTTTGATTCTGTTGCCCCTATAGTATCAGTTTTAGCTCCTTCTCTGTTGCTGATGTTCATAAAGCCCTGAAGCAATTGAATCCTCGAAAACCTGCGGGCCCCGATCACTTAGAACCTTTCTTTTTGAGCTGCAGATATCCTAGCTGAACCTCTGACTCATCTTTTTAATCCTTCACTGGTCACAAACAAAATTCCCAAGATTTGAAAGTCTGCTTATGTTTACCACTTTTGAAAGGAGGTGACCCTACCTTGCCTAATAATTACAGACCCATTTCCAAACTTTCAGCATTGGCCAAAGTGTTGGAATCTTTGGTTAGTGAACAAATGAAAGAGTATTTAAATGCTCAGTCAATTTTATCTAAGCATCAATCTGGTTTCAGGAAAAAACATAGCACTACTGCTGCTGCTATAAAAGTAATTAATGATATAGTCAAAGCACTTGATGACAAGAAACACTGTGTGTCTCTGTTCATTGGTCTGTTCAAAGCATTTGACACTGTTGACCATAGCATACTAGCTCAGAGACTGATCAGTATAGGTTTGTCTCAGCACTCTGTGGGCTGGTTTATCAACTACCTCGCTGATATTACTCAGGCTACGCAAGTTGATGGCCTAACGTCAAAATATTTATCAATCTGTAAAGGGGTCCACAGGGCTCCATTCTGGGGCCACTTTTATTCACTATTTATATAAACTGTCTGGGGAAAAATGTCCAACATGCATTTTTCCATTTTTATGCAGATGATACAGTTATTTATTGTTGTGCAGCTACCATTAGGAAGGCGTATGAATGCTTGAAAACTGCTTTCGATATAGTGCAAGCACAGCTTTATCAATTAAAGCTTGTGCTTAATGCAGAGAAGACCAAAGTAATGGTTTTTTCAAACTCAAGGAAAAATGAGTTAGACCTGAATATTGTTACTGATCAGGGTAAAACAATTGAGGTAGTTTCATCTTATAAATATTTAGGATTTTTAATTGATGATCACCTTTCTTTTAAGCTTCATATACAGAATATAGTAAAAAAGTTGAAATTAAAGCTAGGTTTTTTCTTTAGAAACAAATCTTGTTTTACTTTTTCTGCCCGAAAAAAGATAGTCGATGCCATATTTCTCTCTATTATTGATTATGATGATCTGTTGTATATGAATGCCCCATCTAAGTGTCTTCAGAGGTTGGTTGCTGTGGAGCTTTAAGATTTATTTCAAATTGCAGACCCCTCACTCATCACTGTACACTTTACTCCACAGTAAATTTGCCTTCTATATCAATTCGCCGGCTTACTCACCTTTATATCTTTATATATAAGGGCATTATAGGCAGGCTTCCATGTTACATATCTGAATTTCTTTCTTTTACAAAGAGTACTTATGTTTTACGGTCCCAGAAAACTATTTCATTGAATGTACCTCAAGCCCGGACAGAGTTGTTCAAAAAGGCTTTCATGTTTGTTGCACCTTCTACTTGGAATGACCTACAGAAAACACTTAAACTACAGTGTGTAATTTCCTTAAATGATTTTAAAGGTTATGTTAAAACTATAGAACATGAGTCCATCCACACTGGCAAATGTTTTAATTAATGGTACTTTTATTTAATTGAAATGCACTTGAGTTGTCTTTGCCTCTTTTGTGTTTGTTTTATGATTGTGTGATCTAATTTGTTCTGCTATCTTGGCCAGGTCTCTCTTGAAAATAGATTTTATATCTCAATGAGACAAACCTGGTTAAATAAAGGTTAAATAAAAAAATAAAATAAATTTTTAATTGTCAAAGGAAACGCTTAGACCTAAACATAAACGAGTACTTTTATTAATTTCCGCTATCAAAGCAACTGCAAGCTTTTTTCCAAATACATGTTTTCAATGTTTATTGTGCACACCTTCTGCTTTTTTATGTGGCATACTTGTAAAATCGCCCCTCTGTGATGCTTTCTACTACTCTTGTCATGTGAAGGGCAATGCGGCGCTTAATGCTGGCGTTGAACGGAGTGCTGCCGCCTTGACACAACACATGTGAAACGGACTTAACAATGATGAAAGCACATTATTGAAACTCAAAATTATTATTATTTGTCTATTATTGTGGTCTTTCCTGATAAGAGCCATGCTCAGATGTTTAAATAGGCTACTGTAGGAAAATGATACCGTAGATCTAATTTGTGTTTTCTCAGTCTTCTACTGAAGTCAGTAGATTTGTAGACATGCAAGTTTTAATAAAGGTGAAGGTAAGGACGTTATTGAAACTCACTATTATTAGACTCTTATTGTTGTATTTTTGGATGAAACATAATGCTCTGACTGAAGGAAGACTATAGATCTGCTTTGTTCTTTTAATGCTTAAACACTATAAAGTCAATTGCTAGATTTTCGTCATGAACTTCTCAAAATGATTCACTGACTCATTCATAGCACATAAGACGCTCATTTGTCCACACCTAGTGACATTTCCAGAAGGGGTCACTGAACAAATCCTTTAATAAACTTTAACAAATTTGTGAAACAGAAACAAGCCTCACCAAAATACTCTTTATTTTGCAGCTAATTCTGCACAATTTTCAACTTGAATAAACTTGAATCACTAAAATAGCTGGAATTGGTGCTTTTAGCTTATTCTTTAAAAAAAAATATCCCCAGAAAAACTTTTCATGGACCAGGTCTTACCTTTTTTGCCCCTCATGAGTTTATATCCCTGTAATTTGCATAGCTGAATTTCAAACATTACAAGTAAACCTGCTACTAAGATGGACAGAAACATGGACAAGTTCTTGAAAAGGAACAATATTGATGATGGTTAGCCTCTGTGGGTTAGTGGTGTGCTGTAGAATATTTTAGTCGTAAAAAGTGTGCCGTGGCAGAAAAGAGGTTGGGAAACACTGGTTTAATAACATAATTTTGCAGTTTAATATTCACATAAGGCCATATCTTGTTTCAGATTTTTTTTAAGATGGATCGTTTAGTGCTACACATTACGATAGAAAGACGTGTTTATTTTGCAGACAGTTCTTTCACAAATGTGCGCTTCCCCGGCGGATTTCACTTTCGTGTGCTGTCTCCGTGTTTACATCCAAGTGTCACGCTGAATATGCTTAGATGCAATATACAATATGGAACAGCATTTCTGTTTGTGTTTTACCATCCCTGTGGCTATTGAGTTTGACCACAACAGCTTTTAAGATGTTCCAAAACCATCATATCCAAAACCATCATATTCACCATGATAAAACATATTTCAGTAACTCCACCTACTGCATAAGAAACATTACGCTGCCTTACAAGATCAAGATACAATTTTGCTGGGCTGTTCTCGCATTCCCACCACACACACAACTACATTTCAAAGCTGTCATCTGTACAAAAAGTTGGGGCTTATGAACTATGCTCTTTGCCAATTTGGCTTTATCAGCTCCATTCAACCATCCACCTGCTTCATCTGCCCCTATGCCCGCTTACTGTAGAAAGGGGACAGCAAGGAAATACGATCTCCTTTCTCTCTGCTGAAACTCCCCTAAGGCTGGAACTGCTCTCACTGGCTCATTTCAGTGAAATGAATGTCATAGCAAAGGCTCCCAAACATGTTAAAAAGCACTGGCACATTGCATTATGTGTTTGTTCTGATGTGTCGGGCTGAACTCTTTACCTACCCTTGTTGTTCAAAAGTATTGTTTATTGTATGCTGGGAAATTTTCAGTTGAACATTGACAAAATGACTGTTTGCACACTTTCACCTCATCTGTTTTTATTTGGTTAAGTGAAACATGAGCAGAAATATAAGGCAGACAGTATTTTATTGTTGTGAGTGTTGCCTGTTGGAAGTTGCCTAGTGTGTGTTAGTTCAGACAGGGAAGAGCTCATGCCAGGCCACTAAACATAGGAACTTAACAGCCTCCAGTGCGTCTTGACATCATTGCTCTGCATCTGATTGGCTAGAGGATGAGGAAAACCCAGTGCTGATTGTCTGGAGCCAGAATTGTTTTGGGTTTATTCTGGGTTAATAATTTTTTTCCTTCAGATACCTTCAAGAAAGTTGCTTATTCCTCTCTAGACATTGCTTCCTTTGTCACTTTTGTGAAGTTTTATTTTTACAGAAATACAATAAGATAATTACAAAAGTAATTAATTAAAAAACTATGTTTTTCTTTATGGGTTTCCAATGTCTGGAAGGAAATTTTTTAATTAATATTGTGATTTCATGGTCTGGAAAAGTGAGTTAAATTCTCTAAAATATTTCATTGGCAAGAAATTGCTATTTGTGAGTAATCATTATTCAGTAAAGTAAAAGTCATGGAAATTCATTGGTCAAAAGATGTGGAAATCATGTAATATGTTTTATTATCTGTACTCTGTATCCTTCTCATGCTGTCTCTCTGCCTTTTTTCCCCATTCTATCTATTTTAGATGTTAGTGGTTAATAAGGCTGATGACACCAGCTGCTCCCTGCATGAGTTCACCATCACTGGCTCAACCTATGCACCAGAGGGACAAGTGTAAGAACACAAAAACACACACACACACACATACTCGGAGGCCTTGATCTTCTCTAAAACATATGAATATATTTGACAGCACTACCTCTATTTGTGTCAAGTTTACCTCCCATAAATAATCTAACACTCATTCTGGATACTTCGTTTGCATCCAACATAATAATTTCCATTACACTTGTATTAACTTTCTCTCCCTTAGGCTGAAAGGAGATAGGCCAGTGCAGTGTGGAGACTATGATGGTCTAGTGGAGCTGGCTACTATCTGCTCTCTGTGCAACGATTCCTCACTGGATTATAATGAGGTCAGCAGTGTGCGTGTGGATCTGTGCATAACTCTCCCTGCTTCTCTTTCTTTCAAGCCTCTGATACCGTATTTACCATTTTGACATTAACAAAGAGTCTCATTTAGTGTTGTTGAGTCTGTCCTACTCTCATTGCTTTAGTGTGAACCATTTGTTCCTCAGGCATAGACAACTTTTTAATTCACTTGTTTTGCATGTTTGGCTTGTATTTCTCACCTCTGTGCCATCGCTGTGGTATCATGGTTACTGAATTGCGTAATATCAGGTGCATTCCGTGGTTGTCAGTTAGGATAAAGGACAGTGCATGTTAGGACAAGCCAAAGATGCATTTTTAAAGCTTGTTTTGTCGTTGAAGGCACTCTAATCTTTAAAAGACCATCTCTAGAGAGGTAATTTGTTAAAGACAACCATATTAAGAGTCTTTTAAAGCAAAAGGACATTAAACTATGAATATATTGAATTTGACCATGTTGTTTTTTTAATGTAAATGTTATGCCATGTTCCACTAGCATGGCAGTCTGATTCCTGGAATAATGCAAATATTGATGAAGAGTGACTAGCACCCATAAAGTAAACTGTGAATTTCAGAGAATCAAATAAAACATCATCTATGTTAAAACTGGAGCCATTTATTTGAATGTAGTGTTACAACGTTAGAGTGGCTTTCCATTTAACATACAGGCTGATTGTTTAACTTAAGGTGCAGACATGCTTTAAAGATATTTACTGCATAGAATGTTTCAAGAGGATATTAGCTATGTTGTGTTGCTGCCGTCAAATTTGGATGAGGTTGGATTTCCTTGCTGCCATAAGTTACACGCACAAACTCCACAGAGGGTCTGTAGACTTCCCAATTACTGGCCATGCTGAGACTGACAGGGGCCTGAATTACTTTCAGTTTTCACTAGCCATCCTTTCACAGACCTTGCTCCCTTCTTTTGACTGTTATTTCCATATATGTGTTTCCATATGGGCAATCGAAAAGCAGTTTCTCTTTTCCACTGTTCTCTGTGTGCACAGTGTGTCCATGAGGTCTGCACTGCCATAGAGTAAACTATTTGGTGCTGCGTGACTATATGCTGGTGTTTTTAGATGGCATGTTTCTTTTGTGTGATAACGAATGCATGACTCCAGCCTTTTATGTTAAAACATTGTGTAATTGCTGTGTACTTTGTGTTGTTTGTGCTAACGAGAGACTGAATATTTATTTTTGGTCCTTTTGTGTTAACGCTGTCCTGCAGGCCAAAGGAGTGTATGAGAAAGTGGGAGAGGCCACAGAAACTGCGCTCACAACGCTGGTGGAGAAGATGAATGTGTTTAAAACCGACCTCTCTGGATACAGCAAAGTGGACAGAGCTTCAGCATGCAACTCAGTAAGTGGGGGCAAGAGATAAAAAATGATTTAAAGTCAATTAAAAGAAGGGGTGGAGGGATGGATAGACAAGGCTTTTGGTGAAAAATGTGAGAGATACCAAAGCCTGTGGTGCATAACAGAAAGGATGGATATTTAAATTAAATGGAAAGAGATGTGTCCTTTTTATGTTTTTTTTTTTTTTTCTGAAAGGCAGAAGGGGACAAGTTTCAAAATCTGAGTCTAGATTAAAGGTGCACCCAGTATTATTTTCATAATTTCAAAACATTTAGACATAAATGATTAGTTATGATGAAAATGATTACACACACAAGATGAAGACTACAGTCATATCATTGACCAACAAAAAAAAATTTTCTCTACATAGAGCAGGTCAGCCATGTTGAGATCATGTTACTACAGTACTGTACTACTACTACATTATATAGCACTTTTCCCGAGCTAAATGCTTTTTACAAAGCATACAAAACTACATACAGTATAAGTACATCTAAACAAAAAAGAAAAAAAAAACTGTAATTCAGAGTGAGACTGAGAAATAGGCTCGAGGACTGGTTATATTACAGGACCTGCATCACAGTGCCACACTGCAGGCATTATTGTTTCAATGCCCACTGTATGTATGTTTTTGGGTATGCATTTATATGTGCACTTGTGCATGTTTATATAAACCATTCATATGTCCCACAGTACTGCAGGGGGAGAGGCATAGACAGTTGACTAAGAACAGTGGACTTATCTTGACCCACTCTCCCTTTTTCCCTTTGGGAAGCAATTTCCTCTGTAAGAGTGAATGACCAGCATCTCTGGCATTTTTCAGCTGACCCCTAAGTTTTCCACCTCAAAAATAAAAATAAAACTTCAGTGACACAGACTCCCAGAGGCAAAGCATAATATTTAGATAAGCAGGCGAGTTTATAAAAAGGTTAACTAAAATGTCCACACTGATCCAAGGCTTAACTGCTCCATGGAAAATCAAAAGAGACATTTAATTTCTACTGTCAATGCAATATGTATTGGGGCAACCTTTCAAAGATGACAGATGGTTGGATGGGTGCATGGATGGATGGATGAAAGGGCAGTTAGATGTTTTTAATAAAGCTATGGAGGACAGAACACAGGGATCCTGTTGAGGGGTGACGTCATGCTACTCTCAGAGGAGATGGGAGCGATCTGATTTTAGCTTTGAACGTTAAGAGGAGTCACTGGTTTTCTCCCTCACTTATATTGCGTATCTGAACATCTGTCGGGTACATGAATGCGCCATCTGATTCTAATTTAAGAAAAGAAGAGACTGCTACAGAAAGAGGAAGCAACACGTAGATCAACAAGAGCATGTAGATAGAACAGTGTAAATAATCTTATTCCTGATGTGCTGGGGGGGGTTTCCACCTAGTGGCAAAACAATATTCTTACATCAGTGAAAATTAAATCTGCTTTTTTAATTTTCTTTTTGGGGCTTTTATCTATTTTATTATTAACAAAAGTGGAGGATCATAGGAAATGTTGAATGCCAGTTTCAAACCCACTAGGGTTGTGAAAAATCTATATTATAAATATTGGTAGTGGTAGTGGGTTGTCTGAACAAGTAGTCGGTCCTCCACACCGATCCATCCAAAATGTCCACCAGACAGCAATATTCTAAGCGACATGGATAAAACCCTTCAATAACTGACAGATATTCAACAAGTAAAAAGGCTAAATAAGTATAACTTTTTTGCATCATAGTAATCACACACACACACACAAAACAGGCTATACATAATTACAGGAACACCACTCCACACAGCTGATTTTAATTCTGACAGTAATGTTTTAAAGCCAATACATTGAAAAATGTATCTATCTGAAAAATGTAAGCCATTGCTCTAATCTTTTGCATTTGCCTCTGGTATCAGCAATGGTTAAAGGCTTAACTAATTTCAGAAGACAAGTGCAGTGATGCATAGAGCCTATCACTTCCTGTGTGTGAGCGCATCAAGACTTCTGTCCCATCACAGTGCAGTGTAAAGTCAACTCTAGAGAAAAGCTCTAGAGCTCTTTCATTTGATTTAACATACTTTATGTATCTCTCTCTTGTTCCTTCTTTCCCTCCAGATTATCAAGCAGCTCATGCAGAAAAAGTTCACACTGGAGTTTTCCCGAGATAGGAAGTCCATGTCTGTGTATTGCACTCCCAATGCCTCGAAATCTCAGAGCAAAATGTTTGTCAAGGTATTTTTAACATACCCACACATGCAAAAACATCTTATACCTACAGTGGCCCCAAAAAGTATTTGGACACTTTTGCCATGTATTTTAATTGTAAGAACGCCATTACATAATATAGCAAATAATCACACCAAATGGCATTCATTTTAAAGCAAGATGGCACAAGCACACTTTTCAAGCAAAACATTTCACAAAAAGAAGTTTGTTAAGGCTCAAATTATGAAGCAATATATACAGTATATCGCTTAAATCACTTATCGCTGTGGCTACACTTGTGATTACTTTACAAGGTCACCTGTGTGAACTGTAAGAATTTGCAATTAATTTAGAAGTGAAGTTAGTGCTGAGAAAAAGATTCAGCATTATTTGTTTGCAGGTGCTACTTGGTTTGATATTTTGTTTTCTAATGAAATGACTATCTGATATTTTAAATGTAGCTTAAGCAAAAATTTTCAAATGCCTTTGAAACTACTGTAGTATCCATCACACCTGCTTCTCTCTCCTTTCTCCTTCCTTTCCTCTTCCATGCTTAGGGCGCTCCAGAGGGTGTGATAGACCGCTGTCAGTTTGTGCGTATTGGCAAAGATCGGATTCCATTGACCATAGCGGTGAAGGATGAGCTGATGAGCACTATTAGAGACTGGGGTACAGGCAGGGACACATTGCGCTGCCTGGCTCTGGCCACACGAGATTCTCCCCCTCCTGATGACAAAATGAACCTGGAAAATGCTGCCAAGTTCTCGGAGTATGAGGTAAGAAAGAGAGTTTGGATCTGGTTTTAGAAACTTTGTACTGAAGTTGTCTCTGCACTGAATTGTTTACCACAGTAGCTTACCGGTTGTTTTGAAACTGATTGGACTGTGTATGTTATAATGTGCATTATGCTTATTTGTGGCATTATAAAACAAGTAAAAAAATCTAAGTGACATGTGTTGTAAAGAAATTTCAACAAATTTCACACAAAGAAGTTAAATGATAAAACAAGATATAGGCTACTGTACTTTCTGGATGTCAACTTAGTGCAACATGTCCAGAATGAATCACATGAATTGTGATAACCACGATATAGGAACCAGTTATTTACAAGAAATTGCAAAAATACTCAGAGAGTGAAGGAACTTCTGATAAAAGGCCTAGCATTTTTTGTCTGCAGATACCTCTTTACTTATTTTTTGGTTATCTAATTCAGTTACCGGTACATTTTTAAATGCAGATAAAGTGTCACTGTACATGTATGTGAGTGTGTGTGTGTGTCTGGGTTTGCATGCAAAATAAACTGCCACTATTTTGGTCATCTGTTTAGTCAAATCTCACCTTTATTGGCTGCGTGGGCATGCTGGACCCACCCAGGAAGGAGGTGATTGGCTCAGTGAAGCTGTGCAGTAAAGCAGGTATACGTGTCATCATGATCACTGGAGACAACAAAGGCACCGCTGTGGCCATCTGCAGGCGCATCGGCATATTCAGTGAGGACGAAGATGTGGAAGGGAAGGCCTACACAGGCAGAGAGTTTGATGACTTGACTCCAGAGGCCCAGCGAGAAGCTGTGAAAAGGGCACGCTGCTTCGCTCGTGTCGAGCCTGCACACAAGTCAAAGATTGTGGCTTATTTACAGTCCTTTGATGAGATCACAGCTATGGTGAGACGGTGGTTAGCGACTGCTTTTACAATTCTCCCTCAAGACTATGTTAAAACACCCAAACTTTCTAAATTGCATTTTACAGGAGATAAGATGAGAAATTATCAGATTTTACTGTTTTCGGATTCTAACTTTCTTTAAAGTAAAAATGGAATCAAAATTGACGCATTAACTTAATGTGATAAAGATTGTAGCAGTGATAGCCAATGTTAGATTTTGAAAAAACTATTTTTACAGAACTAATGGGAAATGTTAAGATGCTCTTAAAGATGTTGACCATCTGTCTTCAAGTCCAGGTCAAAACACTTCCTAAAAAGGAGATGCCAGCAATGTCGCAATCGACTGCAAAGTCTCATTCAGGGTTGGCTCAATTTTGTTCTTGAAAGCCCACTTTTATCATCTTAAATATACTTTGTCCTCTAACAGGCTTTTCAAACACAAAACTGTTAACCCAGAATTAAGGTTATCCTGGGTTGTCTTGCTCCAAACTGTTCATACTTTTACCCTGGTTATTAATTAATCCTTGGTAGTCAGATTTGTGAAGTTTACTCTGGGTATAACCCATAAACTCTGGGTTAATCTTATTTACATATATATGAGGTTAATGCATGGATTTACATTGAATTATAGCACAAGTTCACTGTTTAACTGTTTCTATATTTAATAAGGCCTTGCATTGCATTATTATATTGCATATTCACACTGTAACCTTTGGCACCATAATTTCTTTGGAGCTGGGTTCCAGAACCCAAGGTTAATATTGCAATGAACATTGTAACGTAAAGTCAACGTTGATTAACCCAGGGTTTAAAAAGTGCCCTCAACCAATGTTTTTAAAATGTCAACCCACTCTTAATTGTAGTGTGAAATGCTCTTAAGTGTCTCTTTACACATTTGCCTTTCTTATGTTCTCTTTACCTTTTTCAGACTGGCGATGGCGTGAATGATGCCCCTGCCTTAAAAAAGGCTGAAATTGGCATAGCCATGGGCTCCGGCACAGCTGTAGCCAAGTCAGCCTCAGAGATGGTGCTCTCCGATGATAATTTCTCCACCATAGTGGCTGCAGTAGAGGAGGGCCGAGCCATCTACAACAACATGAAGCAGTTTATCCGTTACCTCATCTCCTCCAACGTGGGAGAGGTGGTCTGGTGAGTGAGAGCCTGATTAGTGGGGAGCCTAAGTTTCATAGTCACCTTCACACTCACATAGGATTCCTCTGTCCATCCTCGCAGTATTTTCCTGACAGCCATCCTTGGTCTGCCCGAGGCTCTCATCCCTGTCCAGCTGCTGTGGGTGAATCTGGTGACGGATGGTCTACCTGCCACTGCCCTGGGCTTCAACCCCCCAGACCTGGACATCATGGACAAGCCTCCCCGAAACCCTAAAGAGTCTCTTATCTCTGGTTGGCTGTTCTTCCGATACATGGCCATTGGTGGTGAGCACAGTATCCCCATTGTTAGTGTCTACTATTCAGGATTTCCACGGTCATGGAAAACCTAAAAAATATCAGTGAATTTTAAAATTGTGTCTTCTAGGCTTAGAAAAATAATGGAAATTAATAAAATCTGAAAATCATTGAAATTTCTATAGCAAATGTAAATTTTTCTAGTTATGCTATGCACTAAGACCCATCTAGATATTGCTCATGAGTAGAGAAAATCATGCTTGCAAACAGTACTGATGCCCTATTTGTGAACAAATCGTTCTTTTAAATAAAACGGTCAAACTGATTTACTGATCAGTCTGAACTATTAATTGGTGAATTGGTCATAATTTGAATAATTTTTAAAAACCCTTATCCTGTAATCACATACAACTGAAATGTTCATGGAAAACTCATGGAACTTTATGGTCAAAAAGTTTGATAACCCTGACTGTTGTTATTGACTGTTATAATAGTAATTTGCAATGTTGGTGCAAGACTTTAGTCACCTCTTTGAAACATTAAACCTCACTGGAGTATATGTAATCTTGTTTTTGTAGGCTATGTGGGTCTAGGAACTGTCAGTGCTGCCACCTGGTGGTATTTATATGATGAGGAGGGGCCACAGGTGTCTTTTTATCAGCTGGTGAGTTGAGACTATACACATTATGCATTCGATTGCTGTCAGCATCAGGGTAAGAAATTAACTTTTCATTAGGGGGAAATATTTGCTTTTTTTTTTTTTTTTTTTTTATCTCTGTCATCCTTTTATGTCAAATATTTACTTTAATCAATTAATTTTATCTGAATAATGAGCTATTGTAGGCTGTTACCAATCAAATTAAATCAACATCACCCAAACAATTGTAGGGCTGGGTATTATCATTGATTTCCCAATTTAATTTTATTAAATTTGATTCCAATTTTGATTTTGATTCAAAATATTTTAATTTGGGAATATTTCAGTTACAATGTCAAAAGGCATGTTTAAATAATTACATATTGCCTGAACTCTACACTGCATAATGTGCTTAATTGTAAATGAAACACATTTCAGAATCACTTTTTTTGCTCATTCATCTTTTTCCAAATATTTTGGTTATTAAGTTAACATGGCTACAAAACTAATATAATGCATAGACACAGAGATGACAGCATTTTTCCAAATTTGGAATGAGGAGCTTATTAAATAAAACTGTTATCAAGTCCTTCATGCCAACTGAATAAAGCATGTCAAAAATTTCACTTGGTGATTAGTCAGATATAAGAAAAAAGTAAAAGTGGTAATAAACTGTAAGTATTATTATTAAAGTTTTATTTAACATTAGATTTAATATATCCAGATTAATTAACCTATTAATATTATTATTAAAATTTTAGCATTTGGTTACATTATATTTTGTGATTTTCTCATACCTGATTTACTTACTATATAACATCCATCCCTCCCACACTTGGCCTCTAGCAAGTGAGGAGGCTTTTCAGACAGATAACAGCATAAATTAGATGGGCATCAAAGTATAGCACAGGGAGCAATAGTCCCTTGTTATTCTGTAGGACAGTTTATTTCAAATGAGAGGAGCAAACGTCACAGAAATGTAGCATAGTGCCCGTCTGTGCACGTCGATGGTGCAAGGATCCGCCACTGACTCTGCAACATCTGTTTGATGGACGGCACACGACAGATTTTGTATAGCAAAAAATCAAATGAAGAATGCAATGCATGCATTTGTAACTATAGAAGATGTTCTTAATAAAAAACAGGAACTCTATTCAGGGGCATTTTTTGCCCTAATATTTTGAATTTTGCCATGAAATTCACCATTCATTTCCAACCCTGGTCTACACATATACTTCTAATCCATCCTCTTGCATCATAACCAGAGTTCACCCAAAAATGAAATTTCTGTCATCATTTACTCACCCTTATGCCATCCCAGATGTGTATGATTTCTTCTGATAAGCACAAAGATTTTTAGAAGAATATTTAAGCTGAGTAGATTAATTCAATACAAGTGAATGGTGGCCAAAACATTGAAGCTCCAAAAAGCACATAAAGGCAGCATAAAAGTAATCCATACTACTCCAGTGGGTAAATCAGTCTTTAAAAACAATATGATAGGTGTGGGTGAGTAACAAATCAATATTTAAGTCCCTTTTTACTATAAATTCTCCTCCCTGTCCAGTAGGTGGCAATATGTATGAAGAATGTGAATCACCAAAAACAAAAGAAGAAGGATTGAAGTGGAAATGAAAATTTATTTTAGAAAGGACTTAAATATTGATCTGTTTCTCACCCAAACCTATCATAATGCTACTGAAGATAATGCATTTAAACATGGAGTCGTATGTATTACTTTTATGCTGCCTTTATGTGCTTTTTGGAGCTTTTAGATATTGGCTAACATTGCCTTGCTTTGAATTGACCAACAGAGCTGAGATATTTTCTAAAAATCTTTGTTTGTGTTCTGCAGAAGAAAGAACGTCATCCACATCTGGGATGAAATGAAGGTGAGTAAATGATGAGAGAATTTGTATTTCCTTTAAAAAAAGCACCACCAAGGACTGATGCAACTGCAAGCTTAAATCATCCTCCGAGATATTCTCTGAATATAACATTCTTAATATTTTTAAATAATACAGTTGTTTAGTGTCAGGGAGTTCAGATCTCACAGGATGATCTACACAGCTGCTCTCTCACATAACAGATCAGTCCTCAGAGGTCACAATGATCGCCATCAGTGGGTCAAGTGATTTCCTGTTATTGCCCTTGCATCTAATTTACTCAATATATTATATCAAGTATTATGAGGTGAAGCCTTTGTGTTTCTTATGAGTGAAGCCATGGTTAGTCAAATTTTCAAGATATGCTGTGCAAGTCCTTTTGCCAGAGTTTTTATTATTATATATTTATATAATAATAAAGTATAAATATATATACTTTATATATTTATACTTTATTTATATATAGAGTATTTATATATATATATATATATATATATATATATATATATATATATATATATATATATATATATATATATATATATATATTTTTATATTGTTTTTTTTTCTTCTAAATAATGTCATACAAAAAGGTAAAAAATAAATAAATGACCAGTTGCATATAATTACTGCAGAATCCACCAGTTGCATATACTTACAGCAGAATCATTTTTGTGATTTAAGCACCATAAAGTAAATCTTAAAGCAAAAAATTTGTTTTAACAGGTTTGAAAATTGTAATTTTCTGACTATTATTTTATATGTTAGGCTTTATAGGGTTATAGGCTTTATTCTTTGAATAAAATGGCTGTCGATCAAAAACATTTATTATACTCTTCATTACTACAACTGAATGTTTGCCCTGCCTTTCAAAAAATAACTTTGCTTAGGTGGTTGGGAATTTTACTTTGTGCGGTTAATTAAAGTACTGATTAAACTAGATACGTAAAGTTTGTTGAGACAAACTATAATGTTGGTCTGACAAAACCTTGTCTGAAAGTTTTAAATAGTTTTAAATGCTTGACGTTAGTAATTCTTTAGAGATTTAACCGTAAAAAAGAAAGAAGAGAGCATCTTAAAGCAGATTAAAGGTGCTGTAAGTGATTTTGTTTCATGGAAAAGTATGCAAAAACTTTTCTTATTCCTTAAAAATATTAATGAAATAAGTGTCCTGAGATATCTCACCGGTCTCTGTGACAGCTGTAGACATTGTAAACAGCAAACAAATGTGTCTGTGGACCGTGGACATTGACGCTTTTCACATATCAATCATTTTGCTCGTTCTCATAGTGTTGTATTTGAAGCGGAGAACTGACGATATGATTCATGATGTTTGAATGTTTGAGGGTGGTATTGTGCCACTGTTGTATTTGATAGTCTCAGGAAAAAACAATGCTGCTCTTTTTGCCGGTTTTAGTCTCAAAATGATCTTTTGAGGGCAGGTTTTGGAATAAGGGGGCGTGGCTAATTCAACGGCTCAGTCACGTGAAAGCTTCAGAATGCTAAAAAGGCCTTTTAAAGGGCTTGTGTGAATGTTTTGACAGCTGAAGTTTGAAATTACAAACATCCCAAAACAGACTCATAGCTCTTTTAAAAATTTGCCAAAAGAAAATTGGCCCCCAGGGCCCTTGCTATTTATAAATCGCCCCTGTGCACAACATCTTATCCAATTTTCATGAGAGTTGCGTGTCACTGTCATAGAAATATTCCCAACAATCATCAAGGATGCATTTAATGCACAAAAGAACGAAAACAGTAAATTTACACTACCAAATTCTTGTGAATGTGCTGTCTTGGTTTATATGGCTGGTGCTTGAGGTAATGAACTATATTATAGAATGCAGACAGTGGAGAAACCGGAGAAAACCTCAGAACTAAATTGCAGTTAATCCTGCCCATTTACGTGTTGCGCGTGCAATTTCGCCACACCTACCTAGACTCAGCTCATGCATGCATGCATGCATGAAAATACAAAACTTTCATGGCCATGCCAACTGACTTTGTGCTTATGACTTAACTAGTGCTAGAGCTAGTGCTCTTAAAATACATCTGGGCCCAAAATCTGAATCTGAAGTACCGTAATTTCCGGACTATAAGCCGCAACTTTTTTCCCACGCTTTGAACCTCGCGGCTTATACAATGACGCGGCTAATATATGGATTTTTCCCGCTTTCAAATTTTATTAAAAAAAAAAAAAACATTCTGTGACGTGCTCAGTTTTTTGGCGGCGTGAAGCTTTCATTAGACCAATGAAATTGCCGAACGGGTTAAGGTCAAAACAACTTTTTTGTTTACTGTTTAGATTAAATCGAGCGCGCTCAAACTTCCCATCATTCTGATTACGGTAGTCATTTTGTCACCCTCAAGACACGGAGAAATGCATATGATGCAGATTTCAAGTTAAAGGCGATTGATCTGGCTGTTGGAAAAGGAAATAGAGCTGCTGCATGGGAGACGTTGGAAACAGCAGCGTGATGAATTGACTCAGTGCAAAAAGACAACTAAAGCTGAGGCTATTCAACTCCGACACCGAAGGAGATGACTTCAGTGGTTTCATGTGCACAAGAGGAGGAAGATAGTGACCAATGACTTTCTTGCTAGGCTACTGTTTACTGCTAATTTTTTATTTTTTGTGACAAGCCGTGTGTGGCAGCGGGGGCGTGGTCAAGCGCCCGTCCGGGAGAGAAAAGCGGTAAGGGCGCTTACACCTGAGCTAATGTCTAACACCTGTGTATAATTTCAGTAAGCGTGGGGAGAGCGGCATAAAAAGGCAGCAGACAGAGAGAGAGTGTGAGAGAGTGAGTGACAGACAGACACACACACGTCAGTCTAGTGTTGGCACATAGAAGTCCAAGAATTGAGAAACTTTATAAAATTGATGGTAAACATTGCTGTGGCCATTAAAAGCCTTACCTGGAATGTCAAGTGCCCTGCTTCACGTGTCCTTCTTGGGAAAACAGTTTTCAGCACTTGATGTAAGCGCCCTTACCGCTTTTCTCTCCCGGACGGGCGCTTGACCACGCCCCCCCCCGCCACACCGTGTTTCGTTAAAGCCTATTTATTTTTGTTACAAGCCGTGTTTCGTTAAAGCCTGTGTAAAGTTCATTTGTTTCAATGTACCGGTAGGCACCTGCGGCTTATAGACAGGTGCGGCTTATTTATGTTCAAAATAATATTTTTTTTTAAATTCAGTGGGTGCGGCTTATATTCAGGTGCGCTCAATAGTCCGGAAATTACGGTATATCCTTTTGAAAGAAATTAAATCAGAAATGTAGCTCCATGCTGCATCAAATCTAATTGGGAGGAGACCTGTAATGTGTTGTTATAAAAGATTAATTCCTTCAAAAAATACTATCCTTTTTGCTTTGATTCTAGAAACATGGCCGTACTGTCTTTTCTCTATTTTGTAGAGTCACTTCATGCAGTGTACAGATGAGAACCCCATGTTCAAGGGCATTGACTGTGAGGTCTTTGAGTCACGCTACCCCACCACCATGGCTCTCTCAGTCCTTGTTACCATAGAGATGTTCAACTCTCTTAACAGGTAGGTTCTGCTGCCATTGTTATAGTACTGAAGGGTGCATCATTGGAGTTTGTGTACTCTGAATAGGTGTAATTTAATTTTCTTTAAAATATCGTTTAGATGTGTTATGAGCTCTGCAGAGCTTTGCTGGTTGTATGACAGCTCCTGAGTTATTTACCTAAAACGTTTAAAAATAATAGACCTAATTACACACTTAAGTCATTTTAGCTGCAAGGCCACTGACTGAGCCCATCTCCTTTCTCGGTCAGCCTGTCAGAGAATCAGTCTCTGTTGAGGATGCCACCCTGGGTGAATATATGGCTGTTGGGGGCTATAATCCTCTCACTGTCTCTACACTTCCTCATCCTGTATGTGGAGCCTCTACCGGTGAGTGAAATGCATATAAAACATCTGCACTTGTCTCTTTTGCACTCTCATTAGAGGGCCTTATGTCACAAATGGGCTGTATATTTTCATAACTTATCTAAGTGGAATTATCCGCAATAGGGCTGTCGCGAACATTCGATTTTGCCTGGCAATTAACTGACATACAAATAGTTGCCATTAACAGTTTAATTGTCTATTTTGTTCATGTCAGTTACAGTTAAGCTTAATACTCATTTAAGTCATTTAAGGCTTTGTAAATATTGCACAGGTTTAGGTCACGACATGAATACTAATATTCTAAATATTAATATAAAATCTAAATAGTTATCTCAAATCATCAAGATTAGATCTTGTACTGTAATTGTAATCAGTTGATTATGGACAGGTTAAAAAGGATAGTTCACCAAAAACACAAAAGGAGATGGTCTAATGAAAGCTTCAGATACCAGTTACTTTAATTGTATGACAAAAAAAAAAGATGCAATGAAAGTGAATAGTGACTGAGACTAATATCCCTGATTATTGCTTGTAAAGTGACTTGAGATGATTTAAACAGTTTAATGTGTGATAAAAATTGCGAACCAGTTAGATGTTAGAGTGTTCTTGCTAACTCGTTGTTTTTTTGTCTCCCGCTCCCCAGCTCATCTTCCAGGTAACTCCACTACGCTGGTCCCAATGGATCGTAGTCCTCAAGATCTCAATTCCTGTCATCTTATTGGATGAGGCGCTCAAGTATATCTCCCGCCACCATTTAGAAGGTACAACCTGCTTACAGAGAAATGTTCCCCTCTCTTTACCTGGCCAAAATTTTGTCACTGTTGTTGTTGTTGTCGATGTTGATGTGACTATTTCTATTATTCCAGTCTCAGTAATATTTCTAATGCTCTTATGTTGACTCTGTCATTTCTCCTGATTGTTTCTGATCTGTTTGTTGTCCGGCAGTTTAACTTTCTCATCTCATCTTTGAAAAGGTACCTTTCTTTAACTGTTGTCTCTGTATTCCTAAATTAACATTTAATATTGATATACTGGAGACACTATATAACAATCCTCACTTTTTTCTCTGCAGGTGAAGAGGAAGAACGGTACAGGAAGAGTCGGCAGCTGAAATTCTAGGACAACTTCCTCCAGACACATATAACCCCCCCACCCCCACCCCCACCCCACCTTTTCCTACAAGCTTTTAAGAATGCTCTTCATACACACATCCTTACACCCCTTGTTTTCACTCATCCAGTGTCTTTGCTTTATGTCCAGCCACCACTAAAAACAAGCAGGGCTTGTAGTTTGTTACAGTAAGTGTGTTTGTGTGAGAGAGTGAGCGAGAGATTGTGCTTGTATGTGTGTTGGCATTTTTCAGCTCTCACACACTTGCTGTTCATACTGTACTAGGGCAGTAATTGGAGCTCTTGAGGGAACAGATAAGGGTTAAACATTTAAGGATTTTGGACTTTGACTTTTGGGCTCCAAGATATCATAATTTGGCCATGATATATTTACATTAGAATGAGATAAAAGAAGGATAGAGATAGCTCTTACTCTTGCTCTGTGGGCATCTTCTAATGTGTGTGTAAATGTTTGTGTTTACACAGAATGGCCAGTTTCTTGAGTAGTCTGCTCTAGATTTTCTTTTCCTCTTTTTCTTCTTGTCTTTTCTTCCATTTTCTCTTCATTCACTCTCAGCGAGATATGTATGTATGCACTGTACAAAAATGGTTGCCACCACCCATGCTGAGAGGTCCTCCACTTTGCTATAATGTTTGTTTAGGTAACTGTTTACACGAGGCTTCTATTGCACTTGAATAAAAACCTACATTTTTATTTAGATCAAGACTAAGCTAGGTGTGACATAGTCTGCATGCTATTGTAGAATATCCTAAATCAGATCTGATAACCTGAGAATTTTGATTCGTACACAATAAGTTCATTAGTTAACATCAAAACGCTCATGACAATCCTATGGAATAAATTTTAGCTGTAATTATTATTATTTTATTTTTTTACTGAGATGAGGCTGTTAAAGCATATTTATGTAATATGTTCCTAAACTATAAAGGGAGCAGGTGAATTGTTCCATCCCAGAATTCTCCTCTTTACCTCTTCTATTTATTAACTCCAGTTTAACACTAGAAACTATGTGCTGCATGTACATCAACATGGTGCAACCTGCCACAGAAGTATTAATATCAATGGACAACAAGAGAGAGAGAGAGAGAGGACTCTGAGGAGATGTGGAGAGGTAGAAAAGAAAGAAGGAATTTGTTTATTGATGTGAAGAGTAATCCAGATCTGACTCATTTTTACACAAAGACACACAAACACATACACCCTCATAATGGAGTAAAAGGCTATTACTTGAATGTACTTTCATACCCACCCTTCCTAAACTGTACCTAGTATGCTTCTTTCTTCTGTGTTCATTACTGTACATTGCCACTTGGCTTTTTCCTCCCCCCCCCTCCCCATATTCTCCATTTCAAAATTCCAGTCAGTATCATAATCATAAATGTTCTCTTCTTAACACAGTTGAACATTAATTGAACATTGTCACTTAATTCTTCATTTCCACTGAGGGAGGACTCGTCACCGCTAGTGCTTTTCTTGCAATCTTGAACTTTGCTACTTTATTATTACTTTACATTTTTTTTTTTTTTTATGTATTTGACTGAAAGAACCCAAGTGGTTTAGTTGGTGAGTTTTGCTGTTAAGGGAATGATATGGCTTCATGATCTGTTGGTAAATGTTGGTGTGCAATTTTCAGAAAAATTGGCAAACCAACTGTCTGTGCCTGGTGTCATTATGCTTGCCATGTTAAAACTGCTGTGTGGTAGAGTCTGTGTCTGCTTATTAGCTGTGATTCTTCTTAAAGCTATTAATTGTTACATTGTGACAGTGGTGTGACTGTCTCTGTCACAAATAGACAATTCCTCTTCACTAGGGTCACCTGCTTTGCCATTAACAAATGTGAGCAGTCTAAATGCCAATTAAAACAGGCACTCAGCAGGGGCGGTGCCAGGATTTTTTTACGAGGGGGCGGGCGGGGTACCTTGATCAGTCTGTGGTGGCACTGAAATTCCATCCAACCGGGGGATGGTGGTGCGCGAGTGTTATATAATTCAACCGGTGGGGGGGCTTCAGGAAAACACTCACTCTTTTATTCGGGACCCCCCTCTAGAACCACCCCTGGCACTCAGTTAATGTCACGTTCTGTGTCCAATGTTCTCTCACATCTTCAGCTATTGCAATGGCAATTAATTCAGAACTGTTCTCTAATATATTAGCATACAGTATAACTTCAGGGTTAGCATACTGACACAAGGCAGTAAGGCCCCTCATTCATCATGTCTACAGCGCACACTAGCATCTGAACCAATAGATAGTGTGGGCTTGTTCAGCCTTGCTAAAAACTACTGATCTCTTGAACTCTGTACAGAAGAAAAAATAAATACCTGATTGCATGGAATCTAGTTACTGTAATTAATAACCTATACAGTATATTTCATTTTTCAATAATGGCTTAAATGAAATGCCAACAGGATGAGAACAGCTTGAAGCTATTTTTTCCCTGCGCTTAATTAATGAGGATTGAGAATATTTTTTAGAATAGTGGAGGTTGTTTATTCATTGTTACAGTTTGTTTGAAAAGGTTGCAGGGGGTTTTGTTGCTTTTAAATTTAGTTAAGGAGTTCAAGTTTTAAAATAAATATAAGAGCTGTGCTAATAATGATAATATTTGATAATGGTAATTTTTTGCAACTTAAATTGGGTTTAGGATTTGTAGTTGTTTTTGTTTGTTTTTTGTTTGTGTTTTTGTTTTTTTGTTTTTTCTCAAAAAAAAAAAAAAAAAACATTGTGTGGTTTACACAGAGTGATGTCCAGTTATCAAGGCTGGATTATGAAGGTGTTCTCTTGAAGGGCTTGGTGTGGGTACTGTGCGTCCAGAGATATGAAATGTCTGTGTGTTTTGCAGAAATTTGGATGTCCACTTTGTTTAGTCGTGCAATTTAAATTGGTCTTGTTTCAATTAATATATATATATATATATATATATATATATATATATATATATATATATATATATAAAGAAGAATCATATTTTTTTTACATTCTTGAACTCCTGTGTTGGTGTTTCTCCTACATACTATTTTAAATTAAAGGAGATTTTCATCAAATACTGAATGTTTTAATTTTTAATCTTACTTGATTGTTCCCTATGAATGCCCTCTTTGTCATTTCTGAGACGCTGTAACAATTTATTTTGCTCTATTTTAGAGGCAATCAAGAACATACAAAACATAAACGTAGACAATCAGGAATGCAAATAAAAAAATTACAATGAAGTTTCCCTTCTGACAACTCCAAAGCTAATCCCATTAGTTAGAGTACAGTGTGTAGTGAGATGATCCATTCTTGCTGGACAGCTGTCTTTCTGCCTGCGCACAAACTGGCTGGAGCTTTGCACCCACTACTGAGAATTATCTGTAACGCCTTGGTAATATTAATTGTGGATACATAATTTTATATATATATGAAAGACATGTCAAATAAAGATTATTTATCTTCTAATTTATCTATATGCCTTTGCTGCTTTGTTTTTGATTGGAATGGCCTGCTTTTACATTCCTTGTTCTGCATACATGCTGTGATGTGTTATGTAGTTTGTGAGTGTAATGTACTCTAGCTTCCATCTGGTGGCACTGTAATGTTATGTCTTGGCCGCAGTAACGGCACAAGTGGCATCTGGCCTCATTCAATCTGCACAGACCATTGAAAATACACAGTGGGATTATAGACAAATATTCTCATCTATATTATAGATTAGTTCCTATGGATATGTTGTGATTATTTCTAATAGGCATCTTGTTCTAATTAATATTTCTAATAGGCATGGTGTTCAGGAGAAGAAAAGGAAAGAAATCCTTAGAAATATATATTTATGGTAGAATGCATTATAATTACCTTAATCCCACATATTCTTTGACAGCTTCAAGAAGCCTTTTACGTATAAATGAAAGAAAAAACTAAATGAAGAGAGAACTGGTCACCATCTATTAGTTAATCAATTGCAGCTCACATCTCACCCATCACTTCAAAACATTCTGCACTTGCACTCCACCAACTTGTTATTCTGTATTGAAATGCTAGACAGATAAATTGTGGTTTGACTGCTGGTACAGGTAGATCTTTCTGCAGTTATTGAGAGCGGTTTAAGAGGAACCAAAGAAGATCTTCTCACAATGCAGTCTTTTTGTGAGAAAGAGCACAGCCATGGATATGTTGTGGATGTGAGTTCACTTTTAGCCTCAAAGACAACGCTCACTGAGGCTGTTTGCTTCTTTACAAGCTCACCAAATCACCAATGAATCTATTTAGCTTCCTTTTGTCAGTGAGCACTCTGAAACTTGGTGGAAATTAATCATTTTGATTAGAGTTTCATTTGCAGTTCAATAGCTGAAGCTTAACCCTCCTACTGTGTTCGGGACATTTTTGACACGGTAGAGGTAAATTGCGATTTATTATTATTTTTTTTTTAATGACACATAGTTTTTCATATTGGAACCAAACTTTGTGACTTTGTCAAGACTACCAAAATTAGCATATTTATTTATTCAGAGTTTGAAAATAAATTATGTAAGAAATTTATACAATTGTTACATTGATTGCAACTGTGGCTTTACACGTGATATTATGCAGGTATTTTTTCTCCCAAATTGGAATGCCTAATTCCCACTACTTAGTAGGTCCTCGTGGTGGCGCGGTTACTCACCTAAATTCGGATGGCGGAGGACAAGTCTCAATTGCCTCCACTTCTGAGACCGTCAATCCGCACATCTTATAACATGGCTCATTGTGTTAGACACCTCATAGACTCCCAGCATTTGGAGGCTCATGCTACTCTCCCCGATCCACGCAATACTCACCATGTGCCCCATTGAGAAAAAAAAAAAACACTAATCATCACCATGATGAGGTTACCACATGTGACTCTATCAGCTTGCAGCATAATAACACATTAACATTCTGCAGTTCATGCAATAAACAGTTCATTTTATTAAAAAACTTTGTATACAAGTACAGATGTTGGGTAGTTGTGTTGTACAATTGTTTGAGCTTGTTTGGTTGGAAATATATATATATATATTATAATTTGGTTGCTTAGATTTTGACCACTGAGTTGTTTTTCAGCTGTAATGCATCATTAATTAATATGGAAGTTAATAGGAGAATTACTAGAAATATTTATAGAAATTAATTTAATTTTATATTCAAAAGAAATGTATATAAACCTTGATAAAAAAAAAAAAAAAAAATTATTTACAAAGAAAAAACTGATATCATACATAACATTTACATTTTTCAGTTAACATGCCAAAAACATAGATCTTGTTACATGTATGAACAGCTAAGAAGTTAACAATGAGCTACATTATGGTTTTTGGGATGCAATGGTATAGGTTTAATTAAAACTCTCAAATAACTTGATTCAAATATGTTTAGGATTAATAAAAAAAATCTTTCAATGTACTTCATAGGTCTCTGTGCCTTTACTTTCTCAGTAGAACTACCTATGCTTCAACAGTTATTATTGTTAGTATTATTAATAATAAAGTTTTGTTTAATTAGGTTGGCACCATTAAAATTTAAATCTCTGCTAAAAGAGAGCACAAACAAATTAGATACATTTACAATACATGAAAGCACATTTAAACACAAGTAGGGAAGGAAGAAATGTTCTTTTGTTACAATTTCAATCAAGTGGTGCTAACTCTTGTTTTTAAACTCAATTCATATGGAGTAATATTTTGAAGTTTAAGGACAGTAGGCAACTTGTTCCAGGAGAAAGGTGCTGAAAACTTGAAACATTTTTACCAAGTTCTGACCTAGCATTTAAATGTAACACCACATTTATGAATCACATAAAGATAAACAGATAAAAACCAAGTCTTTTTTTTTTTTTTTAATAGCCTGAGTCACATTTTATATTAGGTATTTTTAGCTATGATGTAATAACATTAAAATACATACAGTACAATGTATTTAGTGTGTAACTATCTGTTGTTAGCAAACATCTTCGAAAGATTCACCTTTGCTGCTATTGAGGTTGAGGTATGGGTAGATTTAGGAGTAAGTTTGGGGTTAGGGGTTAGAGTTGGGTTTTAAGGTAAGGGTTGGGTTTAATGTTAGAGGTAAGGTTAGCAGCATAAAAAAATACATGTAATTAAATAGAAGTACAATGCAACAACATTCATGTACATACTAAGTACTTTGTATCGAATGCTTAAGTACATACTAGTTAAAGACTCCTAGTATAAAGTGGGACCTTGCCCTGTGAATAAATATATTCTAGTATTCTAGTGTATAGAAGAAGGCCAACAGACTTTGGAAAACCATGCATAGTGGTAAGTAGGGGTAATAATGCCCCATTATAAACAATATTCAACATGAAGACAATGAGGTGATGCATTCATGTCCTTCAGTTCCACATAGACAAGCATAAGCAGAAATGTGGTCTCAATCAGTTGTTTTAAAACATCGAGCAAAATAAATTATTTGCTCACAAAAAATAAAAAATCTGATTACTTCCTAAATGCTGTTTAAATAACAATTTGCCATTGAATAAAAGTAGTCAGGGCTTCAGTTTGTTGACCTTGCATAGTAACAATTCTTTGGGCAAAATGTACGCTCCTAGAGTTGGAAAAGTTTTATCTACAATTAAAACAAGTTTCAGTTGGTAAAGCTAAGATAGCACTAAGGCAAACTCCTATTTCAAAACTGTTGTTCCACTACACTATTACATGATATTATAAAATGAATCATTAGAGGTTTATGTTTGTATTCCTAGATGGAGTTTTTTTTTTTTTTAACTCTTTAACTCTTAGGTAGGTTGCAGAACTAGGAACCTTGTGACAAAACAGCAGAAAGATAGTCACTAGGGCCAATGAAGGGCCTTTACTTGCATTAGTTGAACAGAGCTGAGCCAAGTTAGATTTCAAACTTTTTCAAACACATTATCCTCGTGAGACCCAATCACTGGCATTATGTGTTCAAGACTCAGAATTGCAAAAGCACTCTAGAAAACAAGATCAAATCACATGTAAAACAGAGAAGAGACAAAATGCCAGGTGTTAAATATTATTCACAATCACATTAAAAAGACAAAAACAGAAGACAAATCAATACAATTGATAAAATTTTGAAAATGGACGTTTGCCCATCTAACAGAAAATATTTTAGGTTTGGTAACATTTAGGTTTGTTTTTGAGGCATTTCTTTAAAAACATTTTTTATGGGTCACACTTTATAGAATTGAGGATATGATTCATAATCTTTGTCAGTTGAGGGGGCTATTGTGCCACTGTTGAATCTGACAGCCACAGAAATAAATAGTGCTGCTCTTTTGCTCGGTTTTAGTCTCAAAAGTATCTTTGGAGGGCAAGGTGTTGGAATGAGGGGGCGTGGCTAGTTCAACGTGAAAGCTTCAGAATGCTAAAATCACTTACAGTGCCTTTAAAGGGCTTGTATGAAAGTTTGACATTACGAACATTCAAAAACATAGCTCATAGCTCTTTTAAAAATTCTGTCAATGTAATATAGTGTTAAATTATATTATCTTTGTTGTTTTTTTATTTTTAATTTTTTTTTATTGAAAACTAAAAATGGTAGGCAAGCTGTAGGGTCATTCCAAACAGCATTTCCCCCAAAATGACCAAATGACCACTGATTTGAGCCCCACACCTTTCAGCCTTTTTAAGCTCTCACAATGGAGAGTAAACTCTTTGAAGGAAATGTGGTGTAGGAATGGAATGCACCCCATCATTCAGATGTGTTAGAAAAGATATCACAGTGCAAGCCAGAAGAAAATTGGCCCCAGGGCCCTTGCTAGTAATAATCCGCCCCAGCCTTTGGGGACATTTGGGGATGTCCTCATTTGAAAAAATATAAACAAAATAAACAACACAAAAAAATAAATATAAATAAATTAAAAAAAATTTAAATGAAAAGTGTGTGTGTGTGGTCATGTTTATGTGGTTTACGAGGACAATTTTTTAGGTTACAAACTGGTCAGTGCAAGGGTATTATGGTATAAATGTGTTTTATGAGGACATTTCTAGTGTCCCCATAATTTAAATAGCTTAAAAAACATATGTTTTATTGAAAATGTAAAATGTTTTTTGTGAGAGTTAGGTTTAGGGGATAGAATCTATAGTTTGTACAGTATAAAAATCTTTATGTCTATGGAAAGTCCCCATAAAACATGGAAACACAACATGTATGTGTGTGTGTGTGTGTGTGTGTGTGTGTGTGTGTGTGTGTGTGTGTGTGTGTGTGTGTGTGACCATCATTAGGCAATGTCAAAGCAGACAAGTGTTGAGATCTCCAAACTTTCCCCCAAGAACAAGATTTTCCTTAGAAGCTCTAGCACAACATCAAGGGTACCTAGATACATCAGCACAAACTCTATTCCCACTGGCTTTGCACACTCTGACTCACTTCACCAGCCATTACTTACATCACCATCTTGTAAACCCAGATTAACCTGTAATGGACAAAAGTAAAAGGAACAGATGGGTTTGACCTTTGAATAAATAAACTATAGAAAAACCTTGAACTCAGTTGTCATTACCCATGGTGTAAGATGCTATTTCTGCTCAAATGTATAAGGCTATGTTTGTTCATTTACCTCAGCAACCAGGAAGGCTAATTTGGCATATATTGAACACATAACAGTTTTAGATCAGATTTCCTCTCTTATAATCTTATGGCTGGAGAATGATGGCAAATACACAAAGATTATTTTTTGGTTAAATCTTCTAAAACAGAATTAAAATGTCGAATTTTGTCCAATAGCAAATTTTCCAGACTGTTCATTGTTTGTTAATTCAGATCTCATCTATAATTGTATGTTGAATATATATTCTATATATACATATGCAGGGTACAAAGAGGCTAGGGTCATACCTTAAGATTCAAGAAATACATGACTTTTTATTGAATATTGATGGAGCAACATACTTGTTGTGAAAAGAAATAAGAAGGTTATTTTGAATTAAAAATTTTTATTTTTTTTTAAAAAGGTGGCGAGAGGGACTTTTACTCCACACTTGTAGAAGGCTCCCTCAAATCTTTGGCTTTTTACCTCAAATACTATCCTTTCACTTATTGGACAGATATTTAAAATATTTTGATATAATCACCTTGAACAAAAATTTTAAATGACAAATATACATTTTGTCTAAAATTAAATGTGATAATTTTGTGAAATTTGCAACATTTTAAAATGATTAAATATTAGTTCAAATGACCTCAAATTGTAGATTGTTTATGCCATTTAGTGCTTTGGGAGAAAAGCCTAACAAAAAACAACTGTTTATGACCAAGAGCTATTTAAATGTCAAAAGTCCCCCTTTGTTTCATCATTGCTGTGTTCAGGTAAAACTGGACAGGGAATCTGTTTAGCAAAACAAAAATAATGAACAAAGATATGTGCTCTTTTCAATTATTTACAATTTATTAAGTCAATTAATAACATTGCATTACAAGAAATGTATTATGCATTACAAATAAATCTGTTAAAATGTGTGTAGTGAGGGAGTTTGAGAGAGGGCTGCTAATCATTTTTTTTCTTCTTTTCTTTAGAGAGCATCATGACATAATTCATGTTAACATTTAAATGTCACTAGTTGCTTATAAATACATTAAAGGTGCAGTTAGCATGCCATAGGGTAATCCTATATTTTTCCCACTCAGTCTAAGTAAAATTATTTGCCCTGCCTACCAAAACAAAACAAACTGAAATGAAATCAGTTGAAACATGTCAAGTACTATAGTGTTTAAAATGATGTATAAACTGTTTAAAATAGTTTGCAGTCACTGGATATGTATCTTTAAAGAACTATGACACTCCAACCTTATCTGGCCCATTTGACCCGATGGCCCACTTTAAATCTGAAATTACCCTATGCAAACTGTGCACAGAATGCAATTATCAAATCAAAATAAAATAACTTTATTGTCACTCAACCATATACACAAGCGCAACAGTGGGTGAAAGTCAAGGGTGCAGTTCCAAGCAACATAGCAGTATGACAATTACAATAAACATCTGAATTTCACATAACAGAGTTTACACAATATGTATACACCTAATAATATACAGTATACACAAAATAAGAAGGCCGTATACAATAAAAAATACACTGTACCCCATGGAAACAGTGGAAATAAATATGAAGTGTTGCATTGACATTCAGCTGTACGTTGATAGTCATTTGCCAGTGTGTTATTAAGTGAAGTATAAAATGTGAGTCCAGTCTGAGGCTAATAAAGTTCTGTGCTGATATATGAATCGTTAGCGATCAAGAGTTTAAAAGTCTAACTGCTTGGGGGAAGAAGCTGTCATGAAGTCGGCTGCTGCGGGTCCCGATGCTGCGATACCGCCTGCCTGATGGTAGCAATGAGAGCATCCCATGGCTCGGGTCGCTGGAGTCTCTGATGATCCTCCGAGCTTTGTTCACACATTGTCTGGTATAGATGTCCTGGAGGGAGGGAAGCTCACCTCCGATGATGTGTCTGGCAGTTCACACCACCCTTTGCAGGGCGGGACCGGCCCACTCATGTTGTGCTGATGAACCTACTCTCTGCTTACGCCACACAGTCCAGTGGTAAACACAGCGCGAGATATGAAAAAATACATAATTTAACAAGGCTTTAAAGCCTGGACCCCCATGAATTAAGGACAAAGTTATGAGTTTTGCTTCTTTGTAAATATGTTCATTTCTAATGAACTGTAATGAAAAACATTAATTCAATAATTAAGAGCATGGTGAAAGATAAATATCAGTTAGGAAGTTCTGCCATAAGAATGTTTGAACATAGCCCAAAATTAATTAGGTGATTTCAATAAAATCAACAGATTATTTTTTTTGTGTGTCATTGTTAATATCAATAAATTCACATCTGCCTCCCATCTCAATGCTTTTCTGTCTAATGTTCATTTCTATGTGACAGAAAATATCCAATATTAATATCATAAACTATATATCACTATATACAATAATACAAACAGTCTTAATCTGTCTGTCCAACTTCAAAAAAACAATCAAATATTTGAAGAAAAGATGTCAGCCATTAAATACACGTTGCAAGTCAACTTGATCTTTTGAAACATGCGCAAAACACGTGACAATGCCTGTCCATGTTTTTAGCCCAATTTCTTTTATTGCTAAATATTTAGCTATTTGTATACATACAGTATCGATATTTTAAGACAGTAAGAATACTGACTCGATTGCATCATTCACAGTGAGTCATAGAGTGGTTGGTTGCTGCAGAGCTCTTTTGGCCATGATTTTCTGATAATAATGATTAATGATTTAAAAACAAATATTAAATTACAGACTGATGAATTCAACAGAAGCATAAACCATATATAAACAACCTCAGAGTTCAAGGTAGGTCTGTCTTTAAAGGTTTATAATTTAAAGTAAAAAATGTATTCGGGAATAAAATTAATGGCATTTTAACTTCAAGAATAAGACTATTGCAATTTATTGTGGTCCAACAACACGTATATAAACTGGATTGAAAATTCTCCCATTATTTACACTTACCCTCATGTCATCTAAGATGTGTATGACTTTCATGGTTCTGCTGAACTCAAAGTAAGATTTTTAGAACAATATCTCAGCTCTGCGGGTCCTCACAGTGCAAGTGAATGGCGGCCAGAAATCTGAAGGTCCAAATATTAAAATATTATTAAAGGCATCATAAAAGTAATCCATATTACTCCAGTGGTTAAATCATTGCCTTATAAAGAGATCCAAACGATTTTTCTCAGTACATCTTGCTATTGCAGTCTCTAGACACTATCATGATTTTAAGCTTGATTAATAATAATCACCTTGAAAAATATTGCGATACCCGAATAAACCGAGTGGAAATAAAGTGAACTAAACTCACAGCACCACCTGAGATGATCAGAGATAATTTGCAACATTCTAAAAGACAACATTATTCTTGCAAACAGTTTTCAGACTAATTAAACAGAGAAAAAAAAAGAGTGTAAAGTCTTAACATGCTCCTGTTCCACGAGACTGCAGGCTGCACACCTCTGAACAATCAGCGAATCAGACACAGGCACTGACGGCTTTTCTTTTGTCTGTTCTTAAAAATAACAAAGGGTGCGTTTTCCAAGCGTAACAGCATTACTTGTCATGTGTTACTCTGAGACGTCTTACAGGTTGCCCGCCTGTTGAGTATAGATGAGTAAAATTACCCGCGCATGAAATACCTGCATTTGGAAGAGGAGCTTGCGAACTGGATTCAGTCTTGTTGCATTTGGTGGGTGCTAGTTTCACAACCTGGGCTACGGTTTAATATATAACTATATTATTATAATTATACTGTTTAATATACTGCATAACTTCCCAGATCCATGGTTTTGCCATTTCCAGTTATTGTTGATCATCGTCTGTCAATGAGTGTCGTAATCAGCATCGGGATATTTGTAAGATGTCCTCAATATCCGAATACATTGTCTTATCGCCCAGCCCTACTAGGAATTGTAATCAAGCTTGAAATCCTGATCGTGCCTTGAGACTACAACAGATGCATAGTGAAAAATAAGCTATATTTTGGTTTGTTCTCACCCAAAACAGATTGGATCACTTCATAAGGCATCGATTTAACCACTTATGTCATATGGATTAGATATATAATGCCTTTAAGTGATATTTGGACCTTCAGAGTTCTGGCCACCATTCACATGCATTAAAATGACCTACAGTGCTGAGATATTCTTCTTAAAATCTTTGTGTGTTCAGTAGAAGAAGAAGAAAAAGTCATACACATATTGGATGGCATGAGGGTTTGTAAACGATAAGATAATTGTCATTTTTGGGTCAAGTATCCCTTTAGTCCAAGTTACTGAAGCAAACTTTAAACTGCATGTATTGTACTGCGGGTGTCATGAACCGGGCGGGCTTTAAGACCCGATCACAGTAAAAGAAAGGGAAATGTTTGATGGATCGTGAAGTTCATCCAAGCTTTCCGTTCGCGTGGTAATGTTGGATAAGATAAGCGACACGAATTAATTTCGCGTAATTCACTTGATGGGTTCATAACATCTCGTGATGACAACGGAAGCGAATAACAGCATATGAAGTGGCTGGAGTGTTTGAAGCTCTGGTCGCTCGGAGATCTGTCAGCAGTGCGGAAGAGAGAGGGATAGGGCAGATCAATGCTGTCAAACTGACTCGCAAGATACTGAAATGATGCTGAGATAACAACGGGAAATATAGCCTGAAGACCAAGCGTTCTACAATATAAGCAGAAAAGCAGCATGCTCGATCGGATAGACCCGTGAGCGAATAAAGGCACTGACATTGATCAAGCCAGCTGTCAGACTCGCTGTACGCTCCAGAAGCATCGACACACACACTGAGGATGACAACTAGGTTTTTTTAGGCGAGTGAAACTTTTTTTTTTAAACCATCGCGACGCAAACTGGTCGACGTGTTATCTGCTTCAGCCAAATCGAAAGCAAGTTCTAAAGGCAAAAGCTGTGATCAGTCTCACCGCGGGAAATTGTTGAACAAAAGACACGCGACCAAGTTGGAACGTGAGTACACTTTTCATATCAGCATGGATATAGCCTATATTTGCTTGGCTCGTTTACTACGACAGTGATTCAGTGAGGCATTTAGCAGAAATGCGGTAAAGAAAGAAGCCGTTGCAATGCTGTTTGAACAATGCAGCTGGTTACTTCAGTGTGAGAGGCGAAGGGGCGGGTTCTTATAGAGAGATTCCGCTTGTGTGTTCCTGATTACTGTAGTGGTGTACGCGGTTTTTAGTGTTTATCATAAGGTAAGATTCCGCCCAAAATGAAAATTTACCCAATTTTACCCATCTTCATTTTGTTCCAAGCCCCTCTGAGAAACACAAACGGAAATGTTTGACAAATGTTACAGACTGACAGAATTAGTCACCATTCACTTTCATTGTATGGAAAAGTCAAGTCAAATCCGTTTTATTTGTATAGCGCTTTACACAACACACATCGTTTCAAAATGAAACTGTAATATCTATGAAGTCTGAGAGGGATCATTCTGTAGTTTGATTAAATATGAATGTACATTGTGTATACAAATTTAATAAATAAATTATAATTGTATTTAGAACCTGTGTGAGCAAGCTGAAGGCGACTGTGGCAAGGAACACAAAACTCCAAGATGTTGGTTAATGGAGGAAATTAACCTTGGGAGAAACCAGGCTCACGCTGTGGGCCAGTTCCCCTCTGGCTAACCAGTGTGAATATAATGCCAATATTTATTTAGGTATTTACGTGCAGTATGGGTCATGGTTTAAGATTAGTAAACTAAGTGTTAAGGCCCAGTGTTTCAAAAAAAATTGAAAAAGAGATTTTTTTTTTGTTGTTGTATGAACTGCAAGATTAATGACTAATGTTTTTGAAGTACATCCTGGATTAACTGAAGAAGATCACGTAGATGCATTGTCATTTGTTAGTTGGCTGATGAAGGCGTTTGTTGGCAATTAAATGATATTCCATTTCAAGAGTGTAGTCCATCAAAAGACAATAGTGATAGATCATTGAGGTGCATCGCAGTTCAATCGGTAGGTCATTTCTGTGAGGTTCGGTGGGGTCCATCCTAAATCCAAGGTTAAGGCAGGGGAATATGAAGTATCCAATGTCTTACAGTTGGAGTTGGCTTCAGTTCATCCTCTGAAGTCCATCGAAAAAGACTGAAGTGATGTCTGGCTAGCACTGGCTGCATTTAGATGTTATCACTACTTAGAGACATATAGTATAGTGGAGTCCGACACCAATAAATGTAAAATGTAAATGTAAGTAGGAATGGAGCTGG
This sequence comes from Xyrauchen texanus, assembly GCF_025860055.1. Classification (NCBI taxonomy): domain Eukaryota; kingdom Metazoa; phylum Chordata; class Actinopteri; order Cypriniformes; family Catostomidae; genus Xyrauchen; species Xyrauchen texanus. The sequence goes on from NC_068279.1 coordinate 21,465,950, forward strand.
ATCTGGCCAGCTCTGGTAACCTCAGGATATGAATACAAATGATGAGACACTGTTTTCTGAGGTGCTAAGACAGTTGATTGCATAGTTCCATTTTTATTTCTGATTATTTAAATTTTATCAGTAAAGCAATTCATGAAGTCATTACTATTACTAATTTTTCTTGAATTTTCTATAATCGTTATTATATCAAGATCTTCCAGATTTTTTATGGTTTATTGAGTATTTGAGACATTGCTGGAAGATTATTAGTGAAGATATCTTTAGTAGTGGAAAAAAATTGTTCTACCTAAATGATTGCATGGTGTAGATTGCGTGACATTATTGAGTGATCGCAGCACACAAGAGACGAGGTAATGATCTGAGATGTCATCGCTCTGCTGTAGAATTAAATCTAGCATATTATTATGGCGATGAGTTGGTCCTGTCACATTTTGTGTGACTCCAAGTGAGTTGAGAATATCAATAAATGCTAAACCCAATTAGTAATTTTCATTATCTATGTGAATGTTGAAGTCACCAACAATTAAAGCTCTATCTACAGAAACTAAAAGATCTTGTCAGATTCTGAGGAAATCTGACAAGATTCTAAGGAAATCTGAGTATGGTCCGGGTGATCTATATACTGTAGCAAGGGCAAAAGATGACAGATATTATTTATTTTTACCTGACGGTGTTACATTAAGTATTATTAGCATTATTATTATCAAAATACTTAAACTTATATCCTGTCCTCTGTGTAACACCAAAAAACTTCACTGTAAATGTTAGCCACACCTCCTCCTTGACCCTTCAGACGAGGCCCGTGTTTATAACAATAACTTGACTGAGTAGTTTCATTTAAACTAATATATTAATCTGGTTTAAGCCAGGTTTCAGTCAAACAGAGCACATCCAACCTATGATCTGTAATAATTTAATTTACAATTAGTGCTTTGGTTGAAAGAGATCTAATATTTAGTAGCCCTACCTTTATATGATGTTTATCTTCATGTAAGTTTTACCTTTATAAAAAGTTTTCTAAATTATTTAGTATGGGGTTTGTGTTTGAAGGTCAGGGGAACAGACACAGTCTCTAAATGATATCTAGGTGATATAGTCTCTATGTGTTGTAGTTTATGTGACCTGTGTGACATCTCAAGGCAGCTAGCAGATGTTCAGATAAACCAGTTTGTCTGCTTCCTGACCTGGGCCTCAATTAGTCAAAAACTATTTGCCAAATTACTAGAGAGTATTGCAGCACCTTCCCTGGAAGGTGTCCATCTCTCTTTAGCAGTTCAGGTCTACCCCAAAAACTCTTCCAATTGTCTATAAATCTTATGCTATTCTCTAGACACCACTCAGACATCCAGCCGTTCAGTGACACTAATCTACTGTAAACCTCGTCACCACAACAAGCAACGAGGTGGCCAGAGCATATTACAGTGTTTGACATCGTTTTTGCAAGTTCACACTTCTCTATAACATTATCTTTAGTGATCTCCAACTGGCGAAGCCGGATTTTAGGAAATCTATGTTTATAATTAGCCAGCACTTGTAAATTTGAGCTGATGTCAGATGCTCGAGCCCCAGAAATGCATTTAATAATGGAGGCTGGAGGCTCTAGTTCCACTTCCACATTCCTTACAATAGAATTGCCAATAACAAGGGCTCTTTCAACATAATTCTCAGTGGGTGCATCACTGAGTGGAGAGAATCGATTGGAAACCCTAACAGGAACTGGAGAGTGCTGCCGAGACATCATTCAAATACCCTGCTGCGGGGGCTCTAGAGCCGGAACCAAAGTATGTGTGTTGCTTGATGTATTACACGCATCCAAAGCAGTATCTACCGGCTTTTCTTTCTCACTGACCTCCATTAGTGTTCGATGCATGTCTCTAACTCATTAACCATCTCTGTCAGCCTGACTAATTCCTTACATTTATTACATATGAATCACTCACTGCTGAAGGAAGAAGCTATAGTAAACATGCGACATGCATTGCAGGAAGCAATGATTTGCGCGAATGCCATGACTTACCAAAATTGTTTGTTGTTGTTGTTATTGTTGTTCTTGAGTGGCAAGGGTTTTAGATCGATGTGGTTCCTGATCAGCAGATATTTGAGATTGATGCAATAATCCATGTAAATCACAGAGGAGAAAACTAATGCACGCAGACAAAATGCGAGATGTAGACAAGCATGAAAATAAGAAATGAAAAAAGAGAGAAACAGGTGCGGGCGGTAAAATACATGTAGTTGAAACAGTAGAAAAGCGGAAAACCTGAAGCATGCAGTAAAAATGATGTAATGAAAGTAAATGGTGACAGAGGTTAACTCATTCTGCCTAACATTTACTTTTTTGGGTTCCTCAGAAGAAAGTCAATAAGGCATGGAATGACATAAGGGTGAGTACATTTTGGCAGAATTGTCATTTCTGAGTGAATTTATCTCTTTAAATTATCCAGATTATGGTACAACATTTAGGGTGTATTTTTTGTCTAAATGCTTCTGCAGCATGTTATTTGGTGTATAAAACAATACTGGGATAAATTACATGCAATTTACCTGATGGATTGGTGTTGTAACACAAACCAGATTGCTATCCTTTCTGGCCCAGTAAATCTAATCCCCTAAATCTAATCTACTCTATTGATTATACTGTGCTTGATGGATTTCTTAGTATTACCTACTAGACAGGAATGCCATAGAATAGGAATGCATTGGAAAACAACAAGGTAGTTACCTATTGCTGTAGCTTACTGGTCGTTCTGTGCTTATACTGAGTGTAGAGTACAACATAGGATTTTCTTATACACTTTAATGGGAAATTACATTACTATTCCCCAAATTAACAGTTGGTACAGCAGTTATTATTTTCAGTTCAGCATTATTCAGAGCTAGCCAGCACAGCCACAGGGGCCACTGAAAGCTGGATGTGAGAGAATAATTCAGAGATCATACATCTCTTGGTGACACCTCAGCAATGCTCACCCGCTGGTGGGTATGAGAGAAGATGCAGGGAGCTTCCTGTATATGCTATGCTATGTTTTTGTGTTTTTGTGTAAATTTCTGATGATGTACAATTAGTGTTGATTAGAATGAAAGCAAGTAAATCAAACAGCTCAATCAGTGTTTTGCAGAATATAATGTATACTGCTCATAGATGTGAGTATTGTGAGTGCAGACAATTATAATAATCTTGATATAAATATTTTCCTAGAGAGGAGGCCTCTCTTCCAGAAGAGAGAGTCTCAATGAGACGGTTACATAAATTGTAATTGATTCAGTTGTTTGAACTGAAAATGAATACCTGATTCATTTTGTACTGCACACCATCACTGCATAATCACTACTGCATAATTTCAATTGTAGCATTTTTTCACATGCCTCACTCTTGTTTGCTTCTCAGACATCAAAGGTCTTGGCTTTAGTTTTTTTTGTTTTTTATTTGTCATCTTTAATACTCATTCTATTTGCCATGACAAATCTCACTGCTTAAGGAATAGTTCAACTAAAAATGCACTTCCATCAATTATTTTTTTAATAATTATTTCAGATCTATATAAGCAGTGCTGGGCAGATTACTTGTAGGGCTACAACTAATGATTAGTAGAACGATTATTCGAGCGAATATTGTAACGATTAATCATTGGCTCTTATCCGACTATTCAGCTTGCCCCGAGTTAAAAGGTTGTATTAAACATGCTTACTAACAATAAAGAGGATAAATTATCTGTAAAAAATTCCTCTAAATGACATTCACTGAATCAAGGGGGGAAACTAACCATTTAAATATATATAAAAATCCTTAAAACATGATACATTTAATTTAGAAGCAACATATAAGATATATGCTTTCGGAGAAAGTATCTTAAATATAAGTGTATTTTATTTTGTCACTTGTTCATACGTCTGCCAGCACAGTAAAGACAAAATATACTTGCAATCGAGATACATTCTCTGAAAGCAAGTCTAAATATCATACATGCTGCTTCGGAGGTGAATGTATCTTTTTTAACAATTTTTGATATTGACAAATATTTTGACATTTTTTACATTATATTCATCATTCTCAGATAACATATTTTTTCTTCTGCAGTATAGCTCCCAAATTAAATGTATGTTGTTTTAAAGGAGTTTTAGATATTTCTATTGGAAAACAAGCCAAAACAAAAACATATCAAAAATGTATTTTTGTTGCTGTGTAAATTGGGCATTTTCTTCATCTTGATTGATCTTTAACTCACACACATAAAAAACTTTCTCTTTTTAATAGAGCTGTGTATTGCCAATTTTTGTTATGATAAGAAACACACAGTGACATATATTATGATTCAATATGCCACGAGCCATCACGTTATAATCTAGCTTCAGCAAGTGTGCGTGAGGGAAGAGCTTCCCCGCTCCAGATTTTGCATCAGCCAGACGCAGTTTCAATCTCTCCCCTATATATCGGTTTCTTCATGTAACTCATAGAAGCAGCACTGACCACACAGAGAAATGCCATTTTATTTGAACTAAAAGATGCATTAAAGATGTAAAGATATAGCTGGGGTGTTTCATTTAAAGATGCTCTGATATGAAAGTTTTGCTTAAGCGGAACAGCAGCCCCAGCTATCATCTCACAACAAGAGTGCTGCTGTATGCACTTATTGTATAATTTCCTCATACTTTGCGATCTGCATCACCTGAAGCTATTTGTAAAGTTTGGAGTGTGTCTGGACTGTGAGCTTTTTTCTCCTCAATCGGGCACATCATCTTTAGAGTTTAATGTGATCTCATGTTACGTTAATTGAGATTAAATGACTATTTGACAACAGAAATTTCTGTCGACAAATTTGTATTGTTGACATTGTCGATAATGTTTCAGACCTAATTACTTGTCAATTGTAATCCGTTACTGATTACAAATTACATGACACAAAAAATCAATCAGTAATGTAATCTTGTAGATAATTTTTTTGGGTAATGTAATCTGATTACTTTTGGGTTACTTTCAACTAGTGTTGTCACGGTACCAAAATTTCAGTATTCGGTACCGATACCAGTGAAAATTTCGGTACCAAACCAAAGTTTAATTTAGACTAAATTTACAAGAAACAATCCATGGTTCTCGGTACCAAAGCAAAACACAAAAACATGCTAATTGAACAACACACTATTTTTATTAATAAAGGTAAACAATGCCATTCTTTATACTTATTTAAAATTGTGTTTCAAGTTTTTCCACAACTAATAAATGAAAATAAATTACACACCTAAAAAACACAACAATAAGCCATGACTGAACAAACACTCAGTGTTATATTTATAAACTTAAACATTTTTATAAATTAAACAAAATATGCCATGACTGAACAACAATTTATAAACTAAAATATTATTATAAAAAAAGCACAAAAAAAAAACAATGGCATAATTTAAGTATATCAAGCCAAGGATTGTAAACGTTTGAGTAATTACATAACTAGATACAAGTTTCTAATCTATGCTTAAAGTTTCACCCAAAACAATACTGGCCTACAGTAACATTTATTCCTTAAGTTACTTTCTTTGCCATTTCCAGATTTTCTGAAAGAAACACTAACATATCAACATGTTCCTGACTCAGTCTTGAGCGTCTTGGGCTAACAATATACCCTGCAGTACTGAACACTCTTTCAGATGAACAGCTTGATGCAGCAATGCACAGACACTTCCTGGCAATCTGTGATAGTTGAGGTAGTGTACCCATATTTGTTTTCCACCAGGAAAGTGGATCATCCTCAGCACTGACCTCAGGCATCTGACCGTACACCAAGAATTCACCATTTAACTCGTCACTTGCAGAAAGATGTGCTTGACTTGAGGATGTTGGTTCTTCTTTTTCTTTCTTTTCCCCTTGTATGGAGGAAAGCAGATGCTTCAGGTCATTTTTGGATTTTTTTGATGGCCTGACTTGACTCTCCTCCAGACACCCGGGTTGCACTTCCTTCATTGCCCATTTTCCTCACCTCATCCAGGAGACTTTGCTTCACATCATCAACCTTAAGAGAAACAAAGCTGTTTTTAAATCTTGGATCAAGGTAAGTTGCAGTGTTCAAAAGAAACTGCAGCTGCAGGTCATCATAGCATGCTTAAGATACTTGTGTATCTTTTCCTTCATCTCTTGGGCTAGTGCAGAGTCACTTTGTTCATGACTGAGACACTCAAATATCTTCCAGAGTAATGGCAAGACTGAGGACAGGGTGGTATGTTTTTCCCCACTCGCTGTAAGAATTCCAGCGAGTGGGTTCATCATGAATGAGTTTGTGGTCTGGAGAGGACAGATCTTTCTGTTTTTTGGCCAGCTGGCATGAAAGATTTGGTGATCTTGTGAAGGCAGAAATAGTTTTTCGAAGCCTTGACAGCGCTACGGACACCCTGTTTATGTCTATTGCCTTATTTACAGCAAGGTGGAGATTGTGTCCAAAACAAGGAATCCAGGTGTAGTCCTCAAAGGCTTTTTTGTTATTTGTGGCATTGTCTGTTGTGATGCCTGACATTCTTCTTACAATGTCCAACTTCCAGTCTTCAAGTTTTTCTTCAAAGGCCTCCTTCAAACTTTCAGCAGTGTGATCTGTGTTGAGACCACAACAGCCAAGACACCAGGATTGCAATTCCCACGATTTAGTAATGTACTGCAGAGTTACAGACATGAAAGTGTCTGCAGTTCTACTTGTCCAAAGATCTGTTGTGCAGCTGTAAAACGGTTTCTCTCCGAGATGCTGCATTATGAGGTCTCTGGTGTCATTGTAGATGCGTGGAATCTCATTGTACATAAAAAGTTTCGACTTGGAAGCTGGTATTTTGGGTTGAAGTGATGAAGCAGCTGCTGGAATCCACATTTTTGAACGGTATAAATGGGCACTTTATCCATACATATGAATTCAGCAACAGCTCGGTTCAGCTTTCTTGCCTCAGGTGAGTTTTTGTCATATTTCTGCTGCCGCTGAAAAGCTTCTGTAACTGTTGGCTGTTTTAGAGTTTGCTGGGGTGTTTCATGATCATCCTCAGCCTGCAGCTGTAAAAGGAACATATGATATAATTCTGTCTGACCAAATGCAACATTAGATCATTGACACCAGCTAAAATATAATGTTTCTGTAAATAACAAACATCAGCTTTTATAATAAATCTAGATAAGATTACAAATTTACTAATACATTTTTAAAATTAAAAGTTTTAGCTGTTAACAATTAAATGCACAATGAGTAAACATGAAAGATCAAGTGTTTGTTTTAAATAACATTCACAAACATTAATGTTATATTGTTCACTCACTGTAAGTTGATGTTAGATAATGCATGATATTAGCATGATGTTAGCCTAATGTTAGTGAATGGTACTATATTGTAAAGCGTTACCAAACTATACAGGAGAAGATAAATCGTGTTTTATTTGAATGCACTTTTATTTAAACAAAACTGTAAATATTTAAATATTTACAGTAAATATTTCATATTTAAATTTTTATTTTAAACCTGCTGGTTATCCAGCCAAGAATAAGCCTAGAACTGCTTTTTTGACAGACTTTTTTGACTGATGTTTTGCATACAGGTCATTTAAAAAACCTCTGGTGTGTCATTTAAAAAAAACCTTCATGTCCTCCTGTTTTTTTTTTTTAACCCTAATAAAATGTATAGTAGCATTAAATAGTTAATAAAGCTTAATTCTAACACTCATTATATTTGCGTAAGCTGCACCACATAACGTTATGCTAATGATATACTACACGGCTAACATTGTGTTTATTTCAATCCGACATTCAAATTAAAATATGGTATATAACTCAAAACAGAACCTCTAAATTTGAAATTAATTTGAAACTTACCTGCTTGAACTCTTTCATTAGATCCGGGTGTCGGTCTTTAAGGTGTTTTATCAAGTTTGATGTGTTTCCTGCTTTTGAGAGAAAACTTCGATGACATCGTTTGCAAATTGGTTTTTGATGATCTATGATGTTCCCCTCGTCATCAGCCGCAAATCCGAAATATTTCCACACATGGCTCTTTCCTCCTTTCTTATCAACAAGAGCAGTCACCACAGCAGCGCCGACGGTCGCCATGTCTCAGCGCTTTCATGAGGACGCAACTTCACGCGCTTCGTGCGTGCATGCGCGAACTTTGACCGGGTACTCGGTACCACTTGTACTTGGTACCGACGTTTTTTTTTTTAGTACCGACTTGGTACCGAAGTACCGAATATTTTGACAACACTACTTTCAACCTAATTTTATTTTATGTCACATGCATTTGAGTAGGATAATCATTTTAACATAAAAGTACAAAGAAGAAGAAAATGTAGTCCATTCTTTATTACTTACAAAAAGAGCCTCACAAAATTAGCTCCTTAAAATGTATATTAAACATTATATGAATGAAATAAACATTAAATCTAACAGCAATGACAGTGCATGGCCAAAGTTTATAATTCAAAACACTGAGACATCAAGTTAATTTTAAGTGCATAAAACAATAGCAACATTAAGACCATTAATGACCATAAAATCAACCCTAATGACTTTGCTAGGTCAAAGCTTTCATCTAAAAACACTGAATCACTTTTAACCCTTACTGATGGTCCATCACCTATTCCAAAACTGAGGTGCAAGATATTATCGTTTGAGCAGCAAGAATATTTTAAAAGAGCAGAATATTTTAAAACAGTTCCACCGTGTCACAAAAGGAACAATTATGTCAAACTGACAGTCCTGTGGGAAGATCGCATGGACAAGGCCTTTAAAAGGAAGCTTTCCAAGTATGCAGGACTGGTCAGCAGCTGTCAGCAGGCTGAATGGAGAGTAAAGTGTCTCCCAGTGGAGGTTGGATGCAAGTGATTCGCAGCCCATTCGTTAGCCAGAGCCTTCAGCAATTTGGGCATTGAGGGAGAGAGGAAGAGGAGAGCCATTATCAGTACCACCGAAGCGGTAGAGAGGGCCTCAAAATGGCTGTGGCTCAAAAGAGGAGAGCCGTGGAGTCATAAGTAGCTAGCCATCTGGACACAAGATGGGGTCTGATCAGCTCTGACTAGGCCACCTGGAGGAGGGTGTATGATGTTGAAAGACCCAAAACACTTGATGATTACAGGCACATCACTGAAGATGTGTCCAGAGTCATCAGTGGATGTATGTACACAGTAATCCAATTACAAATGCTTAATTTGTGTAATATGATTAAATAATCCAGATTACATGTAATCCGTTACTACCCAGCACTATACATTTACTATTCACAGGATATCTATTTCTTTGTTTATTACAAGAGAAATTAGTACTATATTCATGCATATTAATACTATATCATGCTGGTGTTCTGTGTGACAATGGCTAATCAGTATCCCATATGCATGTATACTTGCATATTATATGTGCCATTTGTTTGTAAAGGTGATGCTGATGTGATTGACTTGATTTACAATTGACATTTCTGTTTGATGAAGGAACAGCATGGATGTAAACTGTTGCAAGTACAACATATTAACAGTATGATTTGGCTATTATCATTTGGGTGGACAACTGAAATTAAGTTGTGCATCTATTTAGACTAAATAAGTTGCTTATGTGTAGCTTAATATGTTTTTGACAGCCAGTTGCATCTCCTGAAATCGTGTTCTAGGTGTTGTCCTGATTTGTTGCATCATCTCTTTGATATGAAAAATAAAACATCAAAACAAATCAGAATATATTCTATTCTAGTATTTTGTAATTGTCTACAATGCTTTGAACATTTTACACTATCTAGGACTTTTGTAGATCCATGGAGACACGTTTTATTGCCAGGGGGAAATTGCAGCAATGTCACCTCTGCTTTGGGTTAACTCTGATTCAGCAATAAATGACACTGGAGAATTCACTCCTTCTCACATGCACGAACACATCTCTTCTTCACCTCCGGTTCCTCTTCTCTGCTTGCAGTGCATGAGTGAGCAGTGTTTACTATTATGTGACTTGAGAGACATTAAGAGAGATGAGAGAAAAAAGAATGCGTAAAAGAGGAGACTTTGTTGTGCTTCTGTCAAATATTTGTGAGGGCGGGAGAGAAGCATTGAGAACTGGAGTGTGGCGATCTCAAGTCAATCTCAAGAGGGAAGAAAGAAGAGACTGAAACGGAGAGAACAACCCCTTGGAAATAAGTGTAGTTAGTGCATTTTAAGACATATCGCATGGCAAAATAAATGGTTTTTATGAGACGCATGCAAACATAATGTTTATTAAGAAAGGCTAAGGAAATAATAAGAAACGTAGAGTATAACCTAAAAATGTGATTCATGTAGTAAAATTTTAATTAACAGATTTTGCTCAAGTTAATATATGTTCCCTAAAGTGTGTAATATCTGCTGCACTATCAGCATTTATACACAATTGCAAAGATTCATACCTGCAAATTTGAATCCTTTTTGCAAAATTTGCTGTTTTGAATCCTAATTATGTCATTTGTTTCATGATTGTTTTCAAACAGGTTTTACCGAACACTTTTCTGCAACACATTTTCTCGATTCTTAAATCCCAAGATGATCAATATTTTATTATATTTTGCAACCCTCTTCTATGCAACTAAAATGTATATATTTGGCAACTGAATGTTTAGATTTCACTCACCAGTAATTGTGTAGTAATGTATAGTTTTGGAGTATTCAGCAGCAAAATCCCAGTATGCCTGATAGTACATTTTTGTGTTTGATTTAGTTCTCTAGATATCATCACAGCACAATGATTTCTAGAAAGAATTTAGTCTGAGCAGCAGTGAAGTTGAATAAAGCTTCTTGACATAAACACCTCTGTATTTTGTGCAAACAAGAAGTGTGTGTGTGTATATACAAAGGTAAAAGTCTTGTTCATGAGATTGTCATATTTTGATGAAAGGCGAGATTACTGTGCATTTGTGAGTTGAATTAGTCTGTTTACAAACTCCAATTCATGCATGCTTTTTAATCCTTGACTAAAGTCTGTAGCTCAGTCTTTGTGATCTCTCTGTGTATTGAGATAAAGACAAGGGCCTTTTGTCACCATTGGGGATCTGCATCATAGAACTCCATTGATGCAGCCCACTGACCATGATATCCTGCAGTGTTACATACCCCTCTTGTCCCCAGTTTGGCCATTAGACAAGTAGAAAAGATTTGAATATTGACCAGTACTTTCTTATGGTTATCTGTCAATATTATCTCATTTAAAAAAGGGGTGCACCTTAAATCTGACTATGTGTGAATTTGTTTCAAGACAGCTATAAGCAATATCTAGGTATATTTTCTCAAAGTATAAAAAACATTGTTCTATTTGTTTGAGCATCCAGATCAACCTGACATAGCAACATTGTCTCTTCCACTGAAATGAGTTTGGGCTGGGGCTATGATACAAGATTTGGTTCAATGTTTCGCCGTCAGGAGTGGAGTACCTCTTGTTTGTTTTGCTGTCAGTCAGGGCAGGATCATCAGAAGTTTTTCTTGAGGCAAATATATGGGGGCCCCCAATGCCCACCCCAGCCCCTCCTTAGACCAAGCTGGGATAATTTATTGAGAGATTTTTGAATGAGAATTTTACAACAGTGGAACTTTACAGTTGCACTCTGTCACTGGAGTTGAGTTCACCACTGCAGTAGCAGCAAGCGCTCAAAACAAACACTTTCTTCACACAATGCTTTCATTAAAGACCAAGACAAGAGGATATTTCAAGATTAGAATTGCAGCTACAACTTAAGAAAACTTGTTGAGTTGAGTTTTGGCAATTGTGATAATGTGAGATTGTTTGTGTTGTAGTGATGGTCATTTTCAGGTTGATTCTGTAACTATGGGCTCTTAATGACATCAGTTTCTAAGTATACATTTTTATATCAGTGCTGAAATATATCAGTGACTACTGTATAAATACAAATAAACATCCGCGTTAAGTGTAAATGTCTTTTGCTCTGCCTAATGCATGCATGCGTGACTACTGGAGCACAGCTCTGCGCGTCCACCCTGCAAAGTAACAGAGTTTGACAGATGTGGTAAATTTTTTCTTACAGAGAACAAACTTAAATAAGCCTAACATGCTTCCAAGTACAGAGATAAGGTGCAGTTTACCCTTACTGTACAGAACTAATGATCTAATTTCTTTCAACACACGGACCTCCGCTTTTAATTCCGGGAACGCGGAGGAGCATAAACAAGCCAGTTATGCCCTCTGTAACACTATCAGAGCAGTCAAACGCCAGTACAGGCACAAAATTGAAGGACAGTTCAACACCACCGACTCTAGAAGTATGTGGCAGGGAATTAACATTATCACGGACTATAAAGGGAATAAAAACTCCGCCGTGAACACCGCTGCCTCTCTCCCGGATGAGCTTAATACATTTTATGCTCGTTTCGAGGAAAATAACATCACCCTTGTGGAGAGAGCACTCGCTGCCGACGCTATAGAGCAGGGGCCTCAAACTCAGTTCCTGGAGGGCCACAGTCCAGCAGAGTTTAGCTTCAACCCTAATTAAACACACTTGAAGCAGCTAATCAAGGTCTTCAGGAGTGCTTGAAGATTACAAGGAGGCATTTTGTAGCAGGGCTGGAACTAAACTCTGCAGGGCTGTGGCCCTCCAGGAACGGAGTTTTACATCCCTGCTATAGAGGATGGTTCACTCTCCGTCTCTGTTGCAGATGTAACCCGATCCTTCCGACAGGTGAACATCCATAAAGCCTTGGGTCCAGACAGCATTCCGGGCCGTGTCATCAGAGTGTGCGCGAAACAACTGGCTGGTGTTTTTATGGACATTTTCAATTGTGCCTATACAAAAGCAATAAAAAAAATCACTTGTTTAAATGTCTGGCGTCCTGTTGCTCTGACCCCCATCATCAGCAAATTCTTTGAGAGGCTAATCAGAGATCACATCTGCTCTGTGCTGGCCACCTCTCTGGACCCATTGCAGTTTGCTTACTACAACAACCGCTCCGCTGATGATGCTATTGCATCTACAACACACACTGCTCTCTCCCATCTGGAAAAAAGGAACACATATGTGAGAATGCTGTTTGTAGACTACAGCTCAGCATTCAACACCATTGTGCCCTCCAAGCTTGATGCGAAACTCTGGGCTATGGGCTTAAACAGCTCGCTGTGCAGCTGGATCCTGGATTTCCTGTCAGGCAGACGTCAGGTGGTTAGAATGGGCAGCAACATCTCCTCATCACTGATCCTCAAACCTGGAGCCCCGCAGGGCTGTGTTCTCAGCCCACTCCTGTATTCCCTATACACACATGACTGTGTGGCAACACATAGCTCCAATGCCATCATTAAGTTTGCTGATGATACGACGGTGGTAGGTCTGATCACTGACAATGATGAAACAGCCTACAGAGAGGAGGTGCACACTCTGACATGCTGAAGTCAGGAGCACAACATCTCCCTCAACATCAGTAAGACCAAGGAGCTTGTAGTGGACTTCAGGAGGAAAGACAGAGAACACAGCCCCATCACCATTAATGGACCACAGGTGGAGAGAGTCAGCAGCTTCAAGTTCCTCTGTGTCATCACTGAGGAACTCACATGGTCTGTCCACACTGAGGCCATTGTGAAGAAGGCTCACCAGCACATCTTCTTCCTGAGACGGCTGAGGATGTTTGAAATGAACCACCACATCCTCACGTGGTTCTACACCAGCACTGTAGAGAGCATCCTGTCTGGCTGCATCACCGCCTGGTACTGCAATAGCACCACCCACAACCGCAAAGACCTGCAAAGGGTGGTGCGAACTGCCAGAAACATCATCGGAGGTGAGCTTCCCTCCCTCCGGTACATCTATAACAGGCGGTGTGTGAAAATAGCTCGGGGAATCATCAGAAACTCCAGCCACCCGATTCATGGGCTGCTCTCACTGCTAACATCAGGCAGGCGGTGTCGCAGCATCAGGACCCGCACCAGCCGACTACATGACAGTTTCTTCCCCCAAGCAGTCAGACTTCTGAACACTTGATCTCTCATGGTCAATATACACCAGCACTGCACTTTATTAATCTATTATCTCACACTGGACTGTCATAATTATATTCTCCACAATAGAACTACAGCATATATATTTATTTTTTATATATACTTTTTATATTTATTGTATGTGCACTCTATATTGTGTGTATAGTTTACTGTACATTGTATAGTTTACTGTACATTTGTATTGTGTTGTGTAATTATGTGTACATTTGATATGTAAATTGTGTTGTGTTAATATGTTGTTTATTGTAAATTGGAATATGTCTCGTCACTGTCATCGGAACTGCACACAAGATTTTCACCTACAGCTGCACTTGTGTATATGGTCGTGTGACAATAAAAGTGATTTTATTTTTTTATTTGATAACACTACATCTAGCCTCAAATGTTAATGGCAACCTCATAAGGAAATTTTAGCTGCTAGCCAAGAGAGAAGCAAGATCAATCCGGGCGCCTGGAAGTGATTGGTCAATGGCAACCTCAGAAGGGAATTTCTTTCTTAGGTTGCCATTGGCCAGTCACTTCCATGCACCAAGGTTGATTACCAACCTTGCTTCCCTCCATGCAGTGTCTTGTGCAGACAAACTCAATTAACTTCCATTGGTGAGCATGATAGCCTTTGTTTGCCTTTACTCTACACACCTCTAGGATCTCCACCAGCTTTCACAGGACCTGATAAAAAAGCCAAGGTGGTCTTGCACCCAGCCAAAATGTGCAGATTTGCTCTTGGGGCCTTACAGAGGGGACAACTCCTCCTCGTCCTAATTAATCATATACTGTACGTTTCCTCTTCCATCTTAGATACTTTGTCAACACCATCACTTTCTTCTGTTTACTTGAGGTTGCTGACCACAAACAGAATTATACTGTTATTCTTCTAAACACAACACAGAGGTTTTTAATCCTGTAAAACAATTGAAACAGTCTCCTTGTTCTTACTTACTTGATTAAAAGAACTGCATAAAGTCTCTCAGCTATAAATTATGCGTTTTCTATTTCCATTTTTCTGGATTCCATGTTAAATGTTTTAATTAAATGTTATGATCAAATAGTGTTTCATCAAATTGATACATACAGCTTTAATCAAATAAAAATGTTTTTACCATAAAATGTCAATTTTGTTTTTGGTAAAATAAAATGCTGCACAACAGAGCTTCAGAGAATTAATGAAAACATTAATGTAAAAAGAAATTTGATTACCTGTCACAGTCTGACTGATTGTTCCTCATCTCTCTGTTAATTAGTCATGTCTGCTTGTTTCCATGTTTGTTTCTCTTCCTTTTGTGTCTACAGGTGCCATGTGCTGTATGCTAGCCCCGTTGCCATGACATCGCAAATTACTCCTATCAGCTCATCAGCCATGTCACCTGTCTCTCGTTACTACCGCTTCCCTCATGTTTTGTCCTGTGCTCGATTTGTTTTGTGTTTTTAGTTGGTCTAGTCAGTTAAGTTAGTCGGTACATTCTTCCAGTCTTTTGTCAGTTTATGTTTACCTGTGTTCTAGTTAAATTCCAGTCCTGTTTTGGTTTGTCTTTTCCCCTCCACTGTCAGAGAATTATGTTGCATTATTGTAGTTTGCATAATAAAGCGTTTTTTTCTCAGCCATCTTGTGACATAACAATCGAGCCACAGATGAACCCAGCTCAGATGGTTTTTGTGTTTTTTAAAGAAACCTGGTTTTACTGCTCACCAGCGTATGGAGCACATGAAGAAGCTGCACGGGGTACGTCAGAAGGACAAGTCCGTGTGGGGGTATGCCTTAGAGTTTTTGGCATTATCCTCAGGTCTGGAATACAATCAGACCTGCCTTATTGATCATTTTAGGGCAGGTCTGACTGAGCCCATTAAATCTAGCTCCCCAGATCAGAGTGAGGGAGGGATTCTTCTCGAGGCAATCAATCTGACCATGTAATGGGATGAGTTCATCACAGCCTGTGCCTCAAAAGACTTCCAGTCTTCATCCCAAACCAAGGATGGGGACACCCCCCACACGGATGTGGATGCCTCGGCCACTGCCTTCGCATTTCAGATGAGGAAGAAGAGAAGGAAGAAGTCCAGCCCATCGGCCGAGCCCACTGGGGCTGACCGCCATGAGGCGGAGCAGCCGGCCGGTGACCGCCAGGAAGCGGAGGAGCATTTCCCGCTCCTCGCTCACTCCGCACCCCTGGATTAGAGAAATACTGCTCTGTGTTTGCTCCATTGCAAAAGTGGCTTAAAAAAAATAACTAACTCTCCACTGTACAAAATAAACACTAACATTAGACTAAATTAAATAATTTTATAGCTTACTTTTGAAACATATCAGCAGCATTCTCTGGGTTTGATCAATTAAATAAATTGCTAGATGCAAAAAAAAAAAAAACATTGAATTAAAAATATAAATTACCAAACACATTTTTTATAAATTACCAAAACAAAACTTTAAATTAAAACAAATTAATAAATAAAAAAAATACAAAACATTATTAGGCCTATATATTATTGCCTATTATTTTCTATTATTGCACTTCTTTTAATTAACCTTGCCCTATAATTATGTGAACAGAAAAAAAAAACATTATCAGAATGTTGTACAATTTGTTTAATCAAAACTAGATAAGACTGTCAAAACTATATGTCTAATGCAGAGTTCACTTTTAGATACTAGCGTTTGAAATCTTCCTCTATTTGCATTTCCTGTGCTTCTTCATCTGCAAATGTATAATGCATAAATTAGCCTACAGCACTAAAATAAATGTAGATGGCAATCAATCAAACGGTCAAACAACGCAATTCAATTCTATTTAATGTGAGACATAATAGCCCACAGTTAAGATTGAGATGCATTGGATTAGAAGGTTGATATGATTATTCAAAATATATAATAGGGGATATATGTATTACTGACCTTTATATTTTCTCTCCTCATGTGAACAGATTATCATTGTGTTTTTTGGACACGTCTTTTAGAATTTCACAACAAACATTTGATCGTGGCAATCACCTCCCCACTCATGTTCTCCTTTGCCATCCTGTCATTAATTTTCACTATATGCCAGTTGACGTAAGAATAAAGAGACGAGACACAAGCATGAATTTAAGTCAAGCTTTACCACAAGCTTAACTCAATAATAGGGAGCGTGAAAACAGAAAGCGAAAGTAACCTTCGTTCTGGAGGTCGAACATTACCAAGTGCTGCTAGATATCACATTCTTACTGGTTATATCAGAAATTCCATCTTTCCTCCATGCCAATAGTGTTTAACTCTGCTTAACACATTGTGAATTATTGCATTAAGAACCGTTAACAGGTATTTTGCCCATGATAGAGCATTAGTGGAGCGCTCTTGGAGCGAGAGAAAATAATGACACTCCGATTTTTTTAAAAAACCCGCTCCTCACTCCAGGCAAAATCATGCTGCTCCACTCCTCCTTCTGCTCCCACTACTGTCCACTCACATACTCTGTTATAGACTTAAGTGATGTTTGGCTGGCACTGACTGCTATTAGTCATCATCACTCAGAGACACATAGCAGTGAAGTCCAAAACAAAGCAGGAATGGAGCTTGATCCAGCCGGTTCTGTTGACCTCAGTATAGGAGTCCCTAGGTTGAGACAGGGAAACAAATAGAATAATATTAGCATAGATGCCATTCAATTTATTACAGAGTTATTGATCATGATTAGTGTTTCTGGTTCCGGCAGACTAAACTAAATCAGCCTAATTGTGAGTTGAAGGATAAATTAGGTGTATGCCTTGCTAAATAGATGAGTCTTTAGTCTAGACTTAAACTGAGTGAGTGTGTCTGCATCTCGAACAGTGTTAGGGATAATTTTCCATTGTTCAGGAGCCAAATGTGAAAAGGATCTACCTCCTTTTGTAGATTTTGATATGCTAGGATCTATTAACAGGCAAGAATTTTGCGATCGTAATGAACGTGAGGGAATTTAGTGAATATAGATGGTAATTTAAGTACTGTGGAGATAGACCATTTAAAGCTTGGTTTGTAGTTAACAGAATTTTAAAATTATTATGAAATTTAACAGGTAGCCAATGTAACGACGATAAAATGGGGTTAATATGATCATATTTCTTGGTTCTCGTCAGCACACTGGCTGCTGCATTTTGAACCAATTGAAGTTTATTTATTGATCTTCCTGGACATCCTCCCAGTAATGCATTACAATAATCTAGTCTTGAGGTCATGAATGCATGAATTCGTTTTTTGGCATCAGCAACAGAGAGCATGTGTCGTAATTTAGCAATATTTCTTACGTGGAAGAATGCTGTTCTACAAATTTTTCAAAGGACAGATTGGTATCAAAATATAACACCTAATTTCTTTGCTGTTGAAAATGAACAGTACATTCATCGAGAATCAAATAATATTTTAGCGGCTTGTTTTTAGAGGTTTTTGGTCCAATAATTAGTACCTCTGTTTTGTCGGAATTGAGTTGAAGGAAATATCTGGTCATCCAATCTTTTATTTCATTGATAATCTCATCAGGTTTTGAAGAAATATATTATTCCACAATTCCTGATAATATCTCCCAGGGGAAGTATATACAAGGAGAAAAGCATAGGCTCTAAATCTGATCTGTGACACTCCATGCTTTACTTTTGTTTGGTTTGACAATTCCTCATTTACATAGAAAAAGTGGTAGCGATCTGCTAAATAGGACCTAAACCATGCTAATGCAATAGCCTATTCAAGAGAATGTTGTGATATATCGTGTCGAATGCAGCATTAAGATCTAAAAGCACTAGAAGTGAAATGCAGCCACGATCAGATGATAAGAGCAAGTCCTAAGGATAGTTAGGAGTTAATATTAAGAATTGGTTCTGAAATTACAGGGAATGCCTCTTTTAAGAGTTTGGTTGGTATTGGATCTAACATACATATTGTGGCTTTTGATGTTCCAATACGTTTTTTTAGCTCTTCATGACCTATGACAGTGAAGGATTGAAGTTGCATGAGAGGTATATTATGAGACACTGTTTTCTGATGTACTGTGACTGTTATTGCATAATTCCGTTTTTATTTCTGATTATTTCAAGTTTATAATTATATTAGAATTACTAATACTTTACTTTAAATTCATGAAGTAATTACTGCTGCGACAGAATATTTGGTTCTGTTGAGGCTTTATTCCTAACCAATTTAGCCACAGTACTGAATAAACACCTAAGAATGTTGTGGTTATTTTATTGAGTTGGCTAAAATATGCTGACCCGGCAGCTTTTAGTACCTGTCTGTAGCTACAGACACTATCCTTCCATGCACCGCAATATACTTCTAATTTTGTATTCTTCCACTTCCGCTCCATTTTCTGAGCTGCTCTATGAGAGTATAAGTGTGATCATTGTACCATGGTGTAGGGCTTTTTTCTTGAATTTTCTTTAATCGAAGGAGGGCGACACTATCAAGAGTGCTAGAGAAGACTGAAAATAATTTTCAGTTACTTCATCAAGTTCTTCTAGGCTTTGGGGTTTACTGAGTGTATGAGATATATTTGGAAGATTATTAGTGAAGCTATCTTTAGTGGTCGATGGAATAGTTCTACCTGAACAATAGTATGGTGTAGATTGAGTAACATTATCTGATCACAGCACACTAAATATCCTAAATATCATCGCTCTGCGGCAGAATTTCTATATTATCAGCATCAACTCCATTATTAAATTCCATTATTAAACTCCATTAGAATTAAATCTAGCATAAGATTATGGCGATGAGTTGGTCCTGTTACATTCTGTCTGACTCCAAGAGAGTTGAGAATATCGATAAATGCTAATCCCAATGTGTCATTTTTATTATCTATGTGAATGTTGAAGTGACCAACAATTAAAGCTCTATCTACAGTATCTACAAGATCTGATTAGATATTGGAAATTCACCAAGGAAATCAGAATAAGGCTCTGGTGATCTATACACTGTAGGAGGGGTAAAAGACGACAGAGTCACATTAAACATTATTAGTTCAAAAGACTTATATTTATATCCTGTCCTCTGAGTAACACCAAACACTTTACTGTAAATTGTAGCAAAACCTCCTCAGGGGCTGTTCCTCCTGTTTGCGGCATCACCCAAAACAAATGTTTAAACATTAAAAAATGTATTTACTTTCATTTTTTCATTTGTATTGTTAAATTGATACATATTACACAGAAACCAATAGTGATAGCATTAGGGTAATGCAGAGATATAAAGTCTACTTACAGTCTACTTAAAGGCTATGACATTTTTATCATTTCAGAAAATCAAGTGGTGAAAGTTGCCATTTTATTAAATGCGCTCTGCCTTGTTCAGATACTTAACATACACACATACTGGTCTGATCAGCTTCCGAGTTCACTTTGCATTTAATTTCCACCAATAAAAGCAGGTCCTTGTCCACTTGTTTGCATGACTCTAACGAGAACTCAATATAAATAGAGATTTCAATAAGAATCTACATATTACATGTATTGTCTTGTAATACAACTTGGCTTTACTTTAGAAGCACATACGGCATGATTTTTTCTTCTCTCATTCAACACCTCGATAAAACACATCTGCAGTGCCCCCCAGTTGACTCAATTGTAGCTGCAGGATTTGGTGAGAGGTTCTGAGGGAAAACAGTGTATTTTAGCACTGCTCTTGCATGACTTTATAATATCTAAATCCAACAACAATTCTTGATTTAATATATTATTAAAAAGAGGTATACGGTCCTGACCATGCCTGTTCTCTATTCTATTCTTTCTTGAAGTGTAAATTGCAAGTTTTGCTTGACAAACAATACAATTAATTAACTGCAATTTAGTCCTTTGTTTCTGAATGTACCCTGTCCCCAAAATAAAATCATTTAGTGCATACTTTCCCCAAAATTCAAAAACAAATGACACCATTCAACAAAGGATGATTTAAGCCTTGCACATTCAATGTCAATGAAAAGGCAATGAAAAATTGTTTATCTAAGTCCACAGAAAACACACTTGTCAGAGTTTGGATTAATAACAGACACAAATGGATTTACAGCCACAGCCCCATGTAAAATTCTCTAATGAAGGTCACCAGATTGCTTTTTCAATGGTGGTTTGTAAAACATCTCCATACCGGTTTTATCTAATTTCCCAATCCAAGCTTATCTCTCCACACTGTGTCAACCCTTTCATTTATGGAAGTTTTGTTCAACTCCTTAACAAAACATTTAAACATTACTTTTCCTTCTGCTGTGTCCAGATCCAAGTCCTGCAGTTTATTAAGATTCAACAAAGGACTTGGGATGGGCAAGAGGACTCTGGTACTCTGACATGGCAGCAATGATCGATCATGAAAACGATGAACGATATTGATCGTGCATGATGTGACTTTTCACTTAATTCGAAATCCAGTGACAAATACCTGACAACTAAACACAAATGTGCTTATTTTTAATTTTGAGAATGATTACAATGTGACTTTGTGGGGTACATTGATTATGTTGTGGCAAAAAATTATTAACCAACCATTATCACTGCGTAAGAGACACTCTGAATCAAACAGTCTTTTATAAGAATTTATTCTTGCAAGAAGGACCCAGTCATTACACAGAAATTACTCTGTGCTATGACTGAGACGCTGAATGGGAGGGATGACTTCCCTTGCAATGACTATCACTGATCAATGAGTATTAAAATTTCTACAACAATTATCAGAGGATTCTCATGGGAATCAAACTGATACGATGGTTATGGCAATGCTATCATTACAATAATTAAAACAAAGAGAGTGTAATTAATTGTGTTTTGAAAGCCTGTCTCTGTAAAACGTTTGCGAAACACACTTTATTATCATTTAATGTAAGAACTTTGACTCGTTAATGGATATTATTTAATAAAAGTGAATGATTGTCACTGACTAAACCTCCCTGCCCTGTGTGACGTAAGACATACCTGCATCTCAACGAAATTAAGATTTCCACTCGATTTTCCAAGTTAGATATCTGATATAAAGAGTGTTTCTATTGCACTATCCACAGTTTAAAGATGAAAATTCATCTCCGAGTTGAATGGAACACATCATGAATCACAGCAACAACAATACAGAGCATCGCGGCTTTCCTTACAAGAGCGAGCATTTGGGCACACACACACACACACACACATACATACACATACACACACATACACACTGCGTGTAGCAGTGTACAGCAGGTGTGTGTTTCAAACAGCTGGACAGAGCGCAGTTAAATGGAACACAATGCAGCATCTTCAAATCTGAACTTCAACTTAACATGCATATTAAAACGCAATGGTTATGGCATCTCCTGTTATTTGAAAATATACTGTTCAGACAGTCACTAAAAAAACTGGTGCGCACTTACTAAGATTACTATGTTAACCAGACGTGTGTTGTTCACATTCTTTCAGAGTTGAGCAGCGAATCTTCACATAATGACAAAATATGATGCTTTATATTTTGATTATGCAATCTTTTGTACATTTTGTAACATACTATTTTATCCCTCCATCCATCCATCCATCCATCCATCTTCAACCGCTTATCCAAAGAGAGTAAAGATCTGGTCCGTCGTTCCACGGCTAGGAAGAAAACCGCATTGTTCCTCTTCAATCTGAGGTTCGACAATCGGCCGAACCCTCCTCTCCAGCACCTTGGAGTAAACTTTACCAGGGAGGCTGAGAAGTGTGATACCCCTGTAGTTGGCACACACTCTCTGATCCCCCTTTTTGAAGAGGGGAACCACCACCCCGTTCTGCCACTCCTTAGGCACTGTCCCAGATTAACACGCAATGTTGAATAGGCGTGTCATCCATAACACCCCCTCCACATCCAAAGCTTTCAGCATTTCTGGTCGGATCTCATCAATCCCCGGGGCTTTGCCACTGCGGAGTTGTTTGACTACCTCAGTGACCTCCCCCAGGGAAATAGAATCTGATCCCCCATCAGCCTCTGGCTCTGCCTCTACCATAGTGGGTGTGTTGGGATTTAGGAGTTCTTCAACGTGTTCCTTCCACCGCCCAATAACCTCCTCGGTTGAGGTCAACAGCGTCCCATCTTTGCTGTATACAGCTTGGATGGTTCCCCGTTTTCCCCCTCCTAAGGTGGTGGACGGTTTTCCAGAAGCACTTTGGTGCGGACCGAAAGTCCTTCTCCATGGCTTCTCCGAACTTTTCCCACACCCACTGCTTTGCTTCCCTCACGGCCGAGGCACAGCCCTTCGGGCCTGTCAGTACCTTGCAACTGCCTCCGGAGACCTCCGGGACAACAAATCCCGGAAGGCCTCTTTCTTCAGTCGGACGGCTTCCCTGACCACCAGTGTCCACCACGGTGTTTGAGGGTTACCACCCCTTGTGGCACCTAAAACCTTGAGGCCGCAGCTCTCCACCGCGGCTTCGGCAATGGAAGCTTTGAACATTGCCCACTCGGGTTCAATGTCCCCAACCTCCGCAGGGATGCCTGAAAAGCTCCGCCGGAGGTGTGAGTTGAAGATCTCGTGGACAGGGACCTCCTCCAAACGTTCCCAGTTCACCCTCACTACTCGCTTGGGCTTCCCAGGTCTGTCCAGAGTCTTTCCCCACCCCCTGACCCAACTCACCACCAGATGGTGATCGGTTGACAGCTCTGCCCCTCTCTTCACCCGATTGTCCAAAACATATGGCCTCAGATCCGACAACACGATTACAAAATCGATCATCGACCTTCGGCCTAGGGTGCTCTGGTACCACGTACACTTATGAGCATCCTTATGTTCGAACATGGTGTTTGTTATAG
This sequence comes from Xyrauchen texanus, assembly GCF_025860055.1. NCBI lineage: Eukaryota > Metazoa > Chordata > Actinopteri > Cypriniformes > Catostomidae > Xyrauchen > Xyrauchen texanus. The sequence continues at coordinate 21,489,643 of NC_068279.1, forward strand.
ATAATCCATGACTAGCACAGAAGTCTAACAACAAACATCCACTTGAGTTCAGATCAGGGAGGCCGTTCCTCCCAATCACGCCTTTCCAGGTGTCCCTGTCATTTCGCACGTGTGCGTTGAAGTCACCCAGCATCACTATGGAGTCCCCTACTGGGGCCCTATTCAGGATTCCATTCAGGGTCTCCAAGAAGGCCGAATACTCTGAACTGCTGTTCGGTGCATATGCACAGACAACAGTCAGAGTTCCCCCCCCACAACCCGTAGGCATAGGGAGGCGACCCTCTCGTCCACCGGGGTAAACTCCAACGTAGTGGCGCTCAGCCGGGGACTCGTGAGTATCCCCACACCCGCCCGTCGCCTCACACCCTGGGAAACTCCAGAGAAGAATAGAGTCCATCCCCTATCCAGGAGTACGGATCCAGAGCCAAAACTGTGCATCGATGTAAGCCCCACCAGATCCAACTGGTAACGCTCCACCTCCCTCACCAGTTCCGGCTCCTTCCCCCCCAGTGAGGTGACATTCCACGTCCCCAGAGCAAGCCTTTGCTGCCCGGGTCTGGTCCGTCGAGGCCCACGGCCTTCACTGCCGCCCATATGGCAGCGCACCCGACTCCTGCGGTTTCTCCAATGGGTGGTGGGCCCAAGGGATGTAGAGGGGGGTTTCACGTCGCTTCTTCGGGCTGTGCCCGGTCGGGCTCCGTGACAAGCCTGGCCACCAGGCGCTCACCGACAAGCCCTCCATCTGGGCCTGGCTCCAGACGGGGGCCCCGGGCTTCCTCCAGGCAGGGTAACTCCTCCTCTTTCCGTTTTTTCCATGAGTCATTGTGAACCATTCTTAGTCTGGCCCCTCACCTGAGACCACTTTGCCTTGGGAGACCCTACCAGGAGCACATGGCTCCAGACAACACAGCCTTCAGGATCATAAGGGCACACAAACCTCTCCACCACGATAAGGTGCTGGTTCCCGGAGAGGAAAATGCTATTTTATAACCTATAATAATAATTATACGATATGCTGGAACAACAAGACACAATGCAGCAGCCATAGACGTTTATCAGACATGTTATTATATATAAAGTTATGAACATGTAATTGCCCCTTGTTATTCAGCGAGTACTCGAGTAGACAAATACCAAAATGCCCATCCCTACGAAGGGCCTGACATGCCCTTCAAGCCTGGAATAGTCCACAGCTTTGGAATGGAATCCCTTATATCTGGAACCACAAGTCCATTCACATAGTCTAAAAATATGTTAAAATCCTCTTCTACCAATTTTCCCTTCCACTATTGTCCTAGTTTGGCGAGATGACTTTAGACCCAGCAATGTGGACAATATTACTCAGCTCAGACTAAGCCACATAAACTATGTGCTTTAATTTTAAAGACTTTGTAGAACACAGCATCTGAGTAAGGCCTAGCACATCAGCTGCAATGTCTAGATGCTCTTCTTTGATTAGGGATTCTTCCAGTAGCCAGAACAAAAACTCAGTTTTCTCTTTCGTACTAAGATTGAAATAGCACCACAATTCAAAAAGCCCATGATAGAAAAATAGGCAATCCATTTAGGCATAGTTTCTCACAGTCCACATGGAATAAAGCAGTATTCAATCTGAGTCCATCCACTTTCTGCAGAATGGTTTTAGCCACACTCCTCTACACCACATCAGCAGTCTCAGTTAACAACTTTTTAATAAACTATAGACGGAATGTTGCCAGTCTGCTTGGCAGATGAATTAAGCCTCCTTCTTTAGGCCGGAAGAGCACATTTTGAAGAACCCTTTGTCTGTCCCAGAAAAAGTCCACCAAAATGGCTTGCAGTCAGGACTGCAGTCCAACAGGTGGATCCACACAAGACAGTCTATGCCAAAGCATTGATGCTACCAAGTTATTGATTATATAAACACCCTCTGAATGACAACTGCGAGTGTATCCATTTAGCCAGTTTTACAACCACTCTTTCCACAATGCCTTCCCAGTTTTTCTGTTGTGCAGCTGCATCCCCCAAGTATTTGAGTCCTCCTCTTTTCCAGGACATCACACCAGGTAAGGTGGGTAGGCCTTCATGCCATTTCTCCACAGCAAGACATCACTCTTTTGCCAGTACACTTTTGCAGCTGATATAGTAAGTCCAAAGTCTTTTACAACAGACATTTCAGTAGTTTGTTTGTTAATGTAATCTTGTGTCGACTCGAGTCCTGATTACCCCCCCATTTAGATAAATAATGAATCTAGAGAATAGGTGGAGGTGGGATGTCAGGAGAGTTGTCACAGGAAGTCAAGTCAGTTTTATTTGTATAGCGCCTTTCACAACACATATCGTTTCAAAGCAGCTTTACAGAAGATCAGGCATTAACAGACAATAAAACTGCAATGTCTATAATGTCGATGAATTATCATTGTGGAATTAGATAAAAAACAATTGTTTATTGGAAGCAGGTAAGCAGCGGCTTATATACTCCTACTTGTGGGCTTCCGAACATCTGTTAATTTACTCCATTTCAGTAGTTTGTAGGTTAATGTAATCTTGTGTTGAAGCAAATATAAACATATTTGGCTTGCTGTCTATATACTGGAGGGCTCAGAGCTTGAGACTCCACTCGAGTCCTGATTACCCCCAAAAAGGCATTAAGATGAAAGATTGGTACTCACAGCATGCAAACGGGAGGGCTCATGCTGCAATTCAAAAGGGAGACTGCTCTATTTTGACTCGTGACATTCTAACGGGTAAGCCAAGTATGCATCCGAACGCGGGTCCACTCTGCATCTGAATGAAAAAGCCCACTCAGTGCTTCTAAAGGGAGAGCCCACTATACGTGTGAACATGGGTGGGCTCACACAACATTCAAATAGGAGAGCTCTTAGTCTGATTCAAACGGGAGGACTCTGGTTTAAATATATATACACACATATAAGCACACACTTACATATACATATGCACACCCACGCACAAACGTACGTGTACACATATGCGTGATACATGTAGAATGAATCAAGACGATGGCAGGTGATGACATGTTTGATAGAGACTGATAGGTGATAGATATTGATTGTGATACTGATAGGGGGATTATCTGATTAGGAATTTATGAGCTTTCCTGATGTGGAAACAATTGGATCTGGTGTAGCTGTGATATGCATTTGAGGACCACCGACTGAGAGATTGAATTTGTTGTTTTGCCGGGATGCCAGATTGGAGGAGGATTGATTTGAGGAGCTTTTGGAACCAGAATCTTGAAGCTGCGTGGTTATTATCATCGGTGTATAGCGGATTAAGAGGGGACTTAGATTGGTTATGTTGGATAGGGGTGGACAAGTTCAAAATGTATATCGCACGCCCCTTTTAACTTAATCTGTTTGCGTGTTTAATGAAGAGTCTGATGTTTTGTTAAAAATCTATAATTTGCAGGTCTGAGTCACCTATAGGTGGGATGAATGTTGGGATCAAACTGCGTATTGAAAGGGATTTCTGAGCAACGCAGAAAGGCGAAAGGCTAGGATAAACATAGTGTCATACGTGTAAGCTTTGTTTACTGAATGGTAACCAAGGTAGAGGGTGGTTAGGCATTTGTTAAGATATTGATGGTTAGAGGCATTCCGGTGCCTGATCGTTTAATGGGCAGATAAAATGTGGGGTTATTGATTGCTGGGATGGACTTGTCGAAGGACACCACTCGGATAGCCATTGGTGGTATCTGGTTAAATGTCTTAAATGGAAATAATTAAATGGTGAAATGGATAATATGGTGTAGTAGAACCTTTATTACGCACAATATATATAATCCCCTAAATTGGGTGAAGGAAATGCCAAATCGATGGCTGACAGAAGTGCTAGATCGGGGTAAACTACATTGGAACAGCTTTTGGAGGCAGCTTCATGCAAGGGCCTGCTCTGGGTGGAAAGTTTGGATGAAGGACCTTGATGCGGCTATAGGGGACTGCACTATTGATATTTACATCTAATCAGCCAGCTAACTGGTTAGCCTTACGTAAGGGCCCTATCCATGTGGAAGGTTTAGATTAAAGGATCTGTGTATGGCAGTAAGGGTTGTACCATAGGTATACGGTGAGATCACCTGATTGCAGACGTAACCTCACTCACTCACTCGGAAATATGGTGCTTTGAAAAGAACAGTAGGAGGTAGTGACCGCCATCTCCTGTAATGCTCGCTGCAGCTGCTGAGAATCGAAGACAAAGGGCTTCGGCGGAAGCAAGGTAAAATGCTGCTGCCGTTGTAGAATAAGTGGGCCTCCTGCAGGAGCGGAATTTAGAGTACTGTTGCCACAATCGATCGGAACTTAAGAATTGGAAGTGCCTGTGGAGAAAATATGAATAACTGTGTACACATTTTTGCATGGGTGGGGCACTGTTGCAGCAGTGTCAGGAGGGGCACAGGATTGTGGAGATAGCAAAAGGTTAGTTATGGGAAACATATCAGTTACGTTTATATGCAACTTTGAGGAAAGCAAAAGGTTAGTTAAGAAATAAACTTTATTATGTTTGTCATGGCAGGGCACTGTTGTGGCAGTGTCAGGTGGGCACTGTTTCTGTGCTATCAAGTAGGGCACAAATCACTTTATAAGATTTATCAAAACCTATCTTAGGGATGCAAAGGTTAGTGTGTACTTATCTGTAGTAATGGTTAGCAAATGGTTAGTTAGGAATACATACATTTATTACCTTTACATACGTCTGTAAGGAAGAAAAAGGTTAGTTATGGAAAACATGTCAATTACGTTTATATGCAGCTTTGAGGGATGCAAAAGTTTAGTTAAGAATACAACTTTATTATGATTGTCATGATGCGAAGGTTAATGGGAAATGCTAAAAGGCTTCTGAGATTACTGCACCACCTCTGCACTTGAATGGAAGAGATCATACTGCATTTGAACAGGAGAACCTGTGGACCAAATTGTGTAGGTTCACACTGTGTCCAAATGGAAGAGCCCACACTGCATTCGAATGGCAGGTGGCGCCAAGAAGAGAACCTTGCTGAATTGTGGTTTGCAATGTGTGTATTTATATTTATGAGCAACTCCCCTAGACTTTTAATTGGAGGAAAGCTCACCCATGAATGCGGTGCTTGGACAGTGCATTTGCGCTGTTTGCAGGAATGACGCTGCAGTTGTAGCACCTGTATGGCACATTTGTGCTACTTTACTGTGTATGGCCCAAATGCGCCATAGTTGTGGCATCTGGACAGCCCATTTGTGCTGCTCAGGGATGTTTTGAGCCAATTGTAGGAGCACCACAGTTGTGCTTTCTAGCAACTGAAATGTTTGCTGTCTTTGGCTCCTAGGAAGGTAACAGTGAAGTCTTGGAGTGATAACTAGATAGCGTTAAAATGTCTGCATTGGTCTGAAAGAAGTTTGGAAGGAGTTCTCCTTTGCATGATAGCCCATGTGTTCAGAATGGAATAGAGCACGCTCCGAAGGGCACTTTGAAGGGAGAAACAATCCTGATATTCATGTTAGGAGATGACGAACAATCGCCAGATAGAGCACACCTTAAACAAGCTGCACGGCAAGGTAATGAGGCTGATAGGTATCACCTGTGCAGAAGAACCAGATTAAAATTGCTGGGGATTGAAATGGTGTTTGGATTGAATAGTTAATCTTTGTTTCTCTTGCTTTGTGGAGGCAGCTCCCTACGTTCCGGGTGGAAAATTTAGATAAGAGAACTTATGAGCAGTTGTAGATTGCTGTTTCACATGTATATAAAGAGCCGGAGCAGCCAGTTCTTAATGTCCTGTAAATCACCTTTTTTCGGCAGTAAGGTAATCACAAATCTCCGGCAACTTAGGGCAACAAACCATCAGCCATACTCTCATTGAGAATGGCCAACAGGTCCTCACCCAGCACCGCACAAAAAGCTTTGTAAAACTCAACAGGTATCCAATCAATTCTAGGCGCTTTTCCAGCCGCCATGCCTCGAAAAGCAGTTAGAAGCTCCTTTTTAGACAGAGGATTCAGTTAGATTCAGTTGAGACTCCGTAACAGCTTTGCTTGTCGCCATCTTTTGCTTGTTGTGAGCGTTCAAAAGTTCCTGACTCTGCATGGGTACTCCGGTACATTCAGAAATTCTGGTATCGTAAAAAAAAAATTTGGGTACCAGAGTACCAGTATTTTTGATAACACTACTTTGGAGTATGGACACAGTTGTAGTATCTTTTGAAAGAAGACACCTTGGGCTTTATTTCCCCAGTTTGACACAATTCCAGTGGGTCAGAAGTTTACATATACTAAGTTAACTGTGCCTTGAACCTGTTGATACGCACCCCCTTTTTGAGCACAAACCATGAAAATGACATGCCTGAACTTAAATGGTTGTATTTACTGGACCCTTTGGAGTATGGACACAGCTGTAGTATATTTTAAAAGAAGACATATTGGGCTTTGGGCTATAAATCCCCAGTTTCAGAATTAATATATGTTGTTATTTTTTTTAATTTAGAGAAGCTGAAGTTTATAGTAATGGAAATATTTTGTGCTGAACAAATTATAATCTAAAAATATAAAATACAATAATAAAAGTGCCATGACAACCAAGAAATACAATGTTCTCAAAGCCACAAGTCTAAAGAAGTTATGTTTTAAATTTGAAGATGATCTAACAAAAAATGAGGTTCCTGCAAGCTTTTTTCTCTGTAAAAACGCTGGAAGCATAAAGAGTAAAATTAACATTTTCAAGATGACACAAAATCTGTCTGCACTGCTTGGCTATTATGAATAAAACTATGCCGCATTTTTAAAAATAGACTTTGGAGACAGGTTCGTTTTGTTTACGAGACTCTAATATGTAAGACAATATACAGTTTTACAGCATAAATGCTGCTCAGATTGCATAGTTTGTTGAAGAACGACGACGAAGGGTAATTCTTTCAGGCGAGATCGCATGTAAACAATGCAATGAGAATATATCAATATTTCTCAGATTTATCACTTTTATGGACAAAAAGTGCTATTGGATGTTTTTCAATGAACGCTTGTCATGGACAACTGACCCAAGTGTAGAGAACTGGATTCATCTGGCGATCGCGTTTTCATAACTAAGGTATGAAGTCCCGTTTTGATATTACATGTTTTCATTTGTGCTCCTGGCACAAATAACTAAATTGTTGTTTCTGGAGCATTGCTATTGTGAAATAGAGATCGGATATCAATGTACCCTTAGACCTTTGAAAAGATGTATAATTTGTTATGACATTTATAGACCGTAAAATTTATATTAAATGTAAGCAGAGTGACGTCACTACCGTGTGCGGGGGAATTGCGTATATCAACAAGTTAAAACAATAAAACGTATGTACTGTAGCCAAAGACATTTAATTTTCTCCAGCATGTGCCCATGTTTATTGTTTCACATTATTTATTTAAAGTTCTCTATACATCACACAAGCTGTGAGCCTCTATCATGAATAGCCCGACCAGAGGCAGTATGAGGTTCCATATGATTTCGATCTAAAACATCATTCTCTATGCAATTAAAATCACCACCGAAAAACAGATAATCATCAGTACAACAATTATGCAAAACGTTATTTACATACTTGAAAAAACAAACTCTTTCTCTCTTTCAGTGCCATAAACATTAATAAAACAAATCTGAAATTTCTCAAACGGTGCCTTTATAAATATTTGTCTTTAACTCACAAGAGACCGGCAGAAATCTTTTAGCAAAGAGGTCAGATCCCCCTCTAGTGAACTCATGTGACTGAGCAGCACATCCCCCTCCCATTCCTTCTTCCAGTTTATTTAAATTAAAACAGTCACTGTGTTTTTTGAACAAATATTACATCAATATTCTTCTGTTTAATTAACTCAAACAACAAAGTTCTTGTAAAGCGGACCAAGGAAGGGACGGGAACAGACGTCAGCTTAAGGGGTAAGCTTTATTTTTTCAGTTTAATTAATTTAATTTTCTTCACACACACACACACACACAAACGTAATCTCTGCCATGTTGTCAGCCTCCGGATGCTCTGTGGCTGCTGGCTTTTATCCGCTCTCCTCACGCTACTGCAATTAGAGACAGGTGTTAGACATAATTTAGCTCAGGTGTGAGCGCCCTTACCGCTTTTCTCTCCCGGACGGGCGCTTGACCACGCCCCCCCTGCCACAGTTCTCTAATGCATTTCACGTGTTCCATTCAAATTTAGAGTGCCCACCCTTGCCACACTCATAAAGGTTTATTTTATGAGCTGAAAAACAATGAACAATAACAAGAAAAAAATTTTATTATGTGGTTTCAAATCCATCTTCAGTGTGTAATTCAAGCTTCAATTTGGTAACAAGCTTCTTTAGTCTGTATGATTTTTCAGCTGTGAACTGCTCCTCCCCCTCTCTCCTTAATGCTACAACTAAATCAACAAACATCTAGCGATCAGCAAAATAATCTTCAACCTGCACATTTGTCATATTCTTTGTTTTTTGCCAGAACAATATTATTTTCTCAAACGTGTAAGCACTCTGTCGATTTCGTCTGTTTCTATCAATTACACTACTATCAGAGTTGTCAACTGCACTGTGTTCATTGTCATACAGTTTGAAGTTTACATACACCTTAGCCAAATTCATTTACTACAATTCCTGACATTTAATTGTAGAAAACATTCCCTGTCTTAGGTCAGTTAGGATCACAACTTCATTTTAAGAATGTGAAATGTCAGAATAATAGTTTTTTATGAAATAATTATTTATTTCAGCTTTTATTTCTTTCATCACATTCCTAGTGGGTCATAAGTTTACATACACATTGTTAGTATTTGGTAGCATTGAACTTGGGTCAAATGTTTTGGGTAGCCTTCCACAAGCTTCTCACAATAAGTTGCTGGAAACTTGGCCCATTCCTCCAGACAGAACTGGTGTAACGGAGTCACATGCTTTTTCAGTTCTGCCCACAAATTTCTATCAGACTGAGGTCAAGGCTTTGTTATGACCACTTAAATTTTAGCCATTTTGCCACAACTTTAGAGGTATGCTTGTGGTCATTGTCCATTTGGAAGACCCATTTGCGACCGAGCTTTAACTTCCTGGCTTCAATATATCCACATAATTTTCCTTCCTCATGATGCCTTCTATTTTGTGAAGTGCACCAGTCCCTCCTGCAGCAAAGCACCCCCACAACATGATACTGTCAGCCCCATGCTTTCTGGTTGGGATGGTGTTCTTTGGCTTGCAAGCCTCACCCTTTTTCCTCCAAACATAACAATGGTCATTATGAACAAACAGTTAAATTTTTGTTTCATCAGACCAGAGGACATTTCTCCAAAAAGTAATATCTTTGTCCCCATGTGCACTTGCAAACTGTAGTCTGGCTTTTTTATGGCAGTTTTGAGCAGTGTCTCCTTCCTGAGCTGTATGATGGCTGCGTGGTCCCATGGTGTTTATACTTGCATACTATTTTTCGTACAGATGAACATGGTACCTTCAGCTGTTGGACATTTTTCCTAAGGTTGAACCAGACTTGTGGAGGTCCAAAAAAATTTCTGAGGTCTTGGCTGATTTCTTTTGATTTTCCCATTATGTCAAGCAAAGAGGCACTGAGTTTGAAGGTAGGCCTTAAATTAATTAGTTAGCAATTAGCCAATTCCATTTTCTGGAATTTTCCTTGTTGCTTAACCTGTTGATATGCAATTCCCCCGCACGCAGTAGTGACGTCACTCTGCTTACATTTAATATATAATTTACTGTCCATAAATGTCATTAATGTTAACAAATTATACGTCTTTTCAAAGGTCTAAGGGTACATTGATATCCGATCTCTATTTCACAATAGCAATGCTCCAGAAACAACAATTTAGTTATTTGTGCCAGGAGCACAAATTAAAACATGTAATATCAAAACAGGACTTCATACCTTAGTTATGAAAATGCGATTGCCAGATGAATCCAGTTCTCTACACTTGGGTCAGTTGTCCATGACAAGCGTTCACTGAAAAACATCCAATAGCACTTTTTGTCCATAAAAGTGATAAATCTGAGAAATATTGATATATTCTCATTGCATTGTTTACATGAGCTCTCACCTGAAAGGATTACCCTTCGTCGTCGTTCTTCAACAAACTATGCAATCTGAGCAGCATTCATGTTGTAAAACTGTATATTATCTTATATATTAGAGTCTCGTAAACAAAACGAGCCTGTCTCCAAAGTCTATTTTTAAAACTGCGGCATAGTTTTATTCATAATAGCCAAGAAGTGCAGACAGCTTTTGTGTCGTCTTGAAAGGCGGAGCCTTAATTTTACTCTCTACGCTTCCAGTGATTTTACAGAGAAAAAAGCTTGCAGGAACCTCTTTTTTTTGTTAGATCATCATCACTTTTATTATTGTTTTTTTTAGATTATAAATACATATTCAGCACAAAATATTTCCATTACGATAAACTTCAGCTTCTCTAACTTTAAAAAATAACAACATATATTAATTCTGAAACTGGGGAAATAACGCCCAATATGTCTTCTTTTAAAAGATACTACAACAGTGTCCATACTCCAAAGGGTCCAGTAAATAAAACAATTTAAGCTCAGGTATGTCATTTTCATGGTTTGTGCTCAAAAAGGGGGTGCGTATCAACAGTTTAATGGCACAGTTAACTTGGTGTATTTAAACTTCTGACCCAGTCAAATAAAAGTGAAACAATCTGTCTGTAAACAATTGTTGGAAAATGTCTCACTTGCCAAAACTACAATTTGCTTTTGAATTTGATTGGTTAAAAAATTAGTTTAAATGAAGTGTATGTAAACATCTGACTTCAACTGTAGTTTTTGTCACTTGGACAGCTGTAATTTTCTCTCTAGATTTCTTAGATCGTTTCCTCTTAATAGAGGGCATTTTGAAAAGCATTTTGCCATTCACATGCTCAGACTCCATCCCCTCATTTTCCAGAATAGACTCTTTAACTTCATTAGACTCATTAGACTCTTTATTGTCTTTCTCACTTTTAGCACCTCTCTGCTCTACATTACTAACATTCTCCTGTGCACTCTCTCCCACATCTTGAACCTGGAATGCACTGCTACATCCTCAGTCTGTTCTGGTACATCTGCTACTAAATCATAGCCATTAACCCCTGCTGCATCACTACCACCCACTCGTTCATTCCCATCGGTTCTGCGTTGGAATCATCTACCCTGTCTGGGCACGAACGTCTGATGTGCCCCTCCTGTCCTTGCCCAAAACACTTCATTGTCTCAGAAGTCGCATACACCATATAATCAAAGCCATCAATTCCAAATTTGAAAAACACTTTCAATTCAGCCTTATCATTCCTTAAAATCATGTGAATTTATCTTCTAACACAAACAACATGCTTGAGTAATGGTGACTTGCTATTCAATTGGATCTTTTTCATTTGCGACACTATTTTGCCATGCCTGGAATTTTCAGTAATTAACAGGTCATCTTTAATGAAAGGTGGGACATTTGACAATGTGATCTTTCTGGCCGGTTGAACCAAGGGCATTACTGGAGTGAATGTTTCTTGAATTACTACTCCACTTTCCACATCACTGCTTACTTTTTCTATACTGTCAAGGAAGATCACAACAGCACTGTTAATTCTAGAAGCTGACATTATACTTCCATACCCGACAGCCTTTCCAACTGCCAAACCACATTCCTCTACCAAGCATTTCATTACAGGCGCGATCTTGATGCCGTGAAAGTTGCTCGACTCATTTGCGCTAAGGCCGCCAGTGCCAACCAGCAAGCGCTGGCTCACAGTGTGACTTAATTTAAAGACTAATTCTTCTTTTACCCAATTAATAGAGCTCTAAGAAAAACCAAAGTCCTTACAATGAACACAGCGTAAAACTAAAAAGGATGAAAAGTAGCTCACTCGTACCTCAGCACTCTCACTCACACGCCAACATCACCCACTTTTTCCCGCATGCGCACAGAGAGAGAGAGAGAGAGAGAGAGAGAGAGAGAGAGAGAGAGATGATTATAAGGATAGGGCAGGTGAAATATTCAATATGCTAATGAAATTTGGCTATCCGTTAACTCATTTATCTGGTAAAATATTGTTTTAAAACTATTTTGAGGTCAAATAAGTTGTAAGCCAGATCTGTTTTAGTATGCAGAAGCAATGTTGTAAATGCAAATGAACAGGAGAAAGGATTCAATGGCTTCAGGGAATGTAACTTATGGAATGATTTTCCGGACATTATTCAAAAGGAATTGCAAATTGTATTTGCAATTGTGTTTTCAATTTGTGGACGCATAAAATGTGACATAATCCAAACGCAATTGCAAATCGCGCATTACCGTTTGCATTTTCGTTTAAGCGAACGCACAGTGACTGCCAGATTTCAAATGGAAAAGCAAAGTCCGTTTGCAACTGTGTTTCCCATATCTTACGAGTTTTGGCCCTGTCATATTTAAATAGCAATTTCAATTACCACGTCTGCTTTTTCACTTTCTCAGCGTCGCGTATGTAGCCAGCCAAAACTTAAATGGAATACTAATTCCCTTAGTATTTCCATTGATGCCTTACACGGAAACCTGTCAATCAGGGTCAAGGGTGGGATTATGCTATGGGGCGTGTTTGTCTTGGGAAGAGACGTCACTCACAGTCGACGGTCAGGATCAAATAAACCGGCGTCTGTTCAGGGCATCACCTCTTTATTTATTTTGTATTTATTTTAATGTTTATTTGACAGGGACAAATGCATAGAACATTGCTTTATAAAGAATACAAAGTAGATGCCACGCATACATGTTTCTAGCCATTAATAATTTGCAACCCCTGTCCCTGGTTAGGCTTATAAATTTAAAACAAAAATTACAGAGTATTGAGTTTAAGATTTATAATTAATAAAATACATACAACAAATACATCCCATATATGAAATAAGATATGGGCTTAAGTAGATGTGGAAGTCACTATAAAACAAAGTCTAGACACATTTAACAATACAAGAACACAAAACTGTGCATATGTCTGTGCGTGCTCACATATGCAACATTATGTTTGTGTGCATTGTGTTATGTCCTGTACAGTCAGTGTTCACAAAGTTGTTTCAGTTTCAGCCATTGCTTTAAATGTGTATTAAAAACCTTGAAGTCTGTCAATGTTTTAATTTCAGATGCATTCCACAAATGTATGCCTCTTACTGAAAATGATGTCTTACCAAATATTGTTCTACGTTTTGCGGCTATAGTTTCCACTTATTGTGCCTCTAGTTCTTATTCCGCTCTTTTGTTTATGTACTAGTTGACAGAATATTTCTTGGTGCAACGTTGTTCACACACTTAAAAATTAGTTTTAAAAAAGAAAAATTTACAAAACTGTCAAAACTCAAGATATTATGCTTCCTTAAAATGATGCAGTGATGCCATCTTACAGATTTCTGGTCCATTACTTTTAATGCTTGTTTATATAATGACTCTTGACCGTCGACTGTGAGTGACGTCACTTCCCAAGACAAACACGCCCCATAGCATAATCCCACCCTTGACCCTGATTGACAGGTTTCCGTGTAAGGCATCAATGGAAATACTAAGGGAATTAGTATTCTATTTGAGTTTTGGCTGGCTACATACGCGATGCTGAGAAAGTGAAAAAGCAGACGTGGTAATTGAAATTGCTATTTAAATATGACAGGGCCAAAACTCGTAATATATGGGAAACACAGTTGCAAACGGACTTTGCTTTTCCATTTGAAATCTGGCAGTCACTGTGCGTTCGCTTAAACGAAAATGCAAACGGTAATGCGCGATTTGCAATTGCGTTTGGATTATGTCACATTTTATGCGTCCACAAATTGAAAACGCAATTGCAAATACAATTTGCAATTCCTTTTGAATAATGTCTGGAAAATCATTCCATAGTAACTGAAGCATGTTGGTTCATGGTTCTTGAACATCATATGGCTTGCTCAAAAATCATGTTTTAAAATTTTTGAAATTTAACCTGCTTTTCTTAACCACATGCCAGTTAAAAAAAACTTTTTTGCATGCTTTTACTGGCTATCAGGTGGCTTATTCAATGTGTATGCTTTGTGTATATGTCTTTTTACATTTTGATATGATGATTTGAAGTTATCTTGCATTTAATGAGTTTTTGTAATTATCTGATTTCTGATAGTTATTAGTGTTTTGTTGTATGTTATTGCACTTATTTCATATGATATTGATTTATCAAGGATGTCACACACAGTGATAGTAAGAGAGCACTACAGCAGTGATCTTTTAAATTATCTACACTGATTTAGAAAGCATTTGTTTCATGTTACACTGCTCATACATGGCTGATTAGCTGATTGAGACAGACCGATCTACAGATTTTGGGACTGTTGTTTTTGTTGTCGTTGTGTTCTGTGACAGGTGAGATGGAGCAGATGGCCCTTGCCCGTGTACCATTTTCTTTGTTTAGTGTGAAAATCTGTCAAATGTGATAATATAAAATGAAAAAGAAATATCTAAGATTCTGCAATATTTATTTTAGGTTATTTATCAAATTAATCCCCATAAATACAATGAATAATGTACATCTGATCTGCACCAAAATCAACGCTTAAAGAATATAAGAAATTCATGTGGTTGTAAAGTTTTCCATATTGTTGTCTCATACAATGGAGACTCAAGCCCCTTTTTGGGAGCTGGTACCCAGAAGAACATTCTCCTGCTAATGTGATGACCTAACGAAAAAGGAAAACTTCATTACTTTAGTCTTCGGTTCTAAAATCTATTAAGATTACTTTTATATTAGAATTCAGATTAAATTTACACAGTCAAAAATAAATTGCCTTGTTTGTCTATGGAAGTAAATTCATGACTTAAATCTTTGAAGCAAAAAAAGCATGTTGAATTGCTCTAATCAAAAAATAAATGCATTTTATTATCGGTGCTTGCATTTACAGTGCTTGCATTTTGCGATGGGTTTACAAAGAAATGGCATGCAAAGAACAGTATAGGTACTGTATATGTGTCGCAGTTTCAGGGGCGGCCATTGCCATATTTACAACGAACAAGAACTCCATTGCACCAAATCACATACATACACATATTTGTATTTAATAAAACCAATGTAATTAAACACAAATTTCGTTATCCAAAGTCGTTCGGGATCTGTTTTACCTTACCTCAAGGAGAAGTGCCCTGCCAATACTCTTTAAAGGGGTCATGAACTGAGAACTTTTGACATATAAGAGATCATTGTACTATAAAAACATCCTGTAAGTTTCAGAACTCAAAACTTTCTCATTAGTATAAAAACAGCTTATATTGAAGACAATCTGCCAAAAAGACAGGATGGGGAATGTGCCACTTTATTATGAAATAGTGTGGATAAACACTGCCTCCACAGAAAAAGATCAACGCCTGCTTCTACATCAGTGTCTGTTCAGCCCCACGCATGTAGTAGGTAAATAATGAGAGAGGCAACACAGGTCTACGCAGAAACCAAACGATAAAGATGGCTCAGAAGACAACAAGATGCTGTGCATTGCCAAGTTGTGGAAAAACACAGTCTTTGCATTGCCTTCCTTCTGATCCCAACATTAGGAAATAGTGGATGAACTTTATTTTTAATGAAGTTCCAGACCATGTCAGTAAGAACAGTAATAACAAATTACAACTTTACAACTTTAAATTTTATGATCATCTTAACCCTCTGGTGTCTGAGGGTGTTTTGGGCCGTGGAGAAGTTTTGACATGCCTTGACATTTGTGCTTTTTCAGCCTATTTTCAGCTTGCTTAAAAACATTAATGGCTAAAGTCTGATAACACTATATTCAGCACAAACTGGGCTACAATAATATGTGAGCAACATGTGTGTATATGTTTGTATTTTTTAGAAAATAAACTTTATGCATGGTTTTTGAAAAAAAAAATGTTTTAAGTCATTTAAATAAGGCCATATAACACATACTAAATTTTTGTCCACAAGACTTTTGAGAACTGGATCTTGTAGCCTAGAGTTTTTGCTACAAAATGATGTGAAAACCATCCTGATCACTCATTCATACAAAAAAATTTAGTCGTTGAACTTTTGTAAGACACTTTTAGTATTAGAAAGGTCATATGCGAGGAGGCGTGAATTATCATGAATATTGATGTAATTCACACCTGAGGAGACAAAGACCCTCCCCTGGGCCTATCACTGAGGAATGTGACAGAAAGAGAATGAATGTGAGGAGACTTAATTATCAAAATCAAGTTTTAAGTTAAAAGAAATAATCTGACTATTCATTTTATTTACATAAGACTTTACCTAATTTTAGACCTACATTAACGTTTAAAAGAAGTCTCTTCTGCTCACCAAGGCTGCATTTATTTGATCCAAAATACAGTAATAACAGTGATATTGTGAACTCTTTTTACAATTTAAAAGAAAAGTTTTCTATTTGAATATATTGTAAAATGCAATTTGTCATCAAAGCTGAATTTTCAGCATCATTACTGCAGTCTTCATTGTTACATGATCCATCAGAAATCAATATAATATGCTGATTTTCTAATATGGGCATATTTACATCACATTTGACACATTTACACCCGAACACATATTTGCAAGCACAAGCTTTGTTGATGATAATGTGGCAGCAGAAACACTAGTTAAAATATAATCTAAACATTCATATTATTTTTATGTCATATTACATGTCATATTTGTATCATACAGCATACAATTTAAATACCTGCTTTAGCCAAAACAACATTTAAATTTAACTAAAACTTGCCTATTAGGACATATTTTAAATTTCAATACTCTGTTGAAAAGCATCAGGTGGAGATTGTGCATCGGTACTCTGCTGCTTTTCCTGCAGTTCCTGGATGTGGAAGGTTGAATTTCTAACCGAATTTGAATCACTGAATTTGAGGAAGGGAATTTTAAGCGAAATAGAATGAGCTGAATTTTACCTGTCAAAAAAATCGATATTGTATTTTCAATTTAACTGAATATTTTGGAAATGAACTTTGGAAGGTAATATTTATGGTTGAAGTTTTAATTATTAAATAAGTTGTGAAATGTTTCCAAATGAAATATTCAATGCTTAAAAATACAACAATGTTAAATTTCAGCCTCCCAAAATGCAAGTGCTGTAAATGCAATGCATTTAAATGCAAGCTTTGATAATACAATGCAATTATTTTTTCAATTCGAGCAATTCAATATGATTTTATGCTTCAAAGACTTTAGTCATGAATTTACTTCCATAGTTGTGTCGGTGTGTACTCAGACTGGACTTCTATGCAGGAGTTCTGGAGAGGGATATGTTTTCACTAACCAATTAATCACATCTCTGGAGGACAAGGTTTGGAAATAAACAACCCCCTAAGTACTCAGTCTAGAGACTAATTCTTCCCTCAGTAGATGGGTAAACACATTTTGAGGGAAGCTTTGAGCAATTGCTGTATTGAGGAAAACATCAAAATCCTACTTCAACCTATGACACTGAACTATGACCTAGATCATAGATCATATATATCTACAGATGTGAAGGCAGGCAAGCTAAGAATGCACAGGTGGTGTTTTTGATGCCATGGGCTTAAAAACAAAAATATATTTTTCAGTTTATTGACTGCAAGATGGAGATTGGCTTAGATGGAATATATTAGGAAAATGGATCCATTTATAAATTATGAACTGACAGTTTCACTCATTTTATTCACGTATTAAAGTTGAAGTGTGTTATTTCTGCGGCACTTGTGTCAACAATGAAGCAAAATGAAGACTGGTATCGCACAGGTTTTCCCCCAGCTGCAATTGGTCAGACAAACAGATAATCCCATCCCAAACTCACACCACTTGTTGAGCCAGTGTAGTTATGTCGACCTGGTCAGGATTCTCAAACATGAAAAAGCAATGTTTTGCGCGCACCACAGTATACACTTTTCGGGGGAAACAAACTACGAATGGCTTACTAATACTTGCCTCTGCATTTTAAACTGGGATAAGCGAAAGTATTTTAACCAAAAAATAATAATATTACACACATCACCTTTAAGAAAATGTTACATTGTATTGTGTGTCAGCATAAAGCAGCGACCTGATTATCTACAGTATGAGTGTTGAGGTGGCCACAGTGGGAATACTTAGACGGGGACTCTAACCCACTTGAGTATAAGAAGAAAATTGTACAGATCAAATACATTTTATCTGACTCAAATGGACCTGAAAGGCATCAGTGGCACCTTCAGATGCATCTACAAGGAGACGTACTGTGTAACAAAGCTGTGGAAAAGTCTATTCCTACTCCTTTTATTTGTAATTAAAAAATTTTATTGATTCCTACAAAACATATATATATATATATATATATATATGCCTATTCTCAATGTCAATGAGTGCCCCATCGGCCAAAATACAGAGTCTGGGCAAAATGAGAGATGTTGAACATCTGCCAGCTGGTCTGCACATACTCTGAGCACTCTGCCAGGAATGTTGTCTGGTCCAGCAGCCTTCCGTGGGTTGACTCTACGTAGAGTTTTCCTCACATCAGCTGTGGTAAGACAGAGCTCCTGGTTGTTGGGAGGAGGGGTGGTCTTCCTCACCACCACGTCGTTCTGTGCTTCAAACCTAGCATAGAAGTCGTTCAGCGCATCTGGAAGGGAGGCATCCAGTAATTGGTGATGGCCTGGATGCCCTGCCATATGCGCCGCTTGTCGCCGCTGTCCTGGAAGTGACTGTGGATTCTCTGAAAACTTTGTAGTAGGGCACTTTTTCATACAAATGTCTCCTTAAGATGATTCGCTTGTGTTTTCCTCTTTTGTAAGTCGCTTTGGATAAAAGCGTCTGCCAAATGAATAGATGTAAATGTAAAGGAACTAATTGGGTGTACTCTTTAATAAGTAAAGGAACACAAACCTCTAACTACACATTATTTCAATATAAATGTATAGCTTATTAAGAAAAACTTTATTTTTCAACTTGTGGACTTTAAAGATAAAAAAAAAAAAGATTTCTTTTTTTGTTCAATTTAGTTGTAAGATATTAGCTCACTTTTCATTCAGACAGTTATTTTTTTGGAACCCATTCAACTTAAATATTATTGTAAATAAATGATAATAATAATATATTATAATAGTAATATATAGTAATATATCCCAATCATGCACCTTTAACTTTTAAACCCTCACACTTTTATTTTGACATTCTTAAATCTCCATTCTTAACTCTCCTTGTTAGTGTGTCTGTTTTAATTGGCTTATTCAAATTCAGGTAGTGTACCTCCAGTGCCATTCTAAATGCATATTATAAGTGAACCGAACTTTTGAGCATCTACATCGGAGATGTAACTTATGAGCTAAAAATAGCCGCAAGTGTGCGTATAAACGGAGCAGCACCATTCACTGATGCGTTGGAGCTGCGTGTGCATTTTATATATTTACTTTCACGAAAAGTCATATTAACTATTTTAATTGTGTTTTAATGGTTCTTTTATGTCATTTTTTGAGCTTGATAGTAACAAACATGACTAACACACTGTATCGGATTTGGATCGGGCTTGTCGGACTGATACCCGATCTGTCTAAAAGCTTCAGTATCGGAGCCAATACCGATCCAGGTATCGGTTCGGTGTATCCCTAGACCGAATGCATAATAATAATAAAACAAAATCTTGGGTAGGACTAGTCCACCTTTATCAATCGGCCTATGCAGCTTACTGAAATGTAATATGGGATGTTTCCAATTTCAAATGAAGGACTTCAATATGCTATCAAATTGCTTGCAATAAAAGTGGGGGACATCTATAGGGAGTGACTGTTGCAGGTATTTGAATTTTGGAATACAATTCATTTTAATAACATTAATCTTCCAAATCATCGATAAATGTAATGAGGACCACCAGTCCACATCACTCGAAAACATTTTTATTAAGGTGTCACAATTAACTCTTACTAAATCACACAAATTTGCTGGAAATAAAATACCAAAATATTGAATGCCCTGTTTGGGCCCTACTCCTTTTATGTTGTCAGGTATCAGTATCAGTGAGTTGTACAAAAGTGGTTAGAAAATGCAAGGGGTGATAGACTCTGTGAATTATTAACATCATCAGTGGATGAGTTCTATTGAAGTGGATGTACTTCCACTGGATGTAGGATTGCATGAGCTGGCCATCTTAGAGAACTAATTTAATTCTCTGAATTTTCTTTGATCATACCTGAGTTACCTCACATTCTTATGTTCTTTCACCAGCTAGTATACATTTGTAAAATGTATATGTCAAAATATATTATTAGTTTAAAGGGATTATTCACTCAAAAATGAACCCAATTTGTCACCCTCATGTTGAATGACTTTATTTCTTCTGGGCACACAAAAAGAGATGTTAGGCATGTTAGTTTATATCACAATTCATTTTCACTGCATCTTTTTTTAATTACAATGTAAGTGAGTGGTAGCTGAAACTATAATTCTGCTTAATATCTCTTTTTATGTTTCTTGGAAGAAAAAAGTCATACAGGTTCGCAACAATGTGAGGGTAAGAATTTTGATGACAGAATTTTCAGTTTTTGGTAAATTATCCCTTTACAAGTTAAATTGTCATAAAATGAGGCACACATTTTTTTAAGCAGGGACCTGGCAACACGGTAATAGGTAACAGTGTATTGTAGTTCTAAGCAGTGATATATCTTTGACTCACTTGTTTCTCCTTTATTTGCATTGGACTTTGGTGCTTTTCGCAATCATTTTCTTACCTCATTTGGATTTTGGTTGAATAGCAAAAACTTTGTGTTAACTATATAATACATTATGTTTCTCATTCTCACAGAAATCTTGACATCAGCAGTCTCCTTGGTGATCAACATTTCAAGCTTGATTACACTTCCTATAGCGCCATCTAACGCTCTGCGCATGCGTCAAGCACTAGGAAGTGTAATCTAGCTTGAAACCACGATGGTGCCTTGAGACTGCAATGGCAAGATGTACAATGAAAAAGAAGTTACATTTTGGTCTAGTGATGGGAAGTCTGATTCTTTTCCTTGAACCTGTTCTTTAGGATGGTTCGTTTCAATGAACCGGTAAAAAAAAAAAAAAAAAAAGGATTCACCAGTTCTTTTATGTCATCGCGTAATGGCGTCACTGTACATAATGCTAATATTTTGAATACACGCTCAAGCACATTCAATCAAGCCATATGTATCATAACAACTTCAGATATAATCTTCATGCACAATACTCAATAGTCAAATTCCTTTGCGTCTTTCAACTGAAAAGTTTCGCCCCCTTATTCAAGTCCTCGGTTCACGCATGCTCATCAGCAGCTCACTGATCATCAGTTCTGCTGTCCCTTGATGGATGTACTGTTTTGACACGAAAGCTGCTGTCCCCGGATCAGTGTACTGTTGACTCGAGTTCTGCTGGGACCGGATCATCTTCATACGTTGATAAAATGGTAAATGTCATACACATTTTACAGCATGTTTTATTTGTTATACTTTCTGCTGTTCAACAAAATACACCAAAAACATACATTTTGCCCCTTAATTACACATGTATAAGCAGCTCATCAGTTCTTAGTATGCCAAACACTTCAGAAAGATTTGATTCTCAGTTCAGTGTACTGTTGACTCGAGAACTGTTGTGACTGGGAGTTCAATCCGATTTGTGAACTGGTCCCTGTACATGCTGTCGCCTGGTCCTCTGCCATTCCGCCCCCCTGGCGGACAACAGCCACACCTCCTCTGGTGGTCTGCAGCGTCCTCTGCTTCCCGGCAGATGGCAGCAGTCCCACCGCCTCCCGGCAGATGGCCGCGAGTCCTCCGTCCCCTGGGTGATGGCAACAGCTCCTCCACTTCCTGATGAACTGCAGTGGTTCCTCCATCCCTTGGTGGACGGCAGTGGCTCCGCCGCTTGTTTTTTTGGTAGTCTTTCTTAACAAATATACTGTTTATTTAACATGAAAAATGATTAGCCTCAACACATTTAAAAACGTAACTTTAATAGATTTTTTTATTACAGCTGTGGTAGTTGTATTAAAGTTTACTGTGATAAATGTTAGTAAGGATGTTGATGAGTAGATGTAAAAAGACTTTAATTGATGCTGTAAAGGGCATGTTTTCTCTTTCCCTCATCAGTGCTGTTCAGAATGTCAGTTCTGTTACAAACACACACATGATGGACATGTCCGTAAACTATCTCTCTCTCCCGCACAATCCTCTGCAGTCGGCCTTTATCCCTCTCGGAGGCTTGATTAGCCTGATAAGGGACCGGGTGTGTATAACCACGACCCGGCCCCGCCCTCCACCCTGCCACAGCCTAATTGGAGATTAACAATGGTCCATCCACAAGGGCCACCCAAAACTATGAGTGACATATGTCACATGTTGTCAGATAATATGCATTTTATGGGTGCACTGTCAGTGATCTTCCTATTTAGGGATCTCCTGAACCCTAAATTTAATTTATCATATTTGCTCTTGTTAAATGCATTATTACTCTCTTGTGGTGTGTAAAGATTAGAGAAAAGATCTTTGTTCTGGTTGTTTGACCTCCTTTTTTTCTCTTGTATGCATACTGATGGCTGAACAGACCAATTTTAATATAATTAATATTTTATGACTTGTTTACAGAGAATACTGTATTTAAGTGTCTTATTCTTACACCATTGGGAAATTGTTATTATTATTATTATTAATAATATATTTATTTAAGCATAAGTCTAACCAATTTCGCTTCTCATTTTCATTTTTAAAAGGCATCCAATAAATGTTCATCCTTAAAAAAACACATTTCTGGAAACAAAAAGATGGTGATTAAGAAAAATAGTTTGTAGTGTAAAGTACTCTCTGGCATTATCAGATTGCAGCCTTTTTAAATAAATGAAAGTGCAACGAGTAAGCTTATATTTTGTTTTGTATGGTATTTTTCATAACATTTCTATTTTTCATTGGTTTCTCGTCTGGATTACTGGCAAATGGGGTAGGCAGGGCATTGTTTTGTGCAGTGCTGCACTTGTGTGCATCTGTTACATTACAATGTTTCTGATAAGACCTATACAGACAGCAGACCACCAGTGTTTGCAATGGTCTGTTCAACTACTAAATTCGTCCAAATTCATCCAGGCCTTTCCAAGCTGTCATTTGTCAGTCAGATGTACTTGTGATTATCATAGCTCCATATGATACCATGGAAAAGTCTTCCATTAAAATGTAAAATGTAAAAAGGTAATATTGGTAATGGGTGGTTCTGCTCATGGAGCAGAACCACCCATTACCAATATTACCTTTTATACATTTGACATTTTAATGCATTTTTAATTAGTTACATAAAATTAATATAGCCTAATATCAGCTGCATGCATAACAGTTATTTAAGTTGTTAACTCCATACTTTTATTATTCTAAATGGGGTTTATTAAATGAAAAGTGGAGTTTAGAATCAATCTTTTCAGTTGGCCATTTGGAGTTGTCAATTAACACGCATCAGTAAAAGAGTGCATACGCTGTAAAGACACTGTTTGCGAATGGTGTGGGCATGTTTCCTGCACGTTTATTTTTCAGAAATTCCAATGTGTATGTGGGAAATGTCAACATTTATATATCAGACCCCTGGTCTAAACGATTATCGGTGCATGTTATTCCAATGTAGAAAATAGTTTCTCTAATAGTAATCTTTAACAAAATGAAATGACTCTGAAATTACATGTCTTTTCCATTGACATAACTTAGGCAGCATAGGCTTTTGTATAATGTTAACCAATATCCAAAGCTATCTATTTGACTAATTAATTTAGACAATGTTTTATCAACTTCACATTCAGTTAGGATCAATACTAGTATAAAACACCTACTTTTCCTATGGTCCATTCAATTCCTGACAGATAAAATCAAGTTGGATTACAAAACCCATGATGTTTGACCTTTTCTCAGAACTAATTTATATTGTTTGCCCTACATTTCCATAGAATATCCAGTTTTACTCTGAAATGCATCACAATACTGAAGTAAATTTGATTCCAAAAAGCAATTAATGTTGATCTAAGAGCATTTTTTGCAATATTGTAGAAAACTGAATCCATATAAAAAAAATTATCACATTGAATTCCGCTTTTGTATATGGTAATTGTTTTTGTGCTTATAATTTGTGGTGCTTTTGCCTAGGTCCGGTGTCATATGTTGTCTGGGCTTCATTTTTGTTTGACTTCATTTTTGGGACTCAGAACTCCCAGAACTACTTGTTTAGGGGATATTTATTTGATCGGAAGTTGTTATCTCACAGTGACATTGTCATGTTTTCTCCCTGGTTTTGGAAAAACAAAAATAAAATGTTTATCTCAGTCAAAACCCATTACTCTTTCTACAGTGCTTGTAAACTCTTTCTGTATCACAACACACACACACACACACACACACACACACACACACACACACACACACACACACACACACACTCTGTTGAGTTGTTTTTCAATTCCTGTCTTCAGGAACTCCAGTTCCCTTAATTTGATTCGTCAAGGTGAATGGTGACAGAACACAACGTGTACTCTCATTGTCTTAATTATTGCTAAATTAATGCTTAAATTATGAGTCCACGTACAGTAAATCATATGGCATATTCAATATTCAAACTTATTAACAGCTGATTTAAATCGACCAAGTCACTGCATTCATTAAGCCCCTTGGTGGCTAGACAGGGGAACATTCACCCCGTTAGATCTTCAATGGTGATCTTGTTTATTTTATGATATCATAGTTAGATCATTTTTGGCCTCAGTGGTTACACTTTGGAAATTAAAAACAGTCATTTACGATCAGAGTTTGTGCGATTCGTGAAAATGTTAAATCTAATAATACCAACTGAGTGGCAAATGGGTCTTATAAGAGCAAACGCGATAACAATGACGAAGATTCCTGAAATATGATATTTATGCCACTTTCTTCTTGTATCATGTTGGCTACACCTCCAAAACACACTTAGCACAGTTAAGCTAAATTATTTTATTGCTATTTTGTACAAATCAAATTCACATTGGCCAACGTATTAACATGACAAAACAAAACTGTTCTTACGTTTTTAATAAATTGTAACCAGAAATCGATCAACACGACAAAATCTCCCATTACAATGATTGCGGTCACTCACTGTAGGTTAACACTGTTTGAGACCTGCATTTCCACGTGGGCTCAATGACGCTCCACACAAAGTTCTGCACTCTCACGAATGCTCTCTTTAAAAACAAAGCTGTCTAATCAGCATAACAATTCAATTATTTACACCGCGTCTGTGCCTTGATTAGAACGGGATCGTTTTAGTTTTGTCGTGTAGCTCATTTGCAGTGTATTTAACATCTACGTTCAAAGCGGCGGTGCAATATGCAATGAATCAAAATATTTACAAAGTGCTTTACGCTCTTGTTCTACAGCTTCTTATCCAGTGTCAGGTGATGTTTCTTCAGTATTCATTTTCGTGTGCAGCGCAAATAGAGCTAGAACATAAAGCAAGCATCTGGGCATTCAGACGGTTTAAAATGTGCACATTAGTATCAGTTGTCATTACTGATAGGACAGAGGACTAATCTAAGGAGCTCTAATTGGGCATTGCCATTTCATTGCTCAACGGAGATGTTAGTGATTGGTTAGAATACTCAACCCCTGCAAAAACATGTTATAAATAGAAACCATTGTAGCAACAGGAGCAGGCTTAAATTGAACGCTGTAATCATCAGTTTTCATGATTACATAATCGTGGCAGCCGTAATCGTAATCGCAATTAGTTTTTAGATTCATTGTGCAGCCCTATCTCACACACATTTCTTCACTCAGACAACATATGACTTGTCATAAAATAAAATCTCCATATATAGTGGAGACAAGCTGTATTTGTGTACTTAAGCTTTACTTAAAGCCTCTGCACACTACCTACGAAATAAAAAAAATGACCAGTCTGAAATCATTTAGAACAAAATGTGCCCAGAAAGGTGCTTAGTTAAGATCAGTCAACATGGACACACCGGCATGTTGAGTAAGTAGCGTACTCTACCTCTCTACAAACCTTCGCATAGAGACTCTTTCCAAGAACATGTCATGCGATTCAAAATGTATATTTTATTTTATCTACGAAAGGACCCAAATCTTCTCAAATACTCTTAAATGCCCATTCACTCTTAAAAAAACAAAACACATTTAAATGTCAAATTAGTTGATGTTTTACATGTAGTCTTGAGCATCTTCATATAAATGCTGCTCTAAACGCCTCCCACAGCGGTGTTGCCAGTAATTGAATAAAATGTGGTCTTATTTTTTTGCTTCATATCAATTCTTTACAAGCCTCCGTTACTCACAAAAATAGCTCACACTATTAATTCAATTATATGAAGTCAGAAAAAACGTTTAAAGCAACCGTCTTACTGCCTTACCTAAACCTTACCCACCCTATCCTAATGGGAAAATTATTCATCCTTTCTTAAGTGATAGCTGTCCAAACATAGATCTGTATTCGATGTCCACCCACACTGTCTGGCTTTGAAACATCTTAATCCTCTGTGGTCGTCCCTCTGTCCCTGAGCATAAGTCTTCTCATTAAAATGTCCTTTTGTATCAGCCATACTGGACGGGCAGCACAACCAATATGAAGTATAACATGTAGAACATCAGAAATTCAAACCTAGAACAAACCTAGAAATAAAGCAAGTTTTATCATTTAAAACAAAGTAACATTATGATGTAAAATGAATTAATGTAACATTCTGTACTTTTTCCTAAATATTCTCAAATCATGCTGGGATAACAAGGATCATCATGTTTTGCACAACTTGTGGAGTCCATGCCAGCGCGAGTGCATGCTGTCATTAAAGCAACATACCAAATGACAAGAAATTCATGCAAATTTTTCTATTAAACTTTTAACTCAAATTGCTATGCTGAGATTTTGAAGAATAATTTGTAATAATCTTTTCACAAGTTGTCTTACACTTTTGAAACTATATATTTTTAATGCAAGACTATAAGGGGACATGGTAATTTATTGTGTCCTTTCTTAATAATTTTTCTTTCAGATGCTTGGATGAGTTTTAATGATGCAAGAAGAGCCGTGCATGTGTGTGTTTGAGTAATAAATGTCCTCCTCCTCTCTGGGCTGTTTTTAGAGGCACACAGTAAGAGTTGGGTGAGGTCCAAACTCTCTCAGGACAAGCATGCATGAATTTCCACCATTCATCATTTATGAATGATGATTATCACCAGCTAATTATAGCTATGTGTATGCATGTTTGTGTTCTCCCTAATGGATTCTCGAGGTCTCTAGAGTATTTCATTTGGGATGTCCCCTGATGTATCCGATCCCCCAGTGTGTATGTGTGTGTGTTTCAAACACTGTAAAATACATCCTGTCAGCAGGTTATGCAGGTCTAAAATAATTTGATTATTACAATCAAGTGAATGGGAAAATGGGTAACCTTTGACTGGACAGAATCTAGTCAATACACTACACCAGTGGTACTTATCTGGTGAGTCATGATCCAAATGTGGGTTGCAGGGCATTTCTGTTGGGACAGAATACATTAAAGACAATACATTAAATTAATACTGCAAAACTATGCAAGACTACATTAAATATGGGTTTACTTGCAACAATTTTGTGAATTATTCACCAAGAGCATGAAACCATAAAAATTCAAGAGACGTTTAAAAAAAAAAAAAACACTATAACTATAAAATTATAAACTATGAAAACAAGACAATGTCAAATGAAAAACTCAATTTTCCCATTTAGTCTACATAGAGTAAATCATGTTAGTAGGCTAATTTAGCATATTGTGGGCTTAAGCAATTTTTGGTTATATTAATGTAATACATTTTTTGTTAACCTTTGTACAATTTTGTGGGGCTTTTTTGTTGGTCACATGATATCCAATGTAAAATCTGGGTCCTGAAAAAAAACAAAAAACTGTTGAGAACCACTGCACTGGAGCTCCTTTCATGCCCCACCCACATTGTAAGGCCTATACCTGGACAGGGCAGGTAGTGACCTGTGAATAGGGCGGCCCTGGAGGTCTTAGTGGAGTCCTAGTACAGGGAGGGGAACACCCTGGATGTTCCATAGCAGGAACGATGGCTATGCCTGGATTACTCTTCATCTGGGTCCCCTCCTTCACTCACACAGCATCGGATCATGCCTCTGAAAAGCCAACCACCCAGTGAATCGTCCGTCTATGTGAGTAAATGAAACATGGCATTTCTACACTCCCTCCGCTAATCCTAAATTCACTAGCTGGGGGTTAGCAGGGCAGATAGAGGTTATTTTAGGATTTGGCTGGGATGTACCCTGCTTCTATTTTTGTTCTCTAACAAGTATCTTGCTTGTCTTTTGATTTTTTTTTTTTTTTTTTACAGTCTGTCCCTTGCACAATGACTGTTTATTTTTGTGTCCACTCTTGATAACAGCGGTGCTATAGAGTTAGCTGCAGTGGCAAGCCCGATCGAGACAACATAATCTGTGTTATTCAATTAAAGTGACCCGGATTACCACCTTACACACTCAAACCTGACAACACAAGCACTCTTTCACTTGAAAAAATATGTTCTACAGAGGATAAAAGTATAGTTTGAGATTTGAGCAATAATACAATGTGAACAGACACACTGTTTCTGAATGTAGCAAAAACTTGAATGTCCTCTTTAATAGGTTTGAAAGTCTCAGAGGGAGTTTTGCGAGTTTACATGCAAGTTAGTGTGTGTAGAATAAAATGCTTTTGTCTTAATGGGTCCATACTGCCTATTTATCTTTTAGTTTTAAATTAACCCAGGTCCTGATATTGATTCTCAACCGTTTAATCCAGTTTGACCCCTGACCTCAGCTGATACACTTTCATTTGTCACACTTAATTTTTGCTTTAATTACACTAATGTACCAAGCACTAGTTCTGTTTTTATTGCTCTGTTAAATATGGAACTTGTATAGGTTAAGAAAGTGCTTTATGTTGTACTGCAAGACTATCAAATAGATTTATAAAAGACTGTGTGCTGGAATATTTATAAAAATTGTAAATCTGAATGTGATATTGGATCTGAATATGATGTGTAGAGTATAGGGTTTTTATGATACCATAATCTTATTTTATGATACTATACCAGCTATAGTGTGTTAATTCTTAACACTGTTTGTCTAGTGGTTCTTAGAAACTAGCCTTTCCACGTGTTGCTCTGGAATTGGTGAAAATAACTGATGGATGAACAGTGGTGATGGTCTAGTGGGCTAAAGCACATAACTGGTAATCAGAAGGTTGCTGGTTCAAATCCCACAGCCACCACCATTGTGTCCTTGAGCAACGCACTTAACTCCAGGTTGCTCCGGGGGGATTGTCCCTGTAATAATTGCACTGTCTGCCAAATGCATAAATGTAAATGTTAAATGGACTAAGTAGTTGCCTAATACATTCTTAGTTTGATGGGAAAAATAAATAAAATAAAATAAATATAATATATATATATATATATATATATATATATATATATATATATATATATATATATATATATATATATATACATATACACACACACATCAAAACAGCCAGTTCAAATGGCAATGGCTTTAAACTTTTATTCCATTATTTCTGTTATTATTTGAATGTTGGTAACATGAAAATAAAGATATTGTAATGTTGAAAAGTTTTGAGCAGCTGTTTCATTATTACAACTGCCCCAGCCCCTCTCTTCTGGTAAAGAGCAGCACGAATCAGATTACACACACACACACACACACACACACACACACACACACACACATACACACACACCAACTGGTTTGATCGCACAGGGACTCCAGGTTGCTTCGGGGGGATTGTCCCTGTAATAATTGCACTGTCTGCCAAATGCATAAATGTAAATGTTAAATAAATAAATAATTTAACTTGTAATAATAATTGTAATAAACTAATAATTTAGACGTGATCTAATCATTAGAGTGAACTTTGCGAAGTTTCCGCCACTATGCATTTGTAATTGAAAAAAAAAATAAATAATTTGATTTTTCAGAGAGACTGTAAATCTATAAATGTTAAGATAAAGATTTTCCGCCTCATCAGACAAACCCCAAACTAATTCCAAATCTCGCTACATGAATTGTGTTTTTTAAACTCTCCTAAGTTTTGCTTAAATCCATACTATCCATTAGGAGACAGGACAGCCAAATTAACACGCTGTGATTCAGATTTGTGTGTTTGAAGCATGGGAAAACCACTCATTGAAAAATAAACAATACCATGTAAGGGGCAAATTCTAAACCATATTTTGTGCTCTTAAATCTGCGCTCTTCACTGCGTGAAGGGGATGCCGCTCGAAAAGACTATATTTTTTATTTTATTGTGGACATAGGTCTGATTCAAATGAAGGTTTTATTGAAAATAATATTTACTACTGCACATACAACATAATTTACGGTACTACCGTATTGTCGTTACTACTGTTTAAAAAATACTGTGGCACCACCACTATTTTGAAGCTTTAGTATCACGATACTGCATAAAACAAAAAATCTAAACTATCCACAAACCTGCCGCAAATTTGCAGCTTGTTATTTTCACATGCAAATGAGCTTGTGATTCGCCACAAATGTTTTCCAGCAGTTTGCAGCTCTTCAAAAGTAGTGATGAGTAGGCAGTCCCTTGGCAACAATGGACAATTTGCCGCAAGTTTGCCGAAAAGCTAATTTACATGTGAAAATGATCTGTGGAGAATTTGCAGCAAGTTTGTGGCTAATTTGCAGTGAACTTAATTTTTGTAAGGGCAGTCTACCATGCAACCCTAGTTGAGTATGTGTACATACAGTATCTGAATGTGAATGCATGGTTTATTGATATGTTATCGTGTGTAATTTTTTATGTTTAAAATACTTTGTTTTGTCAGTTTAACTATAACTAATACATTAATTGGTTGTGTAGGATATTTGCTATGCGACATTTAGAAGGGAAATTTAAAGTGCCCTCATTCTCACACATTATATGTAAGGATATTTGGTATGCTAAATTTAGAAGGGAATTTAGGGTCTTGAAATAAGTGAGCTATGAACTAAATTAAACTGTCCTTATTGTACATTGTTAGGTAATTTTTTTTTTTTTTTTTTTTTGTATGCATTTGGCAGACGCTTTTATCCAAAGTGACTTACAGTGCACTTATTACAGGGACAATCCCCCCGGAGCAACCTGGAGTTAAGTGCCTTGCTCAAGGGCCCAACAGTGGCATCTTGGTGGTGCTGGGGCTTGAACCTCCAACCTTCTGGTCAGTAACCCTGAACCTCAACCACTGAGCCACCACTGCCCCAGGTAATGAAATGTATAATGGAATTAGTCGCGTTAGACAACCATTATGAATTAGATAAATGACAAATAACTAGATTATTCTCCATCATTAAAATTGTAATACAACTTTTCACAATTTCTACTGTAAGGAATTAGCTTTAATAAATTAATTATTCACTTATTGGAATGATATTATTCTCATGGCTTATTGAAAATAATATCACAAATATTTAGGTACAGCTTTGAAGCAAAATCTTTTAGAAACAGGGATGAGATTATTTATCAAAATATACCACAGTCATGTCGTCTTTGAACACAGACAAACTTTATTTCTATTCTAAACATAAATCTAATCTAACACATATATACTTGAGACAGGTTGGTGAAAAGAGTGACAGAATGTGAAATAAATGATCAATACAGTGAAAATGTACTTTATGGAGTCTGCTGACAATGCCCTAAAAAACATTTACCCTTTTTTGAGTCTTCATCGATTTGCTATCGGATTACCACAATATTGGAGATGTACTTGCGTGTAGTGGTGTTTCCTTGCATTCTTTGTGTTGCTTGATTCTTGGTCGAAAGTTTGTTCCGTCGATGTTTTGGACCTCTGTAAGATCGGAGTTATTGTCTGTATAAATGATGAGGTTGGCTTTGAAGCGAGGCCTTCTCAAGTGACGTCGAGTGCCGAGCTTCCTTGGACCTCACATGGCATGGACATGGTTCCAACAAAATCACAAAAAGACCACGTGGGAAGAGTCAGAGCGAAGTCTGAGCAGTCAGGAAAGGCCGGACGAGAGACGACAACAGAAGAGCAGAGAAGGAAGAGAAAAGAGAGAGTGTTCTTCCTGTTTGGAAACATTTGAACTGAGTCACGGTCAACTGGGCTGTCTTTTCCGACCGTTGATTTATGGTCCTTTGTTTCAGATTCTTACAAATCTCCAGCTCAAAAATAGTACATATTTAATCATGAAATTTTATATCTTGAGAATGGTACAAGAGACATGATATTCATTGTCATCAGCTTCCTCCATGTAACTAAGCGAGTGTTTGCTTACCAAATGTAACATTCTTTCATTATATTTGTACGTACAACAAAAACATTATATTTGGCAACAAAACAGGAAAATCCCTGGTTACAAATCATACTGGTTAATTCCTTGGTTATACCACATGGATAAAACATTACACACATTTTAAAGAGGTACATCAGGCTATAATCATTTGTCAGTTATACATGTATATTTTCAGAATTACCTAGCAAGACTAGGTCTTGTATAAATCATGGATTTAAATGCATTCTGTAAATTTTAGAAGGCTAAATTGGTAAAGTACTGTGACTTTGTGTAAAATGTTCCTGGTTTAAGATGATATGTCTTAGTTTTCGAGTCATGCAAATCTGATGGTCTTTTGGAAACCTTTCAAGGAAAAGTCTGCTTTAACCTTGCGTGGAAGTTCAGGAGGTCGTGTAGAGGGGACTTTCTGACTTGTGATCCTTTAGCTTTAAATTAGGTTGTTTAGAGTGTCTTGACAATTTTATTGTCCAAAGACAGGCCTTCAGTAGGAAGTTGAGGCTTGGTCCGTTGCTGAGGAATTCCAGGATTAAAAGGGTAAATCCTAGATTCAAATCATGTAGTTTCAATTCTTCTGCATTTATAATCCAACAGTTGACTTTCCCAAAACATTTTGAGTGTTTGGCTAACTTCATTGATTGGTCTTTATTTTGCAGTTTCAGTTGGTGCCAAATGTAATGCAGAAACTACACTTTATAAATGAGTTCAACCTGTGAGACTTAGGGTGGTTTATTGCAAGATCTTTTTGTGGCTTCAGTCCATTTGATCTTAGAGTTCGGTTTGTTTGGTTTGAAAATAGTTAACTGTACTCAGGTGCACACCAGCGAGTCTTCTTCAAAGGTGGTCTGGGCTATGGTTCATGTGAACTCTGTTATGATTCACAATTGTTATAAATGTAATCCGAACTAAATGGCCAGTATGAACCACTCTTGATAATGTATCTGCATACTCCCAATGACACTTAATATAGTATAAGACATTTTTCAATGCTTACATTCTCTGCATGTTGGTAAATCCAACAGGACAAATACTTAAATAACACAGTTAAGCTGTCATGTTCTCTCCTGAGGTGCTACCTACAGTAGTAAACAGCTGCCACTAGTCACGGTGGTACCCATGTTGATGACCCAACTACAGTTCAGACCCAAATAATACAAAACAAAGGGTGAATCCGAACTCTGGTTTGGACAAAGCAATCAATTTGCATGTGAAAACAGCCCTATTCTGACACTGTCTCAGGTCTATTTAATATGTATTTGTTGAAATGTATGTGATATACTACCAGTCTCTCTGTCTGTAAACATACTCAGCTACATAGTCAGCTGTTCTTGGTCATTCATCCATATGTACACAGTACCTCTTACTTTCAATATAAATAGTTATGCTTTGTGGTCTGTCATTTTGTTAGAGAGCTGTTAAAATGTGCACAATGTGGACAGATTCTCTTGCTGTTTAATGTCTCTAAAAAATATTGATCCTTTTATGATCTGATTTTAACTGTGCATTTAAAATGTGTATGTGTGCATGTTAGAAGAGGCAAGACAAGATGCTGGGTCATATGGAAATTTATGATGGGGAGGATTACATCTTCGTAGAAGGACTGTAGGGTTGAGACTGAATGTTCCCTGCCTGCTTGTCCCAAGTGAACCACAGTCACATTAGCTTGTGTGTGTGTGTGTGTGTGTGTGTGTGTGTGTGTGGCTTTGAAATGGATCCTACTTAAAGGCTTAATGGCTGTAATATAGAGCTGTTCTTGATTGTAGAGTAAATGCTGAGATGGCTGCCCTCTCCTTTTCCCTCTATCTATGATTTTCCCATTACAACTCTTGTTTTCTTTTCAAATGTTAATTCAGTTATAAAATGTTATTTGTATCTTTCTATGGCACTGGAGAGTGAAATGCCTAAAATAGGCTACATTTAAATAGCAGAAGAATACAATTGTCAGTTCTCTTTTAGGCCACGCCCATACTAATCCTTTTAAGTTTCAAAACCAAATTCTCCAAATGTCAATGCGTTCCAAAGCGTGTGGTTATGGAGAGCGTTTTTTGAAAAACTTAACCTTTTTCAGGTGAGTTAAAGACTGTCGCAGTGTGAATTGTGTTAAATGTAGCCAAATGCGTTTAAACCAAAAATGGCTAGTGGTCAACCAACAGTGAATTTTGCCGATACCGAAAACTGAAGTGGTGGAAAACTCTGATAAGCGATTAAATGGATGTAAGTTTTATAGAATATTAATAACATTTCTTAAACTTTCCTTACTATGACGGGAACAGACATAGAGGTTACAAGAGCCCAAAATAAAAAAAATACCAACATTAACCTGAAAAAAATTAAGAGTTGGTACATAACGGGGGATTTTTAACAATAAAATAGCCCAAAACACACAAGGAACTTGGTTCTGTTACAATGCTCTGTATTAAAGTATTTTATTGCCTATACAGTATATTCACCAGATGAGGTTTAATGAGGAGTAAGGTCTGTTATTATTCACAAGATATGATGCTGACAGGGTACATTTCCATTAAGTCACATTTTTCTTTGCATGCCCTTGCTTTAAATTAGAACACTTGTTTATCTTATCAAAATAAAAAATAGTATATGCTGAAGTGAGGATAAAAACATGGATGAATATGGTCAATGATGAAAGATTTAGATCCAGCAAATACCCTCATGTTTATTTCACTTCATGAGGCCTCTGTTACATTGTAGAACCCAGCCACACTAATTACAGGAACATAAGAAAAGAAAAGGATAAGAAAAAAAAAAGAAAAAATCTCAGCAACTATCATCCTAGATTTGGTAGATAATCAATAGTTCCAAAAAACATTAGGCACCGATTAATCAGTAAAAGCATTTATCACCCTACCTCTAGATATGGCCATAGAGTGCTAATTATGGTTATGTTTACATACAGTTCAGTCATAAACAAGATTGACAAATGTATAAATTAATTGACTTCCTTAAATTTTAAGGAGTTGTTCTGTGTGAATTTATGCATTTTCCTGGGCTTAAATACAAAGCCCCTGACTCCCAGTATAACTGTAGAGAGCAGCATAAAATGCTCAAACCACAGAATCGATGGGAGCAGTGACACCACAAATTATGCACTGTCGGTATACTGGGAGTCGGGAGCTCTGGGCTTAGGCCCATGTAGGTTTGTTCCCAGTTATACTCCATTATCAAGAAATAAAAAAACTTGGAATTGTATATTAAATAGCATGGTGTCAATCATCAACACATTCAGCTGTTTTTGAATTTGGAATCTTTGATATTTAGTCATTGTCACTGTGGTTACAGGCATTATTTATGGATATCAGAGTGTTTACGTAGCCATAAGAGAGATACAGCCTCTATGCTCAAAAAACATCTTGGTGTGTGGCAAAAGAAAAAGGACGAAAGTTTTTTTCCTCTTTTGTGGTTATTTTTGTTTAACCCTTGTGGTCTGTCTTTCACTTTTTCTCTCATTTGCTCTATCTCCCATTCAGAGTTTAACCTATTTGTTTTTCCTCTAACTGTTTATCTCCCTTGTGTCACCAACTTCCTGCTTTCACTCCAAGTGCACCCCCCACCCCCGCTCTTTTCCTCTCAACTCTTAGTGAGGGATTACCAGTGATTAATGAATCAGTCTGATCACACCACATCAGCAGTGAGGATTACATTCTGCTGTCCATTACTCTATGAAGGAAGAGCTCTCTCATTTACTCTACTGGCTAAATATTAAATATCATTTTTATAAACATTGCCATAAATAATCCAGTCCACCATTATACTGGATTAACCAGATTAAAAATGTTACATGCATTAAACACTTTC
The DNA here is from genome assembly GCF_025860055.1 of Xyrauchen texanus. Lineage (NCBI taxonomy): Eukaryota > Metazoa > Chordata > Actinopteri > Cypriniformes > Catostomidae > Xyrauchen > Xyrauchen texanus. The sequence goes on from NC_068279.1 coordinate 21,525,722, forward strand.
TACAGTATGTCTATTTGAAGTTGTATTTTGGCTCTTAAAGGGATCATGAAGTTCAAGATTTTTGTCTTAAGGCAGAATGATGACTCTCAACATCGATCCAGTTGGATTAGTTAACTGTTTGTGACCGTCATAAACAGTAGCCATTTTGCTGAATATGTGAAACAGTGATATAAGGGTTTTATGAATATTCGATCCAATTACTGATTTAACAGTCAGTGCTTATGTATAGAAAAATAAATTATATAGACAAAAAAGTGTCTGTGGTGGTAACTTGGTACAGTTATCATCATTTTGAATGATTAGCATGTTCATGTACAATGATATTTACATGGTACTATGTGGTAGTTCAAATAATACCATGGAATTATCATGGTACTTTGGTAATTTTTTTATTATTGTTGCTGTATATGATACAGTAAGATTCTTGCTTGAGTAATAAGATAATAAGTTTCTTGCTTGAGTTAAATAAAAGGTCATAACTGCTATACATTGGTAGATTTCAGCGTGGCATGCACACATACACACACACACACACACACACACACACACACACACACACACACACACACACACATCAATGACCGTTAAAGTTGTTAGGGATGGCCATAAGCAGTAGTACTGTCTGTAGGTCAGTGCATTTTCCCAGGGGCATCAGACATCAAAGCAGTTTGCCTGTGGATGCGCTGGCACACTTGATGGGCCAATACTGGACTGCTTTGAACTTCACATATACATTTTTTCTTGTAAGTCTAAGAGAAAAAAGCCTTTGTCTTAATGATGTGTAATATACTTTTCTATTTTTGCAAATGTAATGGGGTAATTTGGTCAAGGAGGATGCGGGAACCGGCTGAACTGTCAACGTAGCACATACACACACACAGAGAGAGGCCACTTGTGACTCTTTCAAACTTGCGCCCCTGTCTCGTCTTTATCGCCCTCTCGGCTGATTAGTCTGATTCAGGGCCGGGCATTTGTCCTCAAGGCCCAGCCCCGCCCTCCTCCTCATCACAGCAAACAAAAACAGTCTCTGTTGAGTTAGATTTTGCATACATCGTAGTAAGCACTATTTTCTCCTATGCAGTTTCATCATTAGTGCTTATCTTCCAAGATCGTCCTGAATCAGTATAAAGTGTTTCCAGTTCAAGAAGATTGTTGATGCAATGTCTGTCTATGTGTAATCCTTAAAAGGAATTATTGTCATTCACCAGTGTCCACTAAATTCACATTTTAAGTTCAAGTTAGCCCTGTAAGCAGATAAATACCAGAGAAGCCCTGGTCCATTTGTTGGAGACCACTGCAGTGTAATATACTGTATGAGTGTCAGGTTCTAGATTCAGGCTGGGTGATATAGCAAAGAAAATTTACAATACATCTCAATATTTTTATATTGTGCAAATAATGCACTAAAATTTATAATTACATAATTTTTAAGTGATGACATGAAATCATTATTTAATCAGATTTTGAATTCATTCATTAAAACGAACAATTTGAACTCATTCACAGAAATGTAAGCACAGCGTAGTTCTAGTGGGAAGACTAGCAGCTATACATCATCGTACCATTAGCTAGGTAACTCCTAGCCAAATACTTGTAAGCCATTGCTTTATAAGTCTACTCACAATCACATTGCTGTTTCAGTGTGCTAACACGGCTACCTCCAACACCCCATCACCACCAGTTGAGTCCCTTTCTGAACCGGGGTAGGCTCCTCGCTCCTGTCTCCTATCTCCGGCAGGATATGACGGTTCCGAGTACAAATTCTTCTGACTGCCAGATGGGGCTTATGCCAAAGAGAGACATTACATTTTTGTTTTATATTCATCAAATAAACATCATCTTAAATTTCACTCAAGTCTGCGAGTCTTCCTGATAGAAATTAATTTAACTTATTCACTCTAACAGTGTTTTTGCTTCTGAAGTTTAATGATGTAATGAATCATTTCTGTCACTCTCGATTGCATTAAAGCATACCATTATGATTTTACATAGTTGCTTAATTTTATATAGCCAGAAAAATACGGAGTGAAATAAACGACAGTATATTTGAAATATTTTCCAGCACTAATTCAGAATTTCTTTGTTGTTGCCTTTGTTTTACCTGTTTGATGTACTGTAGGGCCAATCAGTGCATGTGTTTTGTATACTGTGTGCTGTAGCTTATGTTTAATTGAAGTTCCCCTTCTGTCGCTCTCTCCACGTTGTGTCGGAGAAGCGACACTAGGGGTCTCTCTTGAGCGCCGATATTCACCTCTGACCTATTGAAAAGGGCCAATGAGAGCTGGCAGTCAGTATTTGCATACCCCGCCCCTGCATACGGGTATTTAAGCGGGGCAAATACGGAAGTTTAGTCAGAAAATTTCTTCGGAGCCGATGGTCTGTCTACAGTTTGCTGCGAGTTACACACTACATTAAAACGTTCCTGTTTCCTCTGACGATCTGCCTGCTGTTGGATCTTGACGGCGCACAACAGCGGCTTTCTCCTTTACATTGCACGGCGTGCATTGTTGCCCCTGAGCGGTTCGACAGCGCAGACACACACACACACTGTGTATTAAAAGAGTAAATTCCTATTAAAAGAGTAATTTCTCTAAAAGAGCAAAACACAGCGGCGTTGAACGTTCTTTTCAGAACGCATCTTTTTCAAGATGCCCTTCCGCCCCTGTGTTGTTCCTGGATGCGGTAGAGTGCTCTCCGCTTCAGACAGCCACAGGCACTGTCTCGTGTGTTTGGGCCGCGATCACACCGAGACGGCATTTGTGGATGGTTCATGTTCTCACTGCGAGAACATGACCATGACCACGTTGCGGTCGCGGCTTGCTTTCAACAGAAAGCAAGCCACCCCAGCTGCACCACGCATTGCTCCTTCTTCCCACGGGGGCGGCAGCGGGTGCGGTTTCGCCGGGTAGCCCCCCCGTGAACCTCCCGTTCCCCGACACGCTCGCTGGTCCCCGTCCACGCTCACGGGGATAGCGGCTCGCCTCACGGCCCAGCTGTCTATCCTCCCGAGCCCGAAGCAGATGAGCTCGCCGCTGCATCGGAGAGTGTGATGTCTGATGCCGAGGACTCCCCTGGACTGCCGCCTTCGGGCCAGCAGGCCCAGGCTGAGGCCGACGCTCAGATGTCTGACATGCTTTCCCGGGCCGCCATAAGCGTGGGGTTGGATTGGAACCCTCCATCCTCCCCACAGCCTTTACGGTTGGATGACTGGTTCCTGGGGGCAGCGCACCATTCGCGGCCTTGCATCCCCCCGGTCCTGTTTTTCCCGGAGGTGCATGACGAGCTGACGTCTACGTGGAGAGCCCCGCTCTCCGCCCGTCTAGGTGCCACCCGTTCCACTCTCACCACCCTCGGCGGCGAGAGCGCCACGGATACTGGGCGATTCCCCAGGTCGATAGGGCAGTTGCGTACCATCTATGCCCGGTAGCCCTACCTCCTGGCGTGGCCGCCCGTACTCCCATCCAAGCCCTGTAGGACAACATCCTTGCTCAGCGCAAAGGCCTACAGTGCGGCTGGACGCGCTGCCTCCGCCCTGCATCGCGATGGCCCTCCTGCAAGTCCACCAGGCCAAAGCACTCAGAAACATGCACGGGGGTGGACCTGATCCTGATGTGCTGCAGGAACTGCGCTCAGCGACCGACCTCGCCCTGAGAGCGACGAAGGCCACAGCGCAGGCACTCGGACAGGCGATGGCCACACTAGTGGTCCAGGAACGCCATCTTTGGCTCAGTCTGGTCGAGATGTGTGAGGCCGACAAGAACCGCCTCCTGGATGCACCTGTCTCTCAGACTGGCCTTTTTGGCGACACCGTCGAGGACTTCGCCCAACGGTTCTCCGCGGTGAAGAAGCAGACGGAGGCCATCTCTCAAGCATCATGCCCCGCCGCAGACCTGCCGCTACGGCCCCTGCCCCGTCTGCACGCCGAGGGTGTCCCCCTGGGAAAAAAACAACTCCTGCTCCGCCTCAACCCGGGCCCAGCTCTCAGCCCCAGCGTCGAACACCCCGCAGGCGGCGCACGCCCCCTGTCTCACGAACCCCCTCTAGGACCCAGAAGGCTCCCAAGCGTTCCTGAGACAGCCGACCCAGAGCCGAAGACGTTAGCTCCGGAGGTGGTAAGACCGCTCCGTCCCCGGTGGAGGGCGGGAGGAGAATCCTTTGTTTTTCATTTGCCACACCCCTGGCGGGGGCTGTGGTACCCACATTCTCAATAAGAGCTATTTCCTTTGCCTCTGGGTCACCTGGCCCGCAAATGCCGTTCTCCACGGCAATCTGCTTTCAGATTACGACAGCCCGGTACACGGACGCGGCGATCCGCCTTCCGCCTGCCCACGACTGTCCCCAGCCGGCCGGTTCAGACTAGTCCAGAGGGCGCCAGCATCAGACCTCCTCCTCAGTCACGAACCCGCCCCTGCGGGTGTGCGGAGCAAGGTAAGTGCTTTGAGTCTATTCTCAGCACCTCAGCCTCAGGCAGCGACGAAGCCGCCCGACGCTGCATTACCTGTTCCGCCCGCTGCGAGGCCCCACCGGGTACGTCCAAAATACTCGTCCCTTTGGTGCCCCTAAGCGCAGAGCTGGGAAGCGTGGCTTGCGCTTCCCAACGCATCACGCTGGCTGCACCGGACCATTCGACTTCGGTTCCGCAATTCAGTTTGCCCGGCTCCGCCCCCTTCAGGAGCGTCCGGCTTTCCGCAGTACACGGCAAGCATGCCAGTTCCCTGCGCCGCAAATCGCGACCCTCTTAGCCAAGAGCGCGGTAGAGCCCGTCCCTCCAACCGAAATGAGGAAGGGTTTCTACAGCCCTTACTTCACTGTACCCAAGAAAGGCGGCGGCTTACGACCAATCCTGGACCTGCGAGTTTTCAATCGGGCCTTGTTAAAACTCCCGTTCAAAATGCTCACGCAGAGAAATATTCTGGCTGGCGTTCAGCATCTGGATTGGTTCGCAGTGGTAGACCTGAAGGACGCGTACTTCCACGTCTCAATTCTGCCACGACACCGACCCTTCTTACGGTTCGCGTTCGACGGCCAGGCGTTTCAGTTTCAAGTCCTCCCCTTCGGCCTGTCTCTGTCCCCTCGCGCCTTCACGAAGTTCGCAGAGGTGGCCCTTGCCCCGCTACGAGTAGCCGGCATCCGCATTCTCAACTACCTCGACGACTGGCTCATCCTAGCACACTCTCGAGAGTTACTATGCACACACAGAGACCAGGTGCTCCGGCACCTCAGCCGCTTGGGGCTTCAGGTCAACTGGGAAAAGAGCAAGCTCACTCCGGTTCAGAGCATCTCTTTTCTCGGGTTGGAGTTAGACTCAGTCTCAATGACAGCACGTCTCACGAGCGAGCGTGCTCAGTCGGCGCTGGACTGCCTCGCTTCCTTCAAGCCAGGCACAGTGGTCCCTCTAAAACGTTTCCAGAGGCTCCTGGGGCATACGGCGTCCTCCGCGGCGGTCGCGCCGCTGGGGTTGATGCATATGAGACCACTCCAGCACTGGCTTCAGACTTGAGTCCCGAGACAAGCATGGCACCATGGCACGCATCGGGTAAGGATCACCCCGGCCTGCCTCAAAACACTCCGACCCTGGACAGACCTCTGCTTTTTACGGGCAGGAGTGCCCCTGCAGCAGGTGTCAACTGCCTGGAGTTGCTGACCGTCTTTCTTTCTCTCAGGAAGTTCCTCCCGTTAGTTCGGGACAAACACGTCCTCGTGAGATTGGACAGCACCACGGTGGTGGCGTACATAAATCGCCAAGGCGGCGTACGCTCCCGCCACATGTCACAACTCGCCCGCCGTCTCCTCCTATGGAGCCAGCTGCGTGCCACTCACATCCCCGTCAAGCTCAACGTCATAGCGGACGCGCTATAAGTGGAGGCTTCACCCCCAGTCGGTCCAGCTGATTTGGGAACGGTTTGGCAAGGCCCAGGTAGACCTGCTCGCCTCCCAGGAAACCTCCCACTGCCCGCTCTAGTACGCCCTAACAGAGGCTCCCCTCGGGACAGACGCGCTGGCACACAGCTGGCCCTCGGGGCTGCGCAAGTACGCATTCCCCCAGTGAGCCTTCTTGCACCGGTGCTGTGCAAGGTCAGGGAGGACGAGGAGCAAGTCACGCTAGTGGCCCCCTACTGGCCCACTCGGACTTGGTTCTCGGAACTCAGGCTTAAATACCCGTATGCAGGGGCGGGGTATGCAAATACTGACTGCCAACTCTCATTGGCCCTTTTCAATAGGTCAGAGGTGAATATTGGCGCTCAAGAGAGACCCCTAGTGTCGCTTCTCCGACACAACGTGTCGTTCCCTCCCTCGGGGAACAGAGGTTACATACGTAACCAAACGTTTCTCTCTAATAATAGGCTGTATTTGATTTGACCATTCATCCTCTCAGGCTGGCAATCACTGAGAGCTTCCTCTGAAATCTCTAACCCACTTGAGTCTGGTGGCAAATACAGCTATGTTTCTGTTCCCTTGAACAAGTTTTGTTGGAGCTGCTTCATGTTTGAAAGTCTTGTGGCTTAAGACAGCAAACCAGATTCCAAAGCACTGTGACATTTACCAAATTCAGCATTTGCTCTCAAATGCAGACCTAGCAGACATCACTCCTACAAAACAGGCTCGTCTGTGCTCTGTGCAATGAAAAGACCCACACATCTTTTCTGGAAGAGGCAGACAAGTTGTTTTGGCTGGTTCTCTCACATGTGGAGTGCTTGACTTTTTTCACAAGTGGCCTGTTTGTCCACACAGTATCCTCTGAGGAGAAGATAGTCTACTGTATGTTTCTGCTGGAAAAAAGAGGGCAGTTATTCCTCCCTTATTAAAACAAGATACTTTAACTTGTCTGTGGCACTTATGTTCTCTGAGTTAAGAAATTCTCCATCAACCATCTGTCTCCATTTGGTGTAGATTGTAGCCTACTTTTTAGAATGAGTGGTGGTGGTGTAGTGGGCTAAAGCACAAATCTGTTAATCAGAAGGTCTCTGGTTCGAGCCCCACAGCCACAACCATTGTGTCCTTGAGCAAGTCACTTCAATTCAGGTTGCTCCGGGGGGGATTGTCCCTGTAATAAGTGCACTGTAAGTCGCTTTGGATAAAAGCGTCTGCCAAATGCATATATGTAAATGTAAATGTAGAATGAGCATTGGTTTCTGTTTTGTGCATTACATCGGGTCTGTTGGTCCCACTCTCAGTATTATCCATTTTCTATCAGGATTACTGATGCTAAACCACCTGTAGATTATTGGCAAAATATTGTAGCACGTCATGGCACAACAAGAGGATTTTTGTTTCTGCTGGCCTGGTTTGTTCAGTTTGCCCTGTCAACAGTTTACTGGCTCGACCACATAAATTGACGTTGTAATTTCAGCAATGTATTTTATATATGCCATAAGGATATTTATGTTTGTATTAAATGTTAAAGATATACTTCATCCAAAAAAGACATTTCTGGCATCACTTTTTCACCCTCACATTTTTCCAAACCTGTATGACAGTCTTTATTTCTTAGAACACAAAAGGAGATAATTGGCACAATGTTAGCCACAGCCATCCTTTTTGTTGAGCCTTGCTTATAATTTCTTATTTATTTACTGATACTCTCGAATGCGCTGTATGTCTTACCAACAGTGCTAAGCTGTCTAACTGGTATGTGCTTTTAGATGAAGGAAGTAAAGATACTGTTTCAGGATGGGTACACATAGGCCTATTTATTTTTAATAATTCGTTTACAAGTACATACTTCCTGTGATGACATAAACTTATTCTAGGTTAACAGGGTGTTTGTATCCCTCACAGGTCTCTGTCTGCTGTAGAGATACTATTGGGGGTACATCATATGCCGCAAGACTAAGGTGAGTACACCCCTTTCACCTACCAGATAAGATCACATTTTCTTGCACTGCCTTATCCAAGGTTAGTTTTACAAATACTTTTGGTGATTCCTTTTATAATGTCATCCTTTACACCTGATTAGATCTATATATTTCTAGATGAGTCAAAAAGGGCAGCTTCTACCGCAAGCTCTGGTATATTAAACACATGTACTGTAATCTATGGAGTTGTTCCCCCATGTGTGAAATCCCATTTGTATTCATCTGCATGTATATTGGCCGTGTCCTCAATCACTGTTCGCTCCAGCAGTTTAAAGCCTGTCAATATTAATTTCATCAGCTCTTCCACTCTCCCTCAGCGCTTAGCAGCCTCTTAAAGGGAGAAGTGATGTGCCTTTATGGACACTTCAGATGTTAAAACAGTACTCTAGTGCTTAATGTGTTGTATCAAAACTATTCTATGCATTTGGATGTAGCTAGAAACAGTTTAAGTTTAATCCCTTAGATTTTGAGAAGCTGTACACCACTAATACATTTGAGAGCAAGATATTATAAAAAGCTGAAACCTCTTCAATGGTAAATCACTAGGCTTTGTTGCCAGTTAAATAGATTTTCAACCTAGTGCTGTCAGTCATTTAAAATACAATATTAAAATACTGCAAAATTAATCTACAAAAAAAGCCAAAATTTAGGTTACAGTGAGGCAATTACAATGAAAGTGAATGGGGCCAATTTTTGGAAGGATTGAAGTCAGAAATGTGAAGCTTATAATTTTATAAAAGCTCTTATATTAATTATTCTGTTAAAACTCATTGAATTATTTGAGCTTTATAGTTTAAAAGTTTAGACACATTTTAGTCTGGATTTAGAACCTTCCACAGCACCGAATCGGCTTTGTTGAAGGTCACTTATGATATTTTTCTCTTCTTGGATTCAGGCTCATACATTGTTTTAGTTTTACTGGATCTTAGTGCCACATTCGACACATTGAACATAAAATGTAATTTTTACAACTAAATGAAAGCAAACAGAAGTTTTGATTTTACTTTCCCCCTTGTCCTCGTTACCGGGCCAAGATGCCCAGTTAGGTCCACTAACGTCAAATGTATTAAACCAAGTAAAGAGTCTCGGAGTGATCTTAGAGTCTTCATTATGTTTTAATGAGCAAATTATGCTAACGTAAAAGGTAGCTTCTTTCAGCTGAGAGCCATCACTAAAGTTCTTTAAGCAAAGATCTGGAAATTGTGATCCACTGCCTGATCGCATGACGGTTAGACTACTGCAACTCGTTATATATTGGTCTCCCTCAAACTGTGCTATCCTGGTTACAGTTAGCTCAAAACACAGCAGCCAGGCTGTTAACCTGGTCAAAAAAGAGTGTTCCCCGTTGTCGTTAAATATCAAAGGGCGATCAAGCCTTTTCTGTGGTCGGTTCTAATCTTCTAAGCTTTTGAAAATGTTAATATGTGATGTATATATTTTTTGATCTGTACAGCACTTTGGGTCCACTTCTGTTGTTTTTAAATATGCTTTATAAATAAAGGTTGTCTTGACTTTAAAGTTGTTTAAATCGTAATTTTTAATGTCATTTTAGGGTTTTTGAAACTACATAATTGTAAAATTGGCTATAGCTTCACAGAAAAGGTTAGTAAGTGATTTTATCACACTAAAACCATGTTTACATGCATATTGTTTATGTCTTGTGACTATACTTTTTAAAAAGAGAGTATTTTAACGTAAAACAATTGGGCCCCATTTACTTCCATTGTTAGTGCCTAACTGTAACCCATATTTTTACTTTTTTTTTAAATAAAAGGAGGGGCAAGTCAAAATAATTTTTTGTGGTGATCAATATTATGCCACAAACGCTGTCGATTGAGCTTAACTTGTATTGAACTCTGAATATTTCTTACTATTAACTATGATTTTTCACGATTATTGCTGATTTTGAAAGTGCTGAAATACGACTCTGTATATGTTCCTTTCTCTGTCAAAATGAATTTATTTCCTTTCTAGGAAAGAAAAAACAATATTTGTCAATAATGGTTTATTAACCTTCGTTAAGCCTTCCACAGTAAAAAGATGCACTAAAATAGCACAAATTCATGTTACATTGAACATTTGCCAGAGTCTAAGTGTGAGGTTGACTAATTGAAATAACTAGTCCACATAGTTTGTGAATTAATAATCTGCCGGCAGACTGTGGATTTCCATGGATAACGTGTTAATTTTTACAGCTCTATTAAAAACATATTTTCTTGTTTTGCTTTCAGTAAATACAACTTTACAATGTACAATGTTAAGTAATTACAAGGGTAAGATCATGAAAAATAAAATTTTCCTAAATTTTTTTGTTGAAAAAGAAGTTTAACGCCCAGTAACTGTGAGGTGATGAGGAGGAATGCTACATACTATTATTAAAAAACACTAAAAGAACTAGATTTAATTTCGAAATTATTATAATTACTATTAATATATATTCGAAAAGTCTGCCAAACTTTGTTTTGCTCCTGGCAAAGGCTGCAACTAATGATTATTTTGATTATTAGATTATTAGAACGATTATTCAACTATTTTGCGATTATTGAAACGATTAATCATTAGCATTTAAGCGGTTATTCAGCTTGTGTCCCGACTTAAAAGGTTGTATTAAACATGCTTATTAACAATAAAGAGGACAATATCATCTTTTAAAAATACCTCTAAATGACCTTCACTGAATTAAAGGGAAAAATTATTTGTATTATGTTTAATTCAGTAAAGAAATTAACTGCAAAAATAATCCTATTATCAAGTGATGTTGTCTTGTTTTCCATTTAAAATGGTCTAAAAATCCTTAAAACAAGATACATTTACTTGAGAAGCAACATATAAGATATTTAGACTTGCTTTAAGAGAATGTATCTTAAGTACAAGTGTATTTTGTATATAAGTGAATTGTTTCACTTGGTTATACTTCTGCGAGTGCAGTAAAGACAAAATATACTTATATTCAAGATATATTCTCCAAAAGCAAGTCTAAATATCTTATATGCTGCTTCTCAGGGGAATGCATCTTTTTTTTTAAAGGATTTGTAGATATTTAAAAATATTTGTATTTTTTATATTATATTCAACATTCTCAGAGAACAATGTTTTGTTTTGCAGTATAGCGGCAAAACAAAATGTTTTAAAGGAGTTTTAGATATTTATATTAGAAAACAAGCCAAATTAAAACATATTTTGTTGCTGTGTATAATGGGGCAAAGACTGCCCTCTCTCACCTTTCTATTCACTTCCATCCATATTATACTCACAAAAAAACAAACTCTCTCTTATTAGTGAAGCTCGTATTGCCAGTTTTCATCATGATAAGAAATGCACAGTGACACGTATATTATGATTCGTGAGCCATCATGTTATAATCTAGCTGCTGCAACTGTGCGCGCTCGAGGGATGAGCGTCCCCGTGCCAGAGTTTGCCTCAGCCGGGTGCAAATTCAATATCTCCCCCTTAGATCGGGACATTTGCGCAACTCATAGAAGAGGTGATGACCGCACAGAGAAATGCCAGTTATTTAAATGATCTACTTCCATATTATTTGAACTTTAATGAAGCTATAACACATTAAATATAACTGCATTTAAGATTTAACACTGGGGTGTTTCCTTTAAAGGGCTCCGGCTCCGTTTATTCCACAACGAGAGTGCTTCTGTATTTACTTGTTTGGTATTTTTGTATAATTCCCTCATTCTTCGTGATCTACATCACCTGAAGCTGTTTGGAAAGTTTAGAGTGCATCTGGACTGTGAGCTGTGTAATTCTTTCTCTCCTCAGTCATATATATATATATATATATATATATATATATATATATATGCTCTTGCCTCTTTAATTATTTGCCATTTCAAAGTGTTAAGCTAGTTTGCTGTCTATCATGTCTAACAGCACATAAACGCATGTTCTAGTTCCAGCAGCTCCAGATCACCACCCACTGACTGATACAGTGCTAGAGCCGTTTGGGCGCTGTTCCCTCACAGTTTGCATCAAAGCTTTGGTGTTGATTTGAAGTGAGAGGAGGCAGAACGTGGGCACTGAATTTTACAGTCATTCACCTCTCCTCCTCATATTTTCCTTCATCACATATCCTTCACTCTGCTCCGTGCATCTCTCCTCAGCTGGAGGGACTTGCTACAAGAGCCGCATAAATGCACTCTGCTTCTACAAGGATGCCTGCTAGAGCTCAGTTCTTCCAGTGCTGGAAGAAGGAGTGTCTGCACAATGTATACAGATGTGTTGGATTGAAATAAATATTCAGCACCTGGGAGTATAATTGAAGTGTCTGTGAATTCAAACTCACATTCACGCACTGAAAAACACTGTTCAAGTTATATTCTCTTTTTGCAGGAGTTGGTAGATCTGTGGGTGTTTTCAAATCGGGATGAGTGTTTTTCAACTATCCAATGAAAGTAGGAAATCTGATTGTAGGAATCAAAGGGCATTTCAGAACTATCCAATAAAAGCAGGGAATCTTAGTGTAGTAGGCAAATCGTGTAAAGTGCTTGAAAAACGCCCATGCTGGTATGAAACCCCCCCCATATTCTGCTTCTAACAAAGGTGGGATGCGCTGACTGTCACTAGGCCAAGTGCTTGTGAGTTTATTTTTCTTGGATCTTAATAATTCTTGAAATTTCTGCATCATAAACACACACTGCGTATGTGTATATATATATGTGTGTGTGTGTGTGTGTGTGTGTGTGTGCGTGTGTGTGTGTGTGTGTGTGTGTGTGTGTGTGTGTGTGTGTGTGTTAAATAAAATGATGAATTAACGCAATTACTCATGTCCCTGGACCGTAATAAAGAAAATTACTACCATCAAGCAATTCAGGCTTGAAGTACCACCTGTTTTCTCCAGGGGGCAGTAAGCGAAACTATTTGAAGATAACAATGTATAATTATTATAATTATTATATATTAAATGATTGTTTTTCTCAGCAAATATATTTATATATATTACATTTTCTGCTGTTCATCCTTTAGTGTGTGTGTGAATGCTCTCATACACACACACAGCAAAAGCTGGCATATACATCTGTATAAATTTAGAAAGTCTTGCCTTTCTTGCTTAGCATTTAACATATGCACTGTTAATTAACAAATTGTAGGTTTGAAGCCCACAGGGAGTGATCCTTTAACTAAGAGCATTGTTCATTGTATGTATTCATACAATCATAGCTGGTAATGATTATTTTTTTTATTTTTTTTTTAATTGTCATGAATAATTAGATCTTTAAATGGATATTTAAATAGCTTAAACTGTATGAAATATACATGATACACATAAATACAGGGGAATACTATATTTCATTCAGATTCATTGTACTATGAAATGAAAATATCAATAGAAGTATAGGCCTATGTGCTTGTTTTTGGATATACATTTATTTATAAATTTCACAAGTCTTTGCAAGCATTGTCCAGTGGAGTATGTTTGTTCTCTGAATGCCCCACAAACAGTCATAACCTGAATCTTCTTGGGGCATTTAGATAAAATAGGCCCCAGTGTTGAGCCTAAACCAAAAACCTAGCAGGGGGACAAAACGTTCACCCAAAGGTTTGACCTTCTGCTGAAACAGGGTCTCTGTGAACTGGCTGTGATTTTTAAAAGGCATTTGGGGCCTAGAGAAGAAAACTTCCCCCATGTGCCCTGTATTTTGGGGTAACCTTGAGCAAAAGAAAAAGGTAGCATGTCCCAAATATGTCTAATTGAGTGTGGCACCCTTGACATTTGTGTTATGGGATTTCACTCTGTTTTTGGAAGCTGCCCTCTGCGTCTGTCTCTCTGGCTTGCGTAGGATGGCAAAGATTTAGTTGTGATGACATTTCTATTGTGTAGCTGCATTTCCTATGGAAATTCACCATGCCCTTCATAGAGGACTCTCTGGAATGGATTGCGTGTGGAACAAGACAATAGCTGAAAAATATAAAGGCAGATGTGTGAAAAGCTATTATGAGAATGGATGAAGAAATTCATCCCTACATCTCTCTATACCTCTCTATTTATGTGTAAAGTGCTACATTTTGCTTTTCTACATCTTTTATCTGTAAAACAAAGGCTCAACCAGCTGTCCTGCTCTCTTTGATTCTCTCTCTGTGAAGCAAACAATGTCTGATCATGAGAGAGACACATTGATGTGAGGGAGGAGAGCGTATGCCCTTGCTATCAGAAAAAACTACCAGCAGACAGTCTTTTTTTTTATTATATTTATTGGGTTATTTTTATAGGGACAGTACAAAAACAATACATTGTACATAGCACATGCTAATTTGCATCTTAGGTCCCTAGATAGTCTTGATTCATTAAAAACTACATAAACCAAGCAATATAAACTAGTCATATAAATACAAATGTTAAATAGCTAAATAAATACTAATGTTGCTCCCAACCCTGGTGACATATAGTATAAAAGATTAGACTTAAGAATTAATTGAGAAATAAAAATGAGTACAGCTCTGGTTTCTTTTAAACCAGCACTTAACCAATATTATTATGTCTGTTATTGGTTTAATTCAGATGGTAGCATGTTCCAGAGTTTGGAACCCTTCACAGATAGGCCCTTTGCCCCTTAGTTGTTCTGTGATTGTCAACCCCACAGTTACCATTTGCTTTTGCTGCTTGTTGTTCTACTACCATCCTGTCTATTTAGCAATTTACATAATTCTTGTGGGATTTGGGATTAACGTGGGATTGTAAAGTGACATTATATGATTTACTAAGGATTCATTTGTTTGAGTCCAAACTGTAATGCAATTTGAAATATGAGACAAAATCATTGTATGCATAAAGATCTCAGCCGCCTGCTTTGAAATGCTCTTTTATATACATTTGAAAATTAAATCTATATCTTTTGAAAGTTAACTTACATGTCTATCAAATGTGAGTCGATAATATAAAGTAATACCTAAGAAATGAAACACCTCTTCTATTTCTTTATTTTGTATATTAATTTTCATTGTTATTTTTTGTTTTCTATTAGAGAAACACATAGAAACTGTTTTTCTAACGTTCAAAGTGAGGTGGTTATTTTGGAGCCACCGAGATATCCCCTCCAAGTTTGCATTTAAAATCTCAGCTGCCTTTGCTGGTGTTTTAGCTGATGTGTATACAATTGGTGTTGTCAGCATAAAGCTAACACTTAATATCTGGGCAGCAACTTGGCAAATCCTTTATAAATTAACTCAAAAGCAGTGGAACTCAAATTTAACCTTGGTGTATTTCTTGTTTATTGTTAATAAAAGATCATTTTTCCTGCTCAATTATCACACATTGCTTTCTTTTTTTGTTGGTAAGAGGCAAAACACTCAGATGTTTGAAAACATTAAAGCAGTTAATTTAGACAAAAGAATATCATGGTTAATAGTATCAAATGCTTTTTTTAGGTAAATAAATGCTGGTCCCACAACATGCCCCTGATCTAAAGAACGTCGTACATTTTCCAAAAAATAACAGTTTGAAGTTTCTGAAGAGTGCAGTGGCCTAAAACCAAACTGCTGTGGGTGAAGGAAATGATTACTATCTAAGTGATTTATTAATTGTTCTGCCACTACATTCTCAAAGACCTTAGACATGACAGGTAAAATCAAAATTGGATAATAAGTTGAGATCAAATTAGAATCACCAGATTTAAAAATTGGAGTAATAATAACTTTTTCACACTTTAAAGTGTGAAAAAGTTATTATTACTCCAATTTTAAAAAACTTTAGCCAAAGTGTGAAATATTTGAATATTCAGTTAGTCATATATTCTACCATCAAAATTAAGTCGAATAATGGTTTGATTTGGAGGGTGATGTGGGTAAATGAGAATATAGTTTTCGATCAACTGTTATTAATCAGTCACAGGTTTTTGACTCTACATATGACCACTGTTTTGTATGATCATTATTGTTAAACAAATGTTTTGAGGAGTGAAATGTAACTCTCATATTTAGTGATTGACCAATGTATACACCAGACTGATTGATCTGCCAATGTTTTAGCATTTTGAGATAACCCCTTATATAGCACTTTACTAGGCACTCAAAGTGCTTTACAAAGTATTAGGGGAAACTCCTCAACCACCACTAGTGTGCAGCATCCACCTGGATGATGCGACAGCAGCCATAGTGCCCCAGAATGGGCACCAAACACCAACTATTGGTGGAGAGTAGAGTACAGTGATGTTGACAATTCATATTTATATATACAGGGATTTTTAGGAAGCCATGATGGATAGAGGCCAATGGGCAAATGTGGCCAGGACCCCGGGGTTACACCCCCTTCTCTTCACGAGAAGTGCCCTGGGATTTTTTAATGACCACAGAGAGTCAGGACCTCAGTTTAACATCTCATCCGAAGGTCATACCTTTTTTTAAGTATAGTGTCCCTGTCACTATGCTGGAGCATTAGGCCTTCCTCTTCCAGCAGCAACCTTAGTTTTCCCCAGGATGTCTCCCATCCAGGGAGTACTGACCAGGCTCACCATCAACTGTCTGGATATCGTCTCATGTGTCAGCCCTTTAAAATCTCATCCAGTTCAATAGACCACTTGCATACACTGGTAACATGTTGTTCCTGTTCATCTTTATCATTTTTACAGTTTTACTTCTGTGCTATTCTATTGTAATATTTATCCCCCTTTCTTTATTTCAACCTTTATGTTATTATATCTTACTGTTTCATGGATGATATCATGTGCTCTTTGGTTTCAGAGTCCTGTGATGTTGCTAATGTTGCTCTTTTGGCTTTGTAAAGCACTGCTGCAGTGGGATTGAGTCTGACTCTGCAGTGTGTTAATCAGTAGGCCTCAGGCAGCCTACTCACACACTGATGTCTCTGTATGGGTAGAGGAAAAGACTTGCACACTGTCTCAATCTTCCACAAACAAATCCCAGACAGATAGATAGATTATTTGAGTCTAAAGGCTCTGAGGGAAATAGGATGCACACACACACACACACACACAAAGTCAGCAAGTACAAAGCAGTGGTGGCTCCTAAATATCTCCTGTCTGAGGAAAGTGAGCTCCCTGAGAAACACACTTATTTTCAATTAGCTGGTCATGTATGGATGATTTCGTAGGCACCTTGCTGCACATAACATTCACACATGCAGTCATAAAAATGGCATGGAGAATTTACTTACACTAAGTTAACTGTGCCTTTAAGAAACTTGAAGAATTCCAGAAGCTTATGTCAAGCCTTTAGACAATTAGCTAATTAGCTTCTGATAGGAGGTGTACTGAATTGGAGGTGTACCTATGGATGTATTTTAAGGCCTGCCTTCAAACTCGGTGCCTCTTTGCTTGACATCATTGGACAATCCAAAGAAATCAGGCAAGACCTCAGAAAAAATAAATGTGGCCTTCCACAAGTCTGGTTTCCTGAAGGTACCACGTTCATCTGTACAAACAATAGTATGCAAGTATAAACACCATGGGACCACGCAGCCCTCATACTCAGTAAGGAGACACATTCAGTCTCCTAGAGATTAACTTCAAATTAATCCCAGAACAGCAGCAAAGGACCTTGTGAAGATGCTTGATGAAGCAGGTAGGCAAGTATCTATATCCACAGTAAAACAAGTCTTATATCGACATAACCTAAAAGGCTGCTCAGCAAGGAAGAAACCACTGCTCAAAACTGCCATAAAAAAGCCAGACTACAGTTTGCAAGTGCACATGGGTACAAAGATGTTACTTTTTGGAGAAATGTCCTCTGGTCTAATTCAACTCAAATTTAACTGTTTGGTCATAATGGCCATCATTATGTTTTGAGGAAAAAGGGTGAGCCTTGCAAGCCGAAGAACACCATTCCGACTGTGAAGCATGGGGGTGGCAGCATCATGTTGTGGGGGTGCTTTGCTGCAGGAGGGACTGGTGCACTTCACAAAATAGATGGCATCATGAGGAAGGAAAATTATGTGGATATATTGAAGCAACATCCCAAGACACCAGCCAGGAAGTTAAAGCGCAGTCGCAAATCGGTCTTCCAAATGGATAATGACCCCAAACATACCTCCAAAGTTGTGACAAAATGGCTTAAGGACTACGAAGTCAAGGTATTGGAGTTGCCATCACAAAGCCCTGACCTCAGTCCGATAGAAAATGTGTGGGCAGAACTGAAAAAGCGTGCAAGCAAGGAGGCCTACAAGCCTGTCTCAGTTACACCAGTTCTGCCTGGAGGAATGGGCCAAAATACCAACAACTTATTGTGAGAAGCTTGTGGAAGGCTACCCAAAACATCTGACCCAAGTTAAACAATTTAAAGGCAAAGCTACCACATACGAACAAAGTGTATGTAAACTTTAGGCCCACTGGGAATGTGATGAAAGAAATAAAAGCTGTCTAAACTATTATTCTGACATTTCACATTTTCAAAATAAAGTAGTGATCCTAACTGACCTAAGAATGTTTTCCAAATGAAGGTAAAAATGTAATTTAAATCTATTTGGTTAAGGTGTATGTAAACGTCTGACTTCAACTGTAACTTGCCCTTATTATAGGCCAAAATTTTGTAAAGACCTGATTATGTTAAACTTGAGCCATTCTGTTTTGTACTTTGTTTTAGAAGGATGAGAGACCACATTTGAAATAATTAGATTGTTTGAATATATCGAATCAGCCATTTTTCTTTTTTAATGTTTTTTTTTTTACTATAGTAATATTGTAGTAACCATTTTTTCTGGTAGCAACCATAGTTTTAATGCAATTAACTAGGGTGTTGCTACAGTACTATGGTGGTAATATTGTATATTGTTAATTTTGTTTTTACTGTAAATTTACAACAAAATGTCATGGTGAAACTATAGTTACTTTTGTGAAACCAAGGTTATTTTTTATTAAGGGAAGGATAACTTTAGGGGTAGGGGTTAATGTAGTGTGTCTGTGGGACTAGAAGTAAACACAATAAACACACTGCAGTGATGCCCATTTACTGTATGTTAGTACTGAAATATAGGTACAATTAATATCAGACACTATTTGCACCAGGGTGCATATAGTATCTACCATTATTTTCACCAAGGTTGGGTTGTACATAATATCTGCCACTATTTGCACTGGGGTGTAAATAGCATATACCATTATTTGCACCAGGGTACAAACAGCATCTGCCTTTTTTGTAATACACATTTATTAACTGCCGTTATGTTGGGGCAGCATATATTTGGTTACAAGAACATCAAGCATTGTCTCTCTAGAACAATCATCTATGTGATTGTTTGACTTATTTTGCTTGTATATTACTGGAAGATCTCTGCAAAGGTGCCTTCACAGCGATTTGCACAAACAAAGCAGCCGGATGTAGAGACATAAAGGGTATCAGATGGTAACCTTATATGCATATGTATGGGAGAAATCATTATGCTAAATATGGAGGATTTATTTCCACCTTACAGTGGAAAGAGTCAGTTTCTGTCTGATAGAGGCATTGATTTTTAATATGTTATTGGACCGCAATATCGACCAAACGTTTTGGAGATTTTGGCCATTCCCCATTCAAGAAGATTTTATCTGTACTTAGATGACTAGAAAATAACTGCCTACAGACATTTCGAATATGGCCGCTAAGTAACCTGACTTGGCTTAAAAGGACTTTGCTGGCAGTCATTCATTCTATAAGAGTGCTGCCGATTAGAGGCGCCGTGAGTGACAGCGACCGTTTGCAATGCAACAAAGATGAGCAAAGTGGAACTTTATGTAAATTAGCAAATGCCTTCTGATACAGTTGGAAACCATAATTGAGTAGGAGTCTCAACAGTTCAGCAACATGGCATTATTCAGTGTTGACATCGCTGTCAGTGTGAATGCACGTTTAGATGGCAAGTCTCTGTCTTACCTGTGATAACATACTCCTATGTTTTCTATTTTGTCTCTTTCATTCTGTCCATCTATTTCACTCACAGTTGCCTGTAACTTCAAACCAGAGTTGGAGGTGGAACATTTAATGCAAAAACAACCACACCCCCTTCCTCCTTGCCTCCAAGCCCCTCCTACAGCATTGTCATGGCTATGAGCAGCGATCCCGGTTCCGTAGGGGTGGAGCTTGACACAGATTCCTTACAGACCTCTGAGATGACTGAAAAGATGTCGGCTGTCTCCTTAAGGTCTGATCCCTCCTCCAATGGAGTAAAGTATGGGTCAGGTGATAGGAAAGCTCTGCACCACAGGCCACACCTGTCAGGCAGGAAGATGTCATTGCAGGAAAGAGGGACATACGGATCTACGGGGGGTGGAGCAGACCGCTACTCCCACATCTCGGCACGAGTGGCTAGACAGCCAACCATTGAATCCAAACGAGTGTCCATCTCTGACTCGCAGGTGAGCGAAATTTACAAATCACCTGGATTTGCAATGGTCATTATAATAAATGAATCATGAAATGCATCATCACATTTACTGGTGTTTCTAAACTACATGCACTTTTATGTCCTAGGGGGTGGATTTTCTTTTTATTGAAACAACAGATTTTTTTATACAGTCTTTTAAACCACAGAATAAGTTTATTTTATATACATATATCGAACTCATCACCAAAGTACCACAATAAAAAGTTTAGAGCTCTTATATGCACAGACAGTACATGATGCGTGCTGCCATTTGTTTACATTAGTAGCGGTTGTCATTTGTCAAACAAACAGCTACTGAAAGAGTCTTTTCAAGCACATAATATGTTTATTTTATCTAACAAACAGCCTAATTGTCACCAAAGTACCACGATAACAGTTCACAGCTTGTATATGCACAGCCATCATATCTAAACGTGATCTTCCCATGCATGCAGCCACGTCTATTTATTAGGTGCAGATGCAGTTTTCATTCACACAAACAGCAACTCAAAGTCATTACAGGCATATAATATGTTCGTTTTCTGAAATATACAGACAAACTATCACAAAAGCACTCCTTTAATCACAGATAGAGTTGGGGTACTCGAGTTTGTACTCTGATTTTAATTTGAGTCACAAGTCCAATTTTAATGGACTCAGACTTGACTCAGACTCGAGTCTTTAGGATTTTTTTCTCAGGAGTCCATGACATTTGTGATGCAATGAAAAAAATTATAAATAACAAAACATAAATTAATGAACACATCTCTGTCTGCATGCAGCTGTATTAGCTCTTGAAGTCATAGATGTAGCAAGAGTTGTTTCACTGTGTTCAAGCAAACACACACATACGCACATGCACAGGCACACTCATCAGTCAACCAATATACTTGAATTTTACTACAGAGACTACTGTATAACATCAACATCTGAGGTGGCTGGCACGACAAATACATAAATAATCTAAACAAGGCAGTTTCACACAACACAGGACCTGACAACTGGCAGCCAAGACAGTGATCGCATTGCAGTTTCATCGTGGTTAAAAACTTAAAATCAAGAACTTCATTGAGTCAAGTCACCCACATCATCATCGTCTCTCACAGTTTACTAAAATCAGCATATCGAAATAAAAATGGTATTATTATTGGATATTAAGTCATTTTAGGCATAGTGAATCTACAAATGTCTGCTTCTGGAGTGTCTTGTGGTTCATGCAGTGTTTTCAGCTTGAACTGGTCCATAATAGCTTGATTAATTAACTGTGTAACTTTTTAATAGTCGGGGAAAAAGCATTATTGCTAAAGCTGAGAGAAACTCTATTTTCAAAGCATTGAGGAGCTGCTTAAAATACATTCTTTTACAGCATTTGTCCACCATTCACAACTTTCAACCATGCACAATAAAATATTAGGATATTTTGGGCAGTGAAATGTTTAATTTAAAATTTTAATATAGACTATAAAATAAACGTTTTCTTCGATGACAGTATTTGTGTATGAATCTAAACTTCATGTTACAAGATGAATTTAGTTGGTTATGATGTTTTTATTTTACATTTTTATAAAAATGTTATTGTAAACTACCGGGTAACTTATGCATATCTTTTTTTAGCCTACATCTCTGACATTTTTGAAGGACAATTCTGTTAAATTTATGACTCAAAATTATTATTCTCCATGTTTTTGCGGTTAAAGAAGAGCTCAATTAAATTTTCTTTGGTTGGTATTTAAAGATTTCAGACTGATTGCAGACCAATGTTGCTGCAGCTCAAGCAAATATAAATTATTATTTTATTTTTTTATCTTCTGTGGCAGCTATTGCAAAACACACACGGACACATCAGGGATATAGGTACATGAGCAGCATGCAGAACTGCCCTGCATTGTGAAGTTATTTTAACTAGAAAATCTTATGGCCCTTATATTATCAGTTTTCCAGTGTTTTTGGATGTAGCGTTTGCAGTCAAATCGTTAGATGTAACTTCGTAGCAAGTGCTAATTACTACTGTTTTGACTCATTTGTATGTACTGTATTTTCCCAAATCAGTCAGCAGATAGAGAAAAAATATTCAGAAGGAAATCTCAGTATACACTATTGTTTCTTTTAATAGGGATCATTTTAAATAAAACTAAATTAAATTTAATTGACAATTGAAAATGAGGTAGAAATAAAAACTAAATTAAAATTCAAAACATAATAACCTTGGTTGTAATGACTAACACAGCTTTCACTTTCTTTAGTCTATGTTTGAGTGGAGAGGAAAAAGCAACAAATAACTGAAATGTGAACGGAACGCAATAAGAACTGTGCATGAAGGATAGTTTTGTCTTCATACCATAAAGCATATGCTTTCATTCTGAAACCACTTTGAAGTTTTTTCAGCAGGATACTAATAATAAAATGTATATGAAATGCAACAGCTGTATTTTTGTTACATTTATGTTGATTAAAATAAGCTTAAAATATTGATCCATAAACCGATTCATTCAGACACTGCCTGTTATGGACTCGGTCTTGAGTCCGACTCAGCCCCTTTTGAACTCAGACTCAACTCGGACTCGATTGTCATAAAGACTTGACTCATACTGGACTAAGGTGGACTCGAACCCAACAATACTCACAGATGCTGATCGAGCATGATTATCCATGCCCGTAGCCAAGACTGTTTACATTAGCGCTTGTCACACACACATGCATACACACGCACACACATGCACACACACACACACACACATATATACGATGTCTGAGATGTCAAACAGTGCATAGTTAAACCGGACTGCTGATATAATTTGTTCATTTGTTTTTGGCAGCTATGAAAACGAAATGGCATAGACCAGGCTCTTAATCTTTTAAAAGATCTTATCAGTAAAATATAATAATTATTTCATTTGAAAACTATGATAATCTATACAAAGAGAAAACATAAACATAAACCAAAAGTGGACTTATTTAGGAGATCACAGCATCAGTGAAGAACATGCTTGGAATTAAAAATTAGAAATTATGTTTGAAGAAAAGAGATAAATCAAGGTAATTATTACTTGTAAACTGAATATGTGTGTTGTCTGCCATTTCCAAATATTGTGTCATTTTTGAAAACAATTAAGTGGGAAAATATTATTTAATTGCACATAATTTTGTTATTTAGGATTTTATTCCACAAAAATTTAAAGTAATTTCCATCACAAAATAAATGGTGATTTGAGATGAGGTGAAAATTACAATTGTACATTTATTCACATTCATATCCAGTGTTGTGTTTTGTTAAGAGACGTATTAAATAAAATAGTTTGTTTCAAATGTGTTTTAAGGGAGTTTTATTACTAAAGGTGCACAGGACCAAAAGTGCCCATAATTGAAGAAACACCCTTACGTGGATTTCAATTTTCTATCAATTTTATGACTTTATATGAACGATTACTGATGCATAACAGGACATTTATACATTATACATTTACATTTATGACCAAAGATCATCTTTGGTGCAAGCTTTATTAGTCTTTGAACTTGTCATCTGTTAGCAAATTGTCTCGCATAAACTAAGCTGATTGGTCCTTTGGCACGTTATCGGGTATCCAGTCAACTTGTATTTCTCTCTTTGTCTAACACTTAAATTGCTCAGTTTTGTAGTTAAGCTAGTTTCAGAGTTTTTTCTTTGAAACCCACCTCCACCCCAGCTACACGATCTGCTACATGGGGATTGTTTCTAATGTCTATTTGAGCAGCAGCATATTATACAAGCTACATGCAATAAGGCTTGTGTTTTGTCTAATTGTGTAGCAGCAAGATGTCCACATGCTTTACTCAGTATGTCTGTATATTTTCTAGCAGTAGCAAGTCTCCAGATTTGTTCTGCTGCTGAAGCAGCGTAGCAGATCTAGTTTGCTAAGATCAATATACTATCAATATGTCATGCCTACATTAACATGCTAAATATTTCTGAGAGTTGCCATGACTAAAATTTAATTAGCTGATGCTTTTATCCAAGGTGACTTACAAGTGAGGAATACAACAAAAGCAATTAATCCTAAGGGGGCAAAGGCAATAATGTGAGAAGTGCTGCTATATATAGTTTCAAATTTGCTTAGATTTGTACAAGCAGAGAGGAAAGTAAGTGACTGTGAAAGAAAGAATTTAGTTTGTTTTTAATGAAGGATGAAAGAAGACAGTTAGTGCATCAGTATGACTGGGTCAAGTGCTCTCGGAAGAGATGCATCTTTATGTTTTACTTGGCAGTTACAAAATGGCTGCTCGGGTGGAGCTGGGAAGATCGTATCCAACAGTGAGGAACAGTGGAAATGACAGTCCGGGAAAGTGAGTTTGTGCCTCTATGAGATGGTAACATGTGCCGCAGCTCATAAAGTTAAAAAAGTGTGTAGGGTTGCGAGCATCAATGGTTTAAACTTGACACAAGCAGCCATATCACCGTCTTTAGTCAATATAGGTTGACATCTGGTCAGACCTGACTGTCTATCTAGTTTGCAATCCTCTGTAAAAGTGTATTTTGTCTCATCGGGTGCATTAGTACCTTTGGAAGAATTTGTGTTGTGTATGTGCTTGTGTGTGTTTGCATTTGAACCAAAACTCATTTCCAGTGATTAGTTTCAAGGTCATGTGGTGAGCCATGCAGTCATAATTTAATAAGGTTACTTTCATTCATACGCAGCCTCCACACACACCCATAACAACCTACTCCTATCAAAGCATGTCTTTGTTCTGACCTGCTGAGGTGGTCTGTGTGTATGGCTGTGTGTGCCACAATCCTGTAAAATGTCTGTGTGCCTTCATTGTTTTGTATGTTTGTGTGTGCATTAATGGGGCTTAAACCTGTGTGTGACATCAGGTCTTCAGATGCAGGGGTGCTCTGAGTGTCATCTCTTGAGAGTAACTGCAGTATGAGAGGCTCTCTGCTCTGAGAGGAGCATCAGCTTGATGTGTTCTTGTCCTGCTCCCACTGTCCTCCAATGATTCTGTAGCAGCAGAGGGGATACCCTCTCACACGTATTTCACAGTGTCAGACTGAAATGTTCCACTCCACCACTACAGGAGCTAATCAGAGGTTAGCTTCTAATGTAGTTACTGTCATTGATATTATTTGAATCTTTTTAACTCCCATTTAGTACTGTTATGCTATTTAAAAAAAAAATCTCAGGTGTAGTGTTCGCAGAGACGAGAGATGAGAGGCCATGGATCTAAGTGCAGGCTTTTTTAAAAATGAAACCACAAAAGAAACACGAAACCGGAAACATACGCAAACTAAACAAACCACTACAGCCATCAAAGGATAAGAACTGACAAAAACAGGGAGAACTTAATTTATTGGATACCTCATCTTAAGGGATTTTATTAAATTGTATGTTATTTTGTTAATTTCTGATTGTTTTCTGTGGATGAGGTGACCTATTCCCTCAATATCCTGCAACTATCTCTCTCTCTCTCTCTCTCTCTCTCTCTCTCTCTCTCTCTCTTGCTCTCTGCTGATCCAATTAAGTCTTTAAGAACCCACAGTATTCTTAAGGCCTTGATATACTTCCGAAGATGTTCCTTTTTGTTCTTCTTTCAGGGGTAAAAAGAAGTTATAAACAGCCAAGCAACGGTATGCTGTTTCCAAATATTCACACACCCACCACACCACTGTGGGAGACATTTAGAAGTACATTTAAATATGAGAATGCAACATGTAAAACCTTAACCAATGTGTTAAACTAAAATGTGCCTCATTCTATGGGTAGACTTCACATGAGGTCAGTAAAAGAAGCCATTTTAATCACTTGATGATGATTTAAAGTAATATATATATGCAGTAGAAAAAGTTGAATTTGTCTTTTTTATATTCTGAATTCATGACGCTAATGCGCTAACACGATATACCATTATGTGCACCGGTTAAACACTGTTACTGTGATTTATAATAATCACACTGATACTGTTGCAAAGATAAGTGTATAAAAGTGATAATGTAATCATGGCATATCTTACTTCAGACTGATGTGTGAATGGTTTTCATTGCAGATGGCACATGAGTGAATGGGCACTTGAGAGTATTTTAGTAGACTAATTAAACTAAAATAAATCGCATGTCTTGGATAATATCTCTAAGCGAATGATCATACAGATGTATGTAAGTTGCACCAGGTCGCTAATAACTCTACATGCCGATGTGTTCATGTTGACTGATTTTGACTCACTAGACAACATAAACAGAACTTGCTGACTGCATCAAGGTAGGTGGAGCTCCAGGTCATACCTACCGATGACGTGGACCAATAGCAGCAAGACAGTGTTGGATCGAATTTTTCCTAAATGTTTGCCCAGCAGGCTGTTACAAACCACCAAAACTGACACAAAAACACCTTCTTTTTGGCCATATTTTGTTCTAAATGACATCACATTTGTTGTTCGACATTTGTTCTTCGATTTCATAGGAAGTATATCAAGGCCTTTAGACTTACAATACAGCACATGCAAAAGCAAATTTGTCTTTCTATGTCTTCAGACTTCAGACGCCTGTCATACACACTCTCTTTTCTGGTAGCAAGGAGTGTGTCACAAGTGTGTCTGCAAGTAAGTAGTAATGTGAGGCTGCATTGGTAAAGCAACACGGAACAGTCAAAATAACTGTCAGATATCACATCCTCTTTTTCTCTCGCTTTTGTTTCTGTTTGCTGTTTTCCCCCTTGATCACTTTTACTGTCTTCTTCACTCATCTTTGTCCATAAATCACAAGTATTCTGATGTTTGTAAGCTTGGTAACTCTGGGTGGTCTCCTCAATGGTCCAGTCAGATGTATTTATGCTAATTACTTAGCAGCAGAAAAATCTTCATAATTAGAAAAGACACAATATGCGTCCAGCACACTTCTGCACTATTCTATGCCATTTTGTAGTGTACATAGTGCAAGTAGTATGTTACAGTAGCACTAAAAATGCAACAAAAATAGGTGGACTACGAGTAACCGGATCATGTACTTCTTCAACTGCCAAAACGGAGCATGGAATGTTAAACACTTCATGCACAAAGCAATCGAGCCTGCCATATATAGCGTAAGGGGCGGAGTTTACAAAAAATCTAGAGTTGCTGCAAACTTCCTGCAAATTCAGCACTAGTTATTTTCTCAAGCAGATGAGCTCTGAGGAAAACTCCTCATTGTTGCAAATGGTTTGAAGAGCTGCAAAACTCTGGCAAACATATAGCATATAGAATAGCAACCTCATAAAATAAAGAGTGGTGAATTTGCAAGTTTTTTTTTTGTTGTAAGTGTGGTCTGACAAAATTATTGCAAATAATGGAGAATGTTGCAACTAGCGGAACATCAGTGAAGACAGCACCTTACAAATATTAGCTCACACGCTGTGTGAAAACGTTCATTATTTGAGATATAAGTGTTGAAATGAGTTTGGTTAATACGCTAAAGCTAGCTGAAACATTTCATGTGTGTTTGAAATGTCACTTCCGTCTGCTGTTAAACGGTGAATGCTTCCATGTAATAAAAAACTGTAAAGTCTTCCATTTGGGATGATGCCACACTTAGAAAATTCATACGCTACATGGCTGAGTGAATAGTGTATATTGTATGTGCATAGTGTATAATGTGTCATTTGTGGCAGTTATTCCAATGTAGCATCAGCTCATGAGCGCAATGACATGATGGCTTACTACATAAACAGAAGTTGTTGATGAAATTGAACTCCCATGCCCTTTCTGTAAAATACCTTATGCATTCTGTATGTCCATCATGACAAACTAACACATTCACATATCTACACATACATAGGCTACTTACACTGTGTAATCCCAGATATTATTGTAGTACAATATTCAAAAACCCAATATGATTATATATTTTTGAAACCCAAGATTATCCATTTGAATTTGGGTTTTGACAGAAAAAAAGGACCAAGCTGGAAGAGGACTAAAGTGAAAAAGGAGTCCATGCTCTAATCCTCAGCTGTCTCTCTTAAACGTTTTATTTTCCATCTCAGAGTTATTGAAACATTCTTTCATCTTTATCCCTGTCTTTTCCTCTAGTCCTCATTAGCCCCTGGAGGCATCTCTGCCTTCACAGGAAGCAGCCGTGTGCTTTTATTTGTTGTGACGGGGCTCAGATGTGATCTGACTCTGTGCATCCTTCATATGTATGCCTGTGCTCTGTAAGTTACCAGACGGTAGAAGCTACACAATACCATTAGCCACCTGGACAATCTGTTTTTTGTCTGTTGCCTGGAAAAGCAATTAATTTTGAAGGGGTATCAATTTCAAATGGAATGTCTTTTGTTTACCCTCAGAATTCAGTGTTTGTACCTTCACCTCACATAACTCAGACACAACAGTCAAAAATTAACCAGTAAGCAGCACCTTTGCATCACAGAACACATCACTTAGGACATGTCCTCTTAATGGAAAAAGTGTGGATATCTCTTCTCTCAATCAATATGAATCAACATCTGATCTTTTACTTGGTTCATTATGACCATCTGTGCGTATGTGTGCAGCTGTGAGTTTACTGCAGTGCAGGGCTCACTGAGCATGTGCCAGCAATATCCTGAACTCAGCCAGCAGTCCACTTTCCCTCTCTCTCTCTCTCTGTTCCTCTGTTCCTCTGTTCCTCTGTGCCTACCTCTTGGTGCTTTTCTTTTCCACTCCAATTTTCGATTAAATGAACTCCAAAATGATTACAGTAGTGTTCAAATTAGCATCTTCTCTTTTCATACATACTATTAATCTAACACACAAGTTCACCAAATAGCCATATGGCCGAAAGCCTGTGTGTGTTTTTGTGTATATTTGATATATCTATTTTCAGATATCATTACATCCTCAATCTCATCATCAGTATTTTATGTATTTGTGTGACTCTAATTTTTAAATTTCCCTCTCTTTCCCTTAAGTGCTTTCTTTTTCCATTTTTTTCTTCTTAGTTCCTTGGAGTCTCCCATTGGTTAAATATGCATGTGGTTTCTGAAATGGTGTTGAGCAGGGGTGTAACTGAGCTGTTATTTGTACTCCAATTAGGGCCACATTTCTAAATGAACCAAATGAGAAGAGCACACAGTTTCTAGAAGTGTTGGTTTTAATCAAACTAAATTGAATGCTTTTCTAAGTGAACATAAAAAAGGATTCTCTGGGTCTCTTTCCATTCTCATTACGAAATCTGTGATTTTTGCAATTCATTCCTGCAAGCAGAAAGCAAGGATTTAACATTTGAATTATGTTAAAGAATGTTAAAGGGCAGAATTGTCTACTGTCACAATGTCACCTGTTGAGAATACTTTGCAGCTAAGAGCACAAACTTGGAAGTGCTTTTGTACTTGCCAGTTGATCAGCATTCACAGCATCCCTCTGTTTCCTAATATTTGTACTTAAGTAAGGGGCTTGTTTCGACCCTGGTTGTGGAACAGCTCATTTAACAGCTCAGTCATAATTTCATGACTGGAGGAGATTATCTTGATTCTTGTGAGCTTTGTGACCCTAGGGTAGTCATCTCAAGGTGTTTTAGCCTTCAGATGTATTTATGCAAATGACTAAGCTGTTAACAAATCTTCATACTTAGAAAAGAGATTAGACACAACAGTTGAAACAGATGCATGACAATATGATGGTTTATTATAACCTTTTTCGACTGCGCGTTCTCCTGTCTGGACATTGTATTTTGTCTTCGCTATATAGGCCGTTTTGTTTTCGATATACGCTATGAATAATTTAATTACAGTTAAAAAGACTAATTTCAGTTCAGAACACTCTGGGCTGTCTGTAAAGTTTAAAAATTTTGACACATGTAGTCATTTGATAAAACAATATGGTGCTAATCACAGCAGAGTTTGTCTTAGGGAGAAACGCCAACAAAGCTACATCTACACGTTTTTACCTACGTATTACCTATTACCTGAAACCTATTTGAGTCAAAAAGACTGAGTCTCTAGTTTTATCCGATATGCCATTTTGAAAATTAACACAATGACCACTGATGTGGGCAATAGGCTTTCTTTGCTCAAAAATACTATATTTTCTGCACATTTTCACATTGAGAAAAAAGATTGCTTTCAGAGGCTTTATATAGAGCATTTTGAACTTTTCTGAGACCAGTGCAGACAGACAGCACACTGGAGGTCAATAACTAATTAGGGAGCAAGGGATCATCCTATCGCTTTCCTATGCAGCTTTTATTTGTATAGTTTTTATCTGTGCTTTTCCCAATACACATTGTTCTAAAGCAGCTTTCAGAAAATCATCTGTAATGTCTGTAATGTCTTAGAAACATGTATAACCAACACTCCTGGAAAAATAATAAACAATTGGATAAAAAAAAATTATTATTATTTAAAATTGCTCAATTTAGATCCGCTGTCCCCATATAAGTCTTTGTCGTTGACAAAAGTCTTTGACTAAAATAATTTTAGTTAAAAGTCTTTGAATAGAAATGTGATTGAGTTAGTGAAAGAGTATAAATACCTTGGTATTATTATCGATGATACACTATCTTTTAGTTTTCATATTACTCAGCAAAAGAAAATTGAAAACAAAGCTAGGGTTTTATGTCAGAAACAAGCTCTGTTTTTCATTTAATGTAACAAAGAAACTCGTCTCTGCTACATTCTTACCAGTACTTGATTATGGGGATGTTGTGTATCAGTTTGCTCGATCTTATCTTCTTTCTTCTTTGGATGCTGTGTATCATGGTGCTTTAAGAATTATATTGAATTGTAAACCCTCAACACATCATTGTACTTTTTAGAATAGAGTAGCTTGGCCTTCTTTGTCTATTAGAAGAGAAATATATTGGTATACAACTATTTACAAGGCTATCTCAGGTATCTCTGTTGTTTGATCCAACGGAACAGTGTTGGGAAATATTCCCTTCGTTCTCAGAATTATTATATTGTTATAATTGTTATATTCTGTTATATCTGTTCCCCATGTTCGAACTGAATTAGGTAAAAAGGCTTTTTGGTATTCAGCTCCGTTTGACTGGAATTCTCTTCAACTGAATCTGAAGTTAAAAAACTGAGTGTCTATGGAACATTTAAAATGTATCATTCGTCTGCTTGAAGATGAATCAATGACTTGTAAGTGTTTTAAGTATTGGAAATGTCTCTTTAAACTTATTTAAATTAGGCTGTGTAACTCTTTTTTTTTTACTTATTTGCTGTCCATCTTGGTCAGGACACTCCTTTAAAAGAGATTTTTAATCTCAGAGAGGTTATTCTGGTTGAATAAATGTTATAATAATAATAATAAGGACATACATTTTAAGGAACATTTTTGCTCTTTTATTTATTTATTTATTGTATGTTTATTAAGGGGTATTACAAATCAAAAAGGAAAATTAAAAATGCACAAAACAGTCACGCTCGGGTCTCAGGAGGATAATAACAGAAGGCGATGATGAAAATCGAACCTTCAAAGAATGGACAAAAAATAATTTTATGTTCCCTGCTCCAAGTGTTAATCGTGATGTCTCATTTGTTTAGAGTCCATAGTGCTTGTAGTGGCTGTTTAATGAATCACTTTTACAACACACATACAACAATGATCATTTTTGGTTTTAGAAGTTTCAAAAGTTTTGCACATATATCTAAGAAGCTCAGAATACTTGCATGGCAATGGAAGTTTCATTTTTCTCACTGAATAGGAGTGATAAAGGTAAAGACAAAAATGAAGAATAGACATTTTCCATATTAAATGCATTATTTTATATAAAATTCTGTATTAAATGTTTGTTTAAAATATTGAAAGTCTTACAATGTAAGGTGAGGTTTGCTTTGCTTTAATGTTTTCCCCGTCTCAAATTTACATAAAATAATTCCTCCTTTAAAAGAAAGTAGTTCTATAGCACAATCTGAAGTCACTCTTCGTCAGGACATCATGATCGATTTAGAGGTCTTTGGGATTGCCTTTAGCAGTGCTAGATTATGTGTATGTGCAAAACAGTTAGTTTTGTGCAGTTTCCTTTCTTGGCATCTGGAAACAGACACAGATTGTTTTTCTTTGTTGTTGTTGTTGTATTAGGCTTTCATCCTCCCTTTAGATAAATAATACTGTATTATTAATATAGTGTCATTGTTCCTTTGTGTGTGCAGATGGGAAATCATTTGTGCTAACTCTCTGTCTCTCTTCTTTTATTTCTTGCTCACTTTTAATCTCAGGATTGCATTCAGCTTAACCAGTACAAGTTAAAGTGTGAGATTGGGAAGGTAAGACCACTTGCATAAAATAATGTTCATATTGTGTAATTTTCTTATGTGCATATAGGCTCAATATAGTGCCATTGTTATCTAGTGTATAATAGAGATCAATGAATGTTGTAGCAGTCACATGGCTGAAAGTCATTCAGACACTGACTGACCTTGGGCATTATCTCACAGTCTGACTCATTTCACTCTACATATTTTGTTTATCTTTTCTCCTTACTCTATTTTTTTTATCTTCAAGGGCTCATATGGCGTTGTCAAGTTGGCATACAATGAGGATGATGACAAATATTATGTAAGTACCTTTTAAAAATTTTTTTAACACTTTGATATTTGGGCATCCTTGTTACGTTGTCTCTAACTGTAGACTGGAACAGTATTGTGTGATAATTGCAGAACCTTATAATTAAGCAAAAAAGCAAATAAAAAAAGGAGCTTACCAAAAATCAAAACACTATACCTAAAGGTGCACTTAACTTTCTGTTTGTGTCATCTTGGACTTACAGTGACACCTAGTGGTGTGGATGCTGCACAATTCAAAATCAATAGTTTTCAGTTTTCAGTTACAGATGTCATTGAGAAATTGTCACTATTCACAATCATCCATGGTTAATTTAATCCAAGAGTAAAATTGTCCAATAACAAGACAGTTACTGATATTAAGCGAGTAGTATTAAGGTGGTCATGTGATTCTAAAATGACAGGTTCCATGAGGGCATCACTGCCCCATGTAGAATAAAACAGCTTTTATAAGGTTATAAATAACTAGATTGCTCATCCCATGTGAGTGCTTATGATTTTTTACACATGTTTCAAATAACAATTCACTTCATTAGAAGTAAAACTTTTTTAATGGGGAAAAAATGACTGAGTGCACCTTTAAGATGGCAGCACCGCCCTCCCTCTATTTAAAAAAAAATTATATGTTCTGATAGTTCTGCTCATCTACTCAATCTAATGACAAAAATGTACTCAAAGTTATAGAGACCACAACAAACCTAGCATCACATAAATTAACAAAAATGAGAATTAATTTACCATGACCTACCTCCCAATTAAAGCTGAAGTCTATGATATACAAGATGGAATTTTAACATTGAAAATAATTGCACACATCAAGGCCCCTTGGTTTTTAGCCATTCATCAACCCCGCTATTTCATCAGTGGGGTTATTAAGAGAGACCAGAAATGATAGGGAGAAGCAAGCACGGATTAACCATAGGACAATTTGGGCTGTCGCCCAAGGGCCTCTAAACGCAAGAGTCCTCGAGCTCTAAACCACCTCTCAGTTTTAATTCATCATTGGGGAGAAGAGGGAGGACTTGATCAGCAAGTGACCCGAGCTAGGCTTGACTTTGTCTCTCCTGTACATCACAGCATTTGGAATACCCATTAGGCCCAGTGACGTGCGGTGATGTCTTAAAGAGGCTAGGCACTGAGTTATGAAAGCCAGATTACCTGATTTATTGTTTAAGCTAATAATACGTAATAACAGAGAACGTTACGCACAAGCGCGGCATATCAAGAAATGTACAAATCAGGATGTTTATCGTGTACTCTCTCTCTCTCTCTCTCTCTCTCTCTCTCACACACACACACACACACACACACATATGTTGTGTTTCCATGTTTTATGGGGACTTTCCATAGACATAATGGTTTTTATACTGTACAAACTTTATATTCTATCCCCTAAACCTAACCCTACCCCTAAACCTAACCCTCACAGAAAACTTTCTGCATTTTTACATTTTCAAAAAACATAATTTAGTATGATTTATAAGCTGTTTTCCTCATGGGGACCGACAAAATGTCCCCACAAGGTCAAAAATTTCGGGTTTTACTATCCTTATGGGGACATTTGGTCCCCACAAAGTGATAAATACACGCTCACACACACACACACACACACAAACGTAAACAGTGAACGTTACGCACAAGCGCGGCATATCATTGGCAATATCCCGCTGAAGTCCAAACAGTCTGACTGGTTGAAAAAAGCAGGCAGGGATAGCAGTACAGCCGCTGATTGTTAGCACAGCCACATTGCCAATCTTTTCTTACATACCAATCAGTTTGAAATGATCGGATAATTTTTGGGCCCTTTTGCTGTACTAGTCCATCTAAGGCTGGCGTAGACCTCCCTCTTGCAATTAACTCATATTTGGAATTAAAATCGAGCCTGGAAAAATTTCTTAATTCCGTGATTACGGCCGGTGCTGTCATTTTGATTTTGAATTTGGCGGGGATTAGGCATGTACGCTAGCTGTGGTGTAATGACGTTAGCTACGCAAATGTCCAGGAATATCTCGATGTTAATTGGTCCATGTCTGATACGTAACGGAGATGATTACGGGCATAGCATATTTACGTCAAAAGGCACAGCATATTTGTGCTTTTTGCCGTACATGTTAAAGAATACAGGATCGAAGTGCGCATGCGCAACATGGGTTTTCTGCTTGTCGTCTGCAATGAATGGACCGTAAAAGCACTGCTTATTCTACCATTTGTTTTTAGTTGATTATGCGTAACTGCTACATTTGTCATCATAACGTCTAAACAACTGGAATAACACACATATTGCATATATAAATCACAAGAATAAAAAGTAAAAATACAAATGCAAGTTTATTATTTAATAAACATTTTATTTTTGAATTTTGGCAGGGTAGGCAGTGCCTAGTTTGCCTACCCAGACCGCACGTCAGTGATTAGGCCATGTCTCTGACGTATGTGTAGTGTTTTTTGTTTTTAAAGGATTCATTGATGTAAAAGCTAATAATGTCCGAACTTAAGCACAAACATGAGGTGTATATTGTTACAGTAATATGTTCACATGATCTGTATGTCACGGGAGCATATGGAATGCTGTGGAGGATGAGAAGATGAGACAGTAAAAAGGCATGAAAGAGTATGATGGAGGAGAGAGCAGGGTAGATTTAATGTTAATGATAATGAAAGAAGACAGGGGAGGGTTGTGATATAACAGTGTTGGTAGGAATGTGAAACAGGACATAATTTCATTTGGAGCTGTTCATTACAGATCACAACCATTATTCTTGTTCTTCACAATATGCATCTCTGGCCCTGAAAAAAAAAACACATAGATGAACACTAATACTGTTGTTTCTGTGTTACACAAAGCTCATACACTTACAGTAATCTATCTGCTTTCTTAAGTACAGTCTTAAGTTTTTTTAAATACCCCATGAAAATGCTTGCTGCACACAGTTGTCTGTCCTATGAATTAGGGATGTCATGATTATTATATCCTTTTGTTAGGAATATTTTGGATCTAGTCGAGATCTCCAATTCCCCTGTCCCGTCTTTCTATGTTCATGCCCAGTGAGGTGCAGTCGTGATTCTGAGTCTCTGAAGACTTTGCGAAGGAAGTAGAAGGAACAACAACACACACAGTGTCTATATTCAATCTACTCAGTTTATTACAGCAAGCATAATATTTATACCTTTCATAGAAAAAAGAACAACCAATAAAAAAGTAACAGCAAGGCTTGAATGCTCAAGGACAAGAAATTGTTGATACCGGAATAGTACAGGAACAAAAATCATATACGACAGTCCTAGATATTTGTTACGCCTGTAACTGAGATATTTAGCTCTCGAAAAAGGAGTATGTGCTCGTTGGAGCACAGAACATTCCAAAAGAGGATAAGACAAGAGAAACTAACAGCATCTATGAAGGTCATAGTCTCATGTGGTGTGCTTCTGTGGTTAGCACACATACATACAGATACATAGAGAGTTAGATACAGTATACAATTTATATTTCTCACACCTTTAAACTGTTAACCGCTGTTAGAAATGGTTAATTTAACTGTAAGAATTTAGAATCTATGGTTAAAAACCTTGAAATGTTTTATTTACATGTGGCAAACATATTAATGATATATAATATATATTATAATAGAGTTTTTCGCTGTAATCTCTTGTGCTTGTTCCTGGATGGTCAGTGGAGCTGTTGCTATGGTTACTGATGGTGTCCGCATGGTGCTTGTCTAGGTGTCGCGGACTGAATGTAAACTTTCAGTTCACTTGTAACTGGGGCTTACACACAAACTCCAAAATATGACAGAGGAATTTAACCTACCAGACCATTATCCAGCTGTATGGGAGCATTTAAATGACTGAGGGTTATACTGAAGACAACAGATAGAATTCATGCAGATGCCATATAAAGTTATACATCCAATAAATGCCAATTTTAATCATTATCATGCTTTAAATCTCCTGCTTTAAGCAGTGTTTCTGTTATTATTATGCAATTATGTGGGGTGTCTGACTGACAATAGCTTACTTTAGTAAACTGTTGCAGAAGACAAAAACTGTTGAATGCCATGAACTATATGTTGCGTACCCACAATAATCTTACAGTTCTGCTCTTTTAAAAGTGCAAGTAGGATCACCCTGTGATTCCGACCACTCTGGTAACTTTGAAACGCATCATTCTCAGTGTATTCATCAGTTGTCCTATTGTATGTCTGCACTTAGAGTACATGTATCCATAATAATCCCATCCAATAACATGTGCAATTGTGATAGGATAACTTTTTTGCCTCAGTGCTAAATTTGTGTTGTGCAAAATGAGTCATTAATGTTTTTGGTCCATTTTCCCAGTATAAAGAATGGCTTTTAAATGTATATCTGCTTAAGTATGAACAATTTGCTTAAAATGAAGCTTGTCAAAATTTAGGAGTAGATGGCCTCAAAGCAAACACACATGGACTGAAAACCAGGAAAATCCAACTTTGATTTTATGTGGTCTTTAGCACAAATGGGTAAAGTCACACTATCTATATGACTTTGATTGAGTTATGATTGTTGGTGCTAGATGATGTGGTTTAAGAAT
This sequence comes from Xyrauchen texanus, assembly GCF_025860055.1. Taxonomy (NCBI): domain Eukaryota; kingdom Metazoa; phylum Chordata; class Actinopteri; order Cypriniformes; family Catostomidae; genus Xyrauchen; species Xyrauchen texanus. The sequence goes on from NC_068279.1 coordinate 21,562,943, forward strand.
TTTTTAGGTACCTAATGGACTGAAGTTTCTGCACACTGCAATCTTTAGAGTGTACAAAGAGTAGTGTTAAAGCATATCACATCTATTTAGTGGCTATTTACTGGATGAAAACTCTTTATTAATGAGATAGGTCACATGAGATTGGTCAGACTCCTTTAAGCTTAAAAAAGGCCACAAACACTCAAACCAACACCAGTTCTCACAATAGCAAAATGGCACGGCTGATATGGCACATAATCTTGAGGAGAATGGTGTCAGGGTTCTGCCCTTAGTTTTGGGTTTTTCCCCTTTGTGGCAGATCCCTGACATGTACATGTTCTATGTCTGTTTCATGTCTTGTGTCTGGATTTAACCACTTCGATTGGTTTGGTTTATTTACACTATGGCTGACTCCAGACACTTGTGTTTTGTCTCGTGTTATGTGAATGCACTTGGGTTTGTATTTTCTCATTTCCTTGCGCATTTGTGTCTGTCATGTCTTCAGTGATAACCCCATCCTCTCATTTGCCTTGTTACTTGTTTGATTATCAGTTTATTATTTTTACCTGCCTTCCTCGTTTCCCTCCTGATTTATCTCCCTTTATAATCTCCCTTTGTGCTCTGTCTGGTGCTAGTTTGTTATGGGATGTTGCTTGTTTTTATGTTCCCTATTAGATCTCTGTCCATCGTGTTCCTGTCCAGTCGAATTTCTGTTGGTTCCCTGTTCCAGCCCAGCCCGTCATTGTGTTTTCACCCTGGACTGTGTTTGTTTTTCCCCTTCGGGGTAGGTTTTGTTTTATTGTGTTTTATTTTTTGTATTAATAAAAGCCCATTGATTTGCCTCCTGCGTTTGGGTCCTTCCCTCACTTCAAACCTGACAGAATGAACTGGTCATTTTTGGACTCAGCAGAAGCAATGGGCATCTTCCTTTTTTCATCTCCCACCCCACGGGGCCCATTAGAGAGCATTCAGCTTAGCTCGCCTGGCTTCGTTCCCTCCATGAGGGGAAGGTTTTCATGAATAAGATTACTTAGGTACATGCAGCGAGGCGGTGATAATGTTTGCCGGAGCACTGAAGGGGAGCGGAGAGTCTTCTCATTGCCGTGAAGATCCGCCCGCTGACTCGTTTATGTTGACAGCGAAATAGTAGAAGGCTTCTAGACGAAAGATGAATCGCTGTCTTGAAGGAAGTAAATTCTGGGGAATGGTGTTTGCGTGCCCACTATTATACCTCACAGCTTTGCTAAAAGAGTGGGACTTAAACACAATCATTTTAGAAAGGTTTCAACTAGGTTGTGTAGAAGGACACTCTCCATATGCGTCAGCTTAAGTCGTAAGTGAACTGTTAAGTGTTGCATAAAGCCTTTTAACTGCCATTTTCAAGTATTTCTTAAGGTTAGGAAAACTTCACCTTAATTATAAGTTAGAGTTTCAAGATTTCTAAATATAATGAAATAAAAAAAACAGTTGAAAAGTATAGTGTGCCGAGGCACGTTTTTGTGTTAGGTAGAACACAATTGAGACCATTTTATTTTTGAATTATTTTAACATGATTTTATGTGATTTGATCATCATGTAATATGAGAAATCACTAACAAGCTGGAGGGTGATCTAATAGGAACACACAAACAATCAGTGTGCCAAGTATTATCTGCTTTCTTCATCTTTATAAACTTATGGATGCATTAAAATCATACCACAAGTTCATTTGCAATATAGCATGAATTTTTATATATATGTAAAATATAATTATTTATTTATATATATATATATGTGTGTGTGTGTGTGTGTGTGTGTGTGTGTGTGTGTGTGTGTGTGTGTGTGTGTGTGTGTGTGTGTGTGTGTGTTTGTGTGTATCCAACATCCCTAGTGACCTCCACTAAATATTCTTAATTTTGGATAGCAATCAGTTTTCTGCATATTTATACTTGTAAGTATCTTCATATCTTGCAACTCTGATCCACCCCTTCCTGTCACAGTCTTTCAAAGGTGTATTTCTCAAATGGGCTCTTGTCGGCCAGCTGTAAAAGCAGAATCCACCAAGTAAAATGTGAACTCAAAAAAGTGTTTGAATTGATTAAATTCAAGGATTGTACCTCAGATACAAGTGGAAATCCACCCGTGTATCCTCCAGAAAATGAATTAAAAAAAATATTTATGCAGTAATCAACTGTGATTGGTGCATACTGAAAAGTGCTGTGAAAACTAACGGGTGCCACGTGACAATGACGTTTACACGCTGCTTCAGAAGAGGTTGGAAAATTATTGACATATAATCACTGATACAGAGAAACTCTAATAGTCATTGTAATTTAAATAAAAACACAGTGTAAAGTTAAAGTATTTTCTATGTGGTAAAATAAAAGTGTTAGTCGGGACCGTTCCCATCTCCTGGAATTTGGCAGAGACGTGTCGTGTCCATGGTAACAGTAGAATTTGATGACGTTAAAAGTTCGTTCACTGTAGAAAATCCCTTAATGGTTTCCCTTACCTAAGAGAAGTGTCAAAGAGATTATATGCAACACCCTCAAGTCATTCCCTCAGGTAAGGGGAAATCACGCTTTAAGTGTTATACTTAAGGAAAAACTTAAGGTGTTTATTGCAACTGAGCACTGGCCTCCACTGACGGCATGAACCTGTGAGCATGGGATTAAATGGCTTACAATTACCACATTCTCTTTTTCTTTAGAGGTAAAATTAATCCTGAAATTAAAACTTAGTCTTTTTTCACTCCGTCCATTCTCCTGCCTTGCTCTTAGTCATTCTCATTCTTGGCCTCAAATTTCTTTTCAGTTTTTCACTTTGTATCATGTTGGCAAAATCCTGCCTGTTCGTTTGTCTTTCTTTTAACAATAGTAAATTGTCAGAACCCTTTCAGTTAGATACCATTCTTTCAAATGTTCAAACTTAGTTTATGCAAAATGGCATAAACGAGATGTCGAATTGCATCTGGATTGCAAAACTTCTAAAATGTTAATATTTTATTGTATTGTTTGATTTTAGAAACACACTCTTGCTGATTGTGTAAACAAATATGGCAGTGTGTATTGTAACGAGTAAGCAGCGAGGCAGACGAGGAGGTGCGGATCCAAATGCAGTTAACTTTATTCGTTAAACAAACACAAAGGAAAAACCCTCAATGGGGAAATAAACATAAAGCTGAACACACGGGAAGGGAAAACATACCAGCTAACAACACTCAACGATAGACAAGGACTGAACCAAAAACCAGGGTGAAAATACATGAACATAGGAAAAAGGGACCATTGAACAAACAGAACTCAAACAAGATGATAAGGTGATAAACAGAAACCAAAGGGAAACTAAACGAGGGCAGGTGAAAACAATGAACAGTGAACACGAGGGCTGACAGGAAGACTATGGAGGTACAAGGGTGACAAAAGTGAAAACTAAGGAATAACAAAAGGTGACAAAAATGACAAACAAAAGGGCAACAGTGAAACAAGACAAGATAAACATAACAGAGCCCCCCTCAAAAGGATCGGATTCCAGACGATCCTAAGGGACAAAAAACAAAGGACAGGAAACCCACAAAAAACACAATGCGGGCACCAGGGGCAGACAGGCAGACCAGGGGGGGTACAAAAAAACGAAGGCAGTCCAAGGGGCACAGAGGGCAGGCAGGAAGTCCAAGGCGGGCAACGAGGGGCAGACAGGCAGTCCAAGGGGGCAACGAGGGGCAATGAGACGGTCCACGAGGGCACAAAGGGTAATGAGACAGTCCACGAGGGCACAAAGGGTCAGGTTTAGGGGGCCAGGGAGGTATCGACCGGGCAGGGACAGGTTTAGATGGCCCGGGGGCTGGCCATAAGGCAAGGGCCGGCTCAGGGGGCCTAGGAGGAGGCCACAGGATAGAGGCCGGTCTAGGTTGCCTAGGAGATGGCCATGGGGCAAGGACGGGCTCAGGAGGCCTGGGAGCGGGCCACAGGGCAAGGACAGGTTCAGGATGCCTGGGGGTTGACCCACGGGATATGGGTAGGTTTGGGGGACCTGGGTGGTGGCCGCCAGATAGAGACCGGCAGAGCCGCGTGAGGCGGAGCCAAGGAGGACTTCGGAGGCGGAGCCGTAGAAGACTTGGGAGGCGGCGTCGAAGGAGGCGTAGGCAGGACCGTGGGGGGCTTAGGAGGCGGAGCCGAGGGTGGCTCTTGCGGCGGGGCCGAGGGAGGTGGCGCCGTAGGCGGTTCTTCAGGCGGTGAGCTGGAAGGCTTCGGAGGTGGAGCCGAGGAAGTTTGAGCCATAGGAGGCTCGAGAGGCAGAGCCGTGGGAGGCGGAGCCGTAGGAGGTTCTTCAGGCGGTGAGCTGGAAGGCTTTGGAGGTCGAGCCGAGGAAGGTTGAGCCGTAGGAGGCTCGAGAGGCAGAGCCGTGGGAGGCGGAGCCGTAGCAGGCTCGGGAGGCGGAGCCGTAGGAGGCTAGGGAGGCGGAGCCGTAGGAGGCTGATCCATAGGAGGCGGAGCCGTAGGAGGCTCGGGAGGCAGAGTCGTGGGAGGCTCGGGAGGCAGAGCCGTAGGAGGCTGAGCCATAGTAGGCGGAGCCCTGGAAGGCTTGAGAGGCTTGAGGGGCGGAGCCCTGGTTGGCTCGAGAAGCTTGAGGGGCGGAGCCCTAGAAGACTCGAGAGACTTGGGAGGCGGAGCCCTGGAAGGCTCGAGAGACTTGAGAGGTGGAGCCCTGGGAGGCTCGAGGAGCTTGAGAGGCGGAGCCCCAGGAGGCTCGGGAGGAGGAGCTCTGGAAAGCTCGGGAGGCTTGAGAGACGGAGCCCTAGGAGGCTCGGGAGGAGGAGCCCTGGAAGGCTTGAGAGGCGGAGCCCTGAAAGGCGCGAGAGGCTCAAGAGACTTGAGAGGCGGAGCACTGGAAGGCTCGAGAGGCTCGAGAGACTTGAGAGGCGGAGCCCTGGGAGGCTCGGGAGGAGGAGCCCTGGAAGGCTCGAGAGGCGGAGCTCTGGGAAGCTCGGAGGGCGGAGCTCTGGAAAGCTCAGGATGCTCGGAAGGCGGAGCTCTGGAAAACTGTGTTTTGGTACACAAAGGATGAATTTGAAACGGTTCACCACACACTCATAATGAAACCTCATCGTTTCCACAAGTGCTAGAAACTGGCAGCCTGTTACACTGCCATTCTCTGACTATAATGAGCAGAGTGGCAGAGATACTGAGAGAAAGCTTGTGTTGCAGAGCACATCCCTTGTTATATAAGGTGTCCACTTAAGGTAAATAACATAAAAGATGAGCTTAAGAGGTGACCATGTAGGACCTAAAATATACTCTTTCCCTTATGTATTCATATATTTTGTAACTTACAATACTGATGTTGATAAAATAAAAATGTCCAGTAATTTAAATGTGCACAGCAATTCATTTTCTTTCTACACTCTAAGAAAACCACAATCACTTTGGTCTGCTTGCTTCTTGTGGTTTGTCACTCACTGTTTGTAACCAAATTTCCGTATTCACTTTAGCAATCACCTGTGCAGAAGCACTGCTGTGAGAGGAATCTTGAGTGTCCCATTAAAGCCAGGAGCAAATGAGAGTTCTGTAGTTGATTGAACTCTGTGAAAGCTTTTTGTTTGATTAGTATGTAAATGAAAAAAGATTATGTGGCCCACTTTAAAGGCTCAGACTGCCAAATGGAAACCAGAATTGTGTTTTAGAACACCTCTGTGCAAAACAGTTTAAACCCTTTTGGCTTTTTGAATTTTTTTTTTTTTTTTTTCTTCTTCATTGCATCTCTGTCTTCCTGTATTTGCAGGCAATGAAAGTTGTGTCTAAGAAGAAGCTGATGAAACAGTATGGTTTTCCACGTATGTACTGCATTTGAGATTACTAATTTAAACATGAATGTTTGTAGATATTCTTTGTTGCCTGAATGTACAGAAGATTATTGCCTGAGTTCAGCAGATGTTGTCCCTTGTGTCAGATGTTGAGGTTGTACTGATAAGAATTCACTATTTACATTTAATGCATATTTGCAGTCACGTTTATCCAAAACAACCTACAGTTCATTCAATGTTCAACAACCTTAGCATTGTGGCCATAGCACCATGCTCTACCAATTGAGCTACATGAACACTTTTTAAGTAAAGCAGCATCCTCCATTCTGATATTTCTTTTTAAAATAATTCTTTCACTATCTGAACAGGTCGTCCTCCTCCACGAGGTCCTAAAGCAGCCCAGGGACAGCAGCCCAAGGTGCTTGGTCCTCTGGAGAGAGTTTACCAGGAGATAGCCATACTGAAAAAGCTGGACCACCTCAACATTGTTAAACTGGTTGAGGTAAGGATTATGCATTTTAATAGACTTTCTTTCTTTCTTTCTAGACCTGTCGTAATTATTAAATAATCGTCTGATCGCGTTATTTGAGATAACCACAATTATTGTGCACTTCAGATTAGAATCACATTTTAATGGCCAAATAAAGGAATTTGAAGTTAATATATAAATGCCATCAACAGTGCATTTGTATGTCATTCGGTTGAACTTCGAGCGTCACTGAGCCCCACCGCGGATCTCAACCAGAACAGCTCCACTCTAGAAGAGTGCGTGAACCGCTTCTCGCGTGCTGTCAACAGAGGCTCGCGGCAATCTCCAGCGGAAATATAAACAAACCAATATAAACTTTGATAGTGAGCACAAAGCGCTCCGGTTTCACTTTAAACGATCGTGGAATGGCAAATATTTCTGGCCATAGCGGGTTCATGCACGTGACTTACTCTATATCTGTGGAGTGATAAAATGATGAAACTAAATCTCAAAGGTTTTTCTTTATGAAAAATAATATAATATCATTATAATATAATCTAAAAAAAATTATATAAAATCTTTTATAAACAAATAATATAAAATATTGTAGTTCCAGAACTTCCAAAAATTTCAAATTGACCAACACTAAAGTTGACCAAAAAGAGAGACATATTTGAAGTATTTAGAAATATTTTTATATTTAAAATATAATTTTTCATGTCATTCATAAGACTTTTAATCCTTAAAAGGAAATCATATACTGTATCCCAATTTTATTATTTGATTTATATATTTGAAGTTAAATATGCAAAAATTACTTCTTAAGATGTATGAAGTAACATTCTTTCTTTCTTTTAAGTTTAATGTGAGTTTATGCAATAGTTAACTAAAAATGAACTAACAATGAGCAATACTTTTGTAACATTTGGTAATCTTGGTTAATGTTAATTTCTACCTAAATTAATACATTTTTAACATTAAAAGTAGTTCATGTATTAGTTACATGAACTAAAAATTAACATAATCAATATTAATAAATGCTGTAAAAATATTATTGTTTGTTCATTATATCTAATATATAAAGTAATGTTCATATTTTCTGGGAGACTTATGTTCAAAATGCCTTTTCATAGCTGGGTCTCGGGTGCAGTTATAGGTAAACCTCAGGTTAGAATGGGAAATACATTAAAAACATTATACAAGGGATCGATTTCTGGATGAAGAAAAGGAAGTTAGAATGGAGGGATAAAGAAGGAGAAAAAAGCCCCTGTGGTTCCGTCTGAGTGCTCTTCAATCACAGCAGCACCCACATACGTCAGCAAAATTAGAACAAGAGTGAGAGAGAGAGAGCTAGCAAGAGATTCAAATCCAATCGAAGCATAAATAATGTTTAAAGAAACTTCAAAAGTGAGTCAGAGTCTCCCCTGGCCTGCCTACAGCTGATCCAAGTACAGTCTTGACTTGAAGTGTGTGGCCATTAGGAACAATGTAGATATGGAGCTCTGCTGGCAGTGAACGATGAGGTTCACCTGATGCTTATTGAATTTCATCACCACTGCCATAAATCCATCATCAGCTCTCTTTTGTGGTTACCTCAGTGTGGTTTAACTCGGCGGTTTGTAACTCAAAAATTCTTAAAAGGGAGGAAAAATTGCTCCCCTTATAAAAATATATTTGTTTTTGCTGTTGACGTTAAGAATGTTGTACTGTATACAAACAAACTTTACTGTGTTTTGGTGAACATTCATCTGTCACTTGGTAAAAGCAAGCCAAATTAGGCAGATGCCAACATGGACATGCACTGATCCTTACAAATTATGAACAGATCTATGTAAAGAAGAGGAAAGTACGACTCAGTCTGTTCAATGCAAGTTCATAGGTAAATTAAGAGTAATATTTTTTTTCCATGTAAATATTATAAATGTTTGATTTTAAGGAGATTTTTAATATTTAAAAAATTTTATGTTATATTTAGTCATCACTTGATATAAATTCTGGGTCCTGAAGCAAAACCTGATGTGAACTACTGGTTTAGCTTAATCATGCATAATGTGTCCTTGAGTAATGTATCTATAAGGTGTCCATGTCCACTAAGTCCCCTTTAAACTCTCCCTAGGACTTTTACGTCATCTTACCTAGACTCTTTTTGTCCTGCTCACTTTTTTTATATGACACGTTGACTTAAAGCCTCCCTGATGTATGCCACTGCTAATCAACAACTTGACACAAGGGATAAATTCATCTTCCCTTTTTCCTGAGAACTAAGAAAACTGCAAATTTGTGTACCCAAGAAATGTTTGCAAAATGAATGCATTTTTTACGTTTTGTTCCATAAAGTCATAAGCCAAATTATAAATCTCTTCCTAATAGGATTTCTCTACCTAGTAGTTTTAAAAATATTGCAGAGAAGGGTAAAGTATGTTCCTCTTAAAGGACCTCTTTAATGTTTGGTGTTATAGATGCATCTGTTATTAATGTTTATATCCATATAGTGTTTCCCAACCCAGAGTTTTGTTTGACAGAGCTTCCAAGACATTAACAATTTTAGAGATTTTATCATAAAAGCCCTTGTGGAATTTCTAATCATGTTTCAATTCCAGGTGCTGGATGATCCAGCAGAGGACAACCTTCACATGGGTATGTTCTTTTTTTGTCCATATACTTTAAGTGGTAATGTTTGATTTTTCAAGTCAACTCTTGTTCAGTTGCTATTGTATCAGTGAATGTATCGGTGAATGAAGATGTTCTTTCAAAAACACCAAGCTTGTTTACATGGATACCAATTAACTGTTAATTGCGAGAAAGCTGCGTTCTCTTTTGCATGCACTGTGTTCACGGCTTTCTCTTTATCCCGTGTACATGCAGTTCAGTACCTAAGCAGCTTCCTCCAGAGCGATGTAATTTCCCTGCAATGCTGGAGTAAATAACAAACATTGGATCCGAGGAAGAATTCTTTATTCTATTTTGTTTATTTTATCTCTTTATTTTATTTCCAGATATTCCACAGTTATTGCTGTGTTTGTTTCCTTAACATTCCATCACAACCTGGATTGGAATTGTGCTGCAATGGAGGGGTTTTCCTCTTATGTCAAACTCCGGGATTTCTCCAATGTACTTTAGCACATATACACGAACGTGGGGGACAGTAGTCTATATTTTAAATTGGTGTGTATAAATGAGTTTAGTTTATAGTGTACAGTATGTCCTTTTCCCACCATACTCCCAGAAACATTTAATTATTTCTGCTGTGTTGACTTGATGAAAAGATGTATGGCTCAATCCTTTGACGTTAGTCATCCGGTTTGTTCCATGCACATGCGCACTATTCAAAACCTGTAAGAATGTGGTGATTTGACATCCTGATAGTGATTTGATTGCTGGAATTCATCATGATGCTGCACTGTTGGTTGTTAGTTAGACATTCAACTGTATCATGATGAGGCAGATCACGAGTCTTTTTTTTTGCTTAAAATCACCTCTGAACTCATTAAAAATTAGTGAATTCCTATTGCTTTGTCGCTAAAAAACGCTGTCAGTGTGAACCCCACTGTAAAACAGTTAAAGGATGGGCAAGGAGGAGGCGAGAACCGGCTTGTCAACATAAATAATAATTTAATAAGAAACTCAAAAACACATAAACAAACACACGACGGACATGCCCGTAATTCTCTTTCTCTCCAACAATCGTCACCGGCCGCCTTTATCCCTCGCGCGCCTCATCAGGCCGATTGGGGACCGGGCGCGCGATATTCCGACCCGGCCCCGCCCCCCTCCGCTCCACATTCCTCCCGGCGTTATCTCAGGCCGGGGTGCCACCGGCGTGACGTACACTCCCCCATCCCTTGGGCGGGGTGTATCTCGCGTCCCGCGTGGTCATCCCCGCCTTCCTCGCCCTGGGAGGAGACAGGAGGGGAAAAACAACAACAAAATAGGCGAGGGAAAAGGCAAACACGGTGCGAAAGGGAGAGGAGAGAGAGCAAAAGCTCACTCACCGGTTCTCTGATGTACCGTCGCGTGGTCCTCGAACACTCCTCCACACTCAGGCGGACGACAGCCGCTCCAACCCCGGGCGAACCGGAGTGAAACCTTCGACCCCCAGCGGGTAGAACGCGCCTCCGCTTTTCTGGTGGCAAATGGGGACCCTCATCCGCCCCTGGCAGCGGCTCTACCGCTCCGGGCGGTCGGAGAGTTTCTTCCCTCCTCCCCTCGCGGACGGCGGTCTTCCCTCGACCCCTCCGCGTCTCTGGGGACGGCAGGGCACTCCTCCGCCCCCGGCAGTGGCTCCCTCGCTCCAGGCAGTCGGGGTATCCTGTCCCCACTTGCCCCGCGGACGACGGCCGTTCCCCCCATCCGGGCGGTCAGGCTACTCCGTCACCCGGCAGATGGCAGCGGCGCTCCGCAGGGTGGACGGCAGTGTCGAGGACTCTGCGACGGGCATCCCTCCTCCCTCCCGGCTTTCGGCACCAATGTAAAACAGTTAAAGGATGGGCAAGGAGGAGGCGAGAACCGGCTTGTCAACATAAATAATAATTTAATAAGAAACTCAAAAACACATAAACAAACACACATGACGGACATGCCCGTAATTCTCTCTCTCTTGAACAATCGTCACCGGCCGCCTTTATCCCTCGCGCGCCTCATCCGGCCGATTGGGGACCGGGCGCGATATTCCGACCCGGCCCTGCCCCCCTCCGCTCCACACCCACTTAAATCTGCCATTACAAACTTTACTTTATAATGAAAATCAGACTGTGGCATATTTCACATAGATCATACAGAGCAGTCCATCATCCTAATTGGCTGAAGTGGGATTCATATGTAAGACAGTGTGACACATTTAGTTGGCTAGTCTGACTCATAGCAATGAATATAAGGTGTTTGATGCTGTAGACTGATGGAGTGGTACACAATCATGAATGACTTCATGCCACTGAGCAGTGGTGTGAATAAAAGCAGACATCATGCTTATATGTTAAAAAGCATTTGATTTGCCTAAGCATGGGTTATGTGAGGTTAAGCCAAATGAGGGTTAGTTCAATCAATGAAATCTGTCACCATTCACTTTCTTTGTAGCATCACCATTTTTCAGAATGTTTTCCCTAGTGGTCTAAAGGATAAAGTTTAAAGGATTCAATACAAAATAAGCTCAATCAACAGAATTTGTTGTGTTATGTTGATTATTAACTTATTTTGACTTGTGCCCCCTTTAAACCAAGGTTACAGTAAGGTACTTACAATGGTAGTGAATGGGGGCCAATCCATAAATGTTTAAATACTCACTATTTCAAAAGTATAGCCACAAGACTTAAACAATATATGTGTTAACATGATTTTAGTGTGACAAAATCACTTACTAACATTTTCTGTGTAAAGTTATTTCCCATTTTACTGCTTTGTTGCCATGACAACGTAACACCATAATCTGAAAAACCCTATAACGACCGTAAAACACGATGATGATTTAAATGGTAAATGGTCTGCACTTATGTAGCGCCTTTTTTAGTCTTAGAGGTTACCAAAGCGCTTTACACTGTGTCCCACTGTGTACAAGACACGTTCACCTTGAACCTAAACTTGAGTTCTAAACTCTATTATATTTTCATTTAAAATTTCTATTATAAATGTATTAACAAACGCAATACAAACACAAATTTGATAAGAACACACATTTGGCAGCATTATTTTGGGAACACAAGGGAATTTTTTTGTTATTTTTGTTGTTGTCTTTAGTTCTTAATCTGTTGTCTAATAGTAATTTTCCACCTGGTGTTGTTGACGGATTCTTGGCGTGATGGCAAATGGGGCCATTGGAGATGGTAAATATCTGTATTTGAGGAGGTGGTTAAATAAGATATTTTTGATCACATTCTTATTTTATTGCTTTTTTCCATTTAGTTTAAAGTGCAATTTGAATTCAGAAATGTCTTTTGTTTATGTTTTTTGTGTTTCAATATATGGATTACATTTTTAAAGCAAAATCAATAAAGCAAAACAATTCAGGGACATACAGTAAGTATATTGCAATATTTTTTAAGGCAATTATCGCTAAAATAATTTGCCCAGCCCTATTTATGTCATTATGCTTGTCATCAACCCATGGTGTTACAAAGAGAAGACACAGAATAAGCATTTTTCTACCAATAACTTATTTCAAACATAAAAATGTAACAACTCAAAGAATATTCATAGTAATGTCAAGAAAATGAACATCAAGAAACAGAAATTAACTGCAAAATTCTGAAAATTCAAGTAGAGTATAAAACAAGAATCAGAGTAAACATTTTTTTTTTAAATTACAATTTAAAACTTTCTATAGTACAAATTTATTTTACAAAGTGTGTGTGTGTGTGTGTGTGTGTGTGCATGCGTGCGTGTGTGTGTGTGTGTGTGTGCTGTGTTCTGCATTGTGAGTGTGTTATCATCTAAACCCTTCATTTCTGAGTGTTTGTGTTTTAGCATTTTGGCTGATTTATTTATTTTAATTGACAATTGTAAAAAAAAAAAGGGTTGTGTTAAAGTCTCACCAGTTCATTCTTGTGTGTGTGTGTAAGTGTGTTTGTTTGTTAGTGGGTGTGTATTTTTTCAGCTGAGGATGTTTTAGAGTCTCACCTTGTTATTTCTGTCTGGGATTTTATTTCTGCATTGTGGCTGATTTATTGATTGTGTTTGATAGAAAGAAAATGCTAATGTTTGTTGGTCTTTCCCATTAATTTTCAATTGTCGGTCAATTTTGACCACGAATACCTAAGGTCGTTTTTTTTTTTTTACAACCACTTAGATTTATCGAATCAAGCCCATTTTTTTTTCTTTATGTTCTGATGGCAAATGGAGGAAAAGTCAGGAAGTGTTGTACTGCTCAGATGAAGAAAACCATTTTTATTACATTTTAAAAATATATTATCAGTCAAAAATGACCAAATACCATAGGAGTGTTAAACAACTAAAGCTCAGCTAATACATACCTTTTACAGAAGAATAAATTAAAGTTCTTTTTTAAAATTAAAAGATGTACATCTCAGCTTTTAAACAAGGGGTGCTCCTACTTTTATGGCATGAGATCTACTTTTTCATAATGCTATTACAGTAAGATCTACCATGAACAATTTAAATTTACATTGTAGGCATCATGATACCAACATTTCAGTAATCTGAACCAATACCAGTGAAATTTGATGATTAAGAAATTTAACAGCAGTCTCAAGTTTACATGAAAACATTCTTACATTCTCGTGGACTACAGATCTTTACTGTATGATTATAATTCATATTTTATTTTAAAGCTATTAAATTTATCCAGCCAAGAGCTATGAATGGTTTTCCTGTTATTGTTGTTCCTAAGAGGCACCCGGAGGTTAAATCCCTCCCGGCCAAGCCTGTACCCCTCCTGGGATCTCTCAGTGGTCCTCACGGGAAAAGAGGCCCAGCCAGGCTTGGCCCGTTCCCAGGTTGGCAAGCATCACCATGTTCCCCTCATCAGGGTAACCAGAAGGATTCTGATGACTTTATGTGGCATTGGGGAAGGGTACGTGCAGTCTGATACAGCTGGTCGCGTTTGCACGTGAGAATACCTGCCCGCTTCTGTATCAGCAGTTCACGTACACGGCTCAGCGCATGGCCTGATTTAAGTGGGAACCCTAGTGTTGCTTCTCCGACACAACGTCGAGAGAGCAACAGAAGGGGAACATCTAGGTTACGTATGTAATCTCTGTTCCCCGATGGAGGGAACGAGACATTGTGTCCTCCCAGCCACGTCGCTGAGCCGAGCCACTGTTGTGGCCGGAACATTTCCGGCTCCTCAGAAAAATCCTGAATGAACTCATCGTATTTGCCCACTTAAATACCCGTATGTCTGGGGGCGGGGTATGCAAATACTGTCTGCCAACTTCTCATTGGCCTTTTTTCATAAGTCAAGAGGCATATTCGGCGCTCAAGAGAGACCCCTAGTGTCGCTTCTCTGACACAACATCTCGTTCCCTCCATCAGGGAACGGAGGTTACATACGTAACCTAGACGTTTACAGTATATTCACGAGGAAAGCGATACCCGATTAGACAATTTAGCAGGAAAGTGCTACCTGATTGGTCTTATAAACTATAGCCCTAACCCCAAATCGTACCCGAAACCAATCAGGTAGAGCTTTCCTCATAAATTCAGTATGAATGAGTCTTCACCTGCCATTCTACTTTTCAGAAATCCACCCGCGTGGGAGCCAAAATTAGGAAATAAAAGTGATCTTTAAAAATGTAATTATTTAAGTAGTTTTTCTCTCTACTCACTTTACCATTTCACATAACCTGTTCACGAGATCGACCAGTGGTTGACCAGTTGATCATGAACGATATAATGAGCACCCCTGCCATGGCCCCATTCACTTCCATTGTTAGTGCCTCACTGTAACCTAGATTTTTGCTTCTTCTTTTTTTCAAGAATAGAAGGGAGGAGTCAAAATATTTTTTTGTGGTAATCAAAATTATGCCACAAATTCTGTTGATTTAGCTTAACTATTATTGAACCCTGAATATTCCTTTAAAATGACATTACAATTTGTTAATGGACTATCCATAATGTATTTGTCAATAACAGAATATCTATTTTTGGTATAATAGTTTTCTTTCTAAATAGACCCTTTTTCTCTCTCTGTTATTGCTGTTCTCCCAACAGTATTTGAGCTGATGCAGAAGGGGTGAGTATTCATGGTGTCCTCTTAGACCTCTTTTGTACATAATTGATGCTTTTGCTCCACTGTCTTCTATCCTCTGTAATTCCATTAATCACGCCATCACTCCTTCAATGTCTGTCTTGTCTTGCATATCTGTCATCTCTTAGATCTGCCTCAGTTTTCCCCTTTCTCCTCACTTGTTTCAGAGGGATTAATTAAATGCCTACTGTATGTTCTCACTTTCTCACTTATCTGTAATAACCTTCTTTTATTCCCTTCTTTTTCTAGTTCAGTTCATTTTTCTTTTTGTCACTGAGTAGACTAATCTTTTCAATACTACTTCTGTTACTTCTATTTCTTATTTATTCTGTTGCTTTCTCTCTGTCATTGTCATTCTGGAGGAAAAGCCCATTTAAAGGGCAGCAGTATTCCTGTTTAATATAAGACCTTATTCTATGTAAAACTTGACATTTTGGGCATGCAATGCAAGCTTTTACTTTTACCAACTGGCCTGGCTTTGTTTGGGAGAGAAATGTGTGATTCAATTTCTAGGTGTTTGTGAGCTGCTGCTTTGAATAGAGTAGATTAGAACTTACTTTGCATAATTACAGAATGGTCTATTTTCACTAGACCTGGCTGAATATATTTGGCCTTTCTGTTCCATCATGATTTACTGCCTGTGGGTAATGAATGAAATGGCCTTTGAGGACCCTGTTTTGTGCTAAGTGGAATTTTTGATTGTTTTTTATGTAAATCTCACCTGCAGAAGTGCACGCACAATCTGTTCAATTTGAAGGATTCCATAGACTGTTTGTGCAGAACTGTAGTGTCCCAGTGTCCTCTTGCTGATGTCCCAGCAGGGTCCAAAATTCACAAAGAATCAAATTTAAGTAAAAATTGGCTTAGGATTAGAAGTCATTTATACTGTAAAAAATCTAGATGCAGTGCAATGAATGGAAGAGCATGCAGGTGTCTCGAAATGTGTTTTTAACAGTTTACGTATTTAACTTGACACAGCGTCCTAAAAACGGCAATGACGTTCTTCTAGTGCAGGTATACATAAAAAAAACAACTTCTGAATTGTTTTTTAAAATAGCGTAGATTAATGCAAAAATGCCCATTACTCTGATAAGGCAGATACATTTATTAGGAGCTGCAATACATGATCAAATTGTAAGAATGATAATCTGATGTACAGTAAGTGACAAGAGCGATTCAAATCTAAGCATCTACTCAAGAAAGCATCTGTCATGACTTGCGTATCTTCTAAAAACTTTATTACAATGGAAAATTTACCATCAGAAGTTTGTCTAGAATGGCTAAAGTTTGTTTTCTTTTTTTCAGAATTCTATGCGGTGTCACACATAGTTAATGCTTTTCGCATTAGGCTACCAAAATTAAAATACGAAGAACAAAATGGCTTTCTCTTTTGATGTTTGTTTTTGTAACAGGTGCAGTTTCACCCAAACACGGATTCTTGATCATTTTGAAAAACAATGACCTGCGCTGTACAGTATATGCATGGAAAAACTGCATAAAAATCCATTGTCATAGGTACAAAAATATATTATTAATACAAATTATGCAAAACGTTGGAGCTGCTTCCTGGTGAGGTGCTAGGCAGGTGATCTGATTAAGCAAAACAAAGCATAACGTGTTGGTACACCGGCAAGGAGACCAGAGGCCATTATTTTTGAGTGGATGTCAATGGATGAGATGCTTAAGTACACTGAAGAAATTGCTTTTGTGAGGAAACAGCTTATCAAATAATTAATTGACTGCCTGCCTGCTAAATTTTTAACATGTTTTACTTTAAACAGTCCTTTTGGAGTGAACTTTGTGTAGAGTTTACTACAAAATAATTGCTGTTTTATAAGAGATGTCATGGACAATTTTGCATAAGGTAGGTTTCTGTTTACCACTCTATCCATATTCATTTGTATGGGATCCGCAAACTGTTACTGTTGTAGCGGTTCATTGACGTCAATTGACATGAAGACTCAAGTGAACCAAGTTGACCGTTACACTCACTCCTGTGGTAGAGCTGGGGAGGTTATTATCACCTCAAATTTAAGAGAATCTCTGGCCAGAGTTCGAATGCTTGAATCATTTCCTGATCACACTGCCCCCATTGACTCCTCTCCATTGTTGTGTGAAATAAAATGGCAAAAAAAACACAAAAATAACAATAATAATATAGTGTCTAACTGGTAAGAAATATTATGTCTGTGAATCTTTTCAAATGTTTTAAGCTGAGACCACAGCAAAAGGAAATTGTGGATATTTGTATTGTCTTTTAATGTGGACCTCTCCTAGGCTGAATTATGGAGCTTATTGCTCTACTTATCATTTCATTGACTATTTCTCCATTAATGAATTATTGTTCTCCGTGACTGCTTTCCTATAATACCTTATTAACACCTTATCAGTTAACTGACAATAAAGCTGCAATTGTGTGTCTCCCTGTATCTCCTCCACCAGGCCTGTGATGGAGGTCCCCACCGACACTCCCTTCAATGAAGACCAGGCATGGCCCTACTTCAGAGATATTGTTCTGGGCATTGAGTACTGTGAGTCACTTCCTTCATTTTGAAAGTCGTGTTCAAGTTGTTTGGCCAAATTCACCGGGGGTTCAGGTTTAGTTCTTAAGAAGACCACCGTGACACAGTTTTTCAAGATAGAAGCAAGTGGAGCAAACTCCTACAGCTGATATTAGTGGCTGAGATTAATCATTATTACTTATGTAAAAAATAAAGACCCAAGAGAGCTCTGTCTTAAGGAACATCTTTGTGTTTGTTGTTCTAACGCATCATGGCATCTTGTTCCACTAATAAAGTGAGTGAATGTGGTAGTGTGCTTGCAGGGTTGCCCCGGGGCATTAAAAAGCATTAAATGTTATTCCTACAAGCATTAAAAATGTTATATAGTTTTGAAAATATAATATTACCAATTTATTTTGAATATAGACTTCACAATTAATAACTTTGATTTGCTGTCGCAAAATATGTAAATTGGTGTGATAAACACACGGATCCAGTTTGGTAATTGCCTCCGGCCGTTGTAAAATTGACGTAGCGGCAGGCTGGGACCTGGAAGAGTTAGAACAGAGAACGTACATTTTGTAAAGTTGCAAAGAAATGGGTAAGTGAAAATTCCAGCAAAAGTGGCTAGAAGACAAAGAATTTAGGACATGGTTGCTTACATGGTTGGTTGTCAACATGGAGCCGTTAAATCTCATATGCAGTCCGATGGCCACAAATCGGCTGTAAAAGGCAGACAGCGATTAACTATCTCAAGTTACTTCGCCGTGACCGACAAAGTAACATCTTCAGCAACTACTACTACCACCGTAACTGCTGCTGTAGTGACCACCGCTTCCTGCGGAGCCACTACTGAAGGAAAATCGATCGAACTTTGACCAGCGTTTGGTTAGAATACGACGCTGCAGAGGTGCAGCAACACTCATACACATCAAATGAAGGTGTTTCTGAGTTGTTCCAGGGAATGTTTCCTGATTCGCAAATAGCCAAATCTTTCACATGTGGAAAGGACAAAACCAGCTACATTTTAAAATGTGGACTTGCCCCATACTTCAAAAATAAACTGATTTCTGCGATTAACAATGCAGGACAATTGTGAACTACTGGCTTCTGTAGCTTCAGCCAGGACCATATACAGGATCTACCTTGATGAAGAGAGGAGCAAGCGAGAGGGTGCCATGCGTGGACTTAAAAGAAAAGCTTTGGAAGATGAGCTGGAAGAACTGAAAAAGAAAAGGGAGGTGTTGGTAGAGATGTGCGCCACCCTTCAGAATGATGTCGATCAACTAGCTGAGCAGGCCAAAAACAAATCTAACACACTCGTGGCTCAAATGATTACAAAATCTAATACTATGAGGAGATACAAGGACAAATTAGTCAGAGTTGGAACTAAAAGTGAGCGAACTAAGTCACATGGATTACTTCTCTTATTTACACAAAGTTAAAACTGTGTAATTTCTATAGCACTTGAATTTTGCATACATTAATTTCCAGCCTTAAAAAGTTCTGAGTTTTTCCTTCACTGTCCAGACTGATAGAATTTGAGGTTCTAGTTGAAGGAGGTTATGTGTATTCGATGGTGGTACAATTTACACAAACAAATTTTTATATATATATATATAAATATATATATATATATATATATATATATTAGGGCTGTCAATCGATTACAATTTTTAATCGAATTAATTACATGGTGTCCCGATTAATTAATCGCGATTAATCGCATATACAAATATTTGCTGAGAAAGCCCCTCATATAACAATAATTAAATACATATATAAAAAATATTCAGATAATTAAAATGCATTAAATTCTTGTAGCAGAAGAGTTAATCATTTATAAGACAATACAAAAAGTGGCTTTAGAATACAATGTATTGTTTACTACCATATTATTGAACATAAGACACTGGCATACAGTTCACTGCAATCCATTTCACAAGTGAATTTGTCAATCAGTTGGAGATTTATTATGAGGGCCCAGTTCCTTGTCTCTGTCCACGCAGCGGTCATCAGTGAAAACACCCTCTGCACGAACGCGTTGGTGACAGGAATGCTCAAAGTCAAAGATATCAGAGCTATCATGTTTGGGGCACTGAAATACTTCAGCAGAGCTGTCCGTGAAACGTCGGTGGCATACCCTGCACTGTCCTTTTTTAGGGTCACCTGTAACTGGTTTTAACCATGTATATATTTTCTCCAATTATTTATTATACGAACAAAGACACTTTTTCTTCTCGAGTGCTCCAGATAGACCCATTTTTCTGTTGTAGTTTTTTTCCCAGTGTTTTCCCGCTCTGGCAAGAAAAAAGGCTGTGCTGCGCATGTTTAGTGATTTTGTAATTAAAGGACGATGAAATAAAATGATGCCGAAATAATAATAAAGATAAAAAAATTATACAGACAAAATTGAAATGCGGGACACTGCTTATGACTTGTGGACAAAGCTTTCAATTAAGGAACTGTCCCGATGGTCACCCTACCATACGACCTGCGTCAGACATGCTTGTGTCGCGTCTCGGGTGTGTTGCGTCATAAAAATAAAATATTTAGGTCACCGTGTCAAGTTAAATATAGTTTAATACTCTGTTTTTAATCTTTAAACACATATTGAGATCCCTTAGTTCGCATTTGAACCCTTAGTAACGCATATCTGTGTTGTTTTCTTCACTGTATAAACTGTGTGTTGCTTACATTACTGAAATTTCACTTACTTCCCTCTGGAGTATACAGGTGGTACTACAAGCATGCGATTAAATGCGTTAATTATTTTAACGCGTTATTTTTTGTATAATTAATCGCACGTTATTAACACGTTAATTCGACAGCCCTAATATATATATATATATATATATATATATATATATATATATATATATATATATACACACATGGTTAGTCATGGGTCATGTATGGCATTAAAAATCTTAAAAATGGTATTAAAAAGCATTAAATTAGATTTGATGATAGCTGCAGAAACCCTGCCTTGTGTATTTATGCATGTGCTATTTCTAAAGGATGTTCTGATTGTCTGTCATCTGTCAGAAGAAGAAACATGACTTGTGAGAGAAGTACTTTTATGCTGTAACATAATGATTATATAACAATGGTCTCTTATTATTACTGAATAAAGGAGAAGAACCAGCTAAGCTGAGTTGATTCCAGATAGTCTGTTTTGTGCTCGCATCATGTGGAAACTTCGTGTTCATCAATTAATTTGAATCATACCAACAGGCAACACTCACTGTGGCAACCATCTGGATGGCAACAGGTCATTTGCATGATTAGCCACAAATCAGTCTGTGTTCACAAAGGACTCCTTTCACTGTGTTGGTAATTTGTGATCTGTTCGTGTTTAAAAATGGAGCATGAAGCTTTGGTTAACTCAATCGAAGCCAGAGCTGAAGATCAGAGAAAATTGAAGTAATCTGTTAGTTTAATATACAGCATGAAAGCAATCAGTGCATGCATTCATACTCTGTTTTATTGTAAGTGGAATTTGTGGTTGTGTAAATCTCACCTGCATTAGTGCTCACACAGTCCATTTTTCTTGGAAGGATTCCATACACTGAATATCGAATTCACTTTTGCAACAGTTGCACTACTTTGTACACAGAACTTTCAGTGCAAAAACCTGTGCATTAACTACTCACAATCCATTTTAACCAGGCACTAAATGCTCTGTAATAGCATTTCATCCTGAATATTTAAATAAAGCTATTATCATTGTTTTGTATGTAAAGAGTAAGCTTTATGTAAAGGTGCAATTAATGTTGTGCTATTACAGCTCACATAAAGTAGGCGGAAAACAGAATATCATTAATAAACAAGTACCTATTTACTCACATCCAGAACTGTAAATCAGAGAAGATTTAAGTAATCTGCTAGGTTAATATGAATTACTAGAGCAATCAGACCATGCATGCATACTATTACTGTTAAAATTAACAGTACTCGTGTGTGTGTGTGTGTGTGTGTGTGTGTGTGTGTGTGTGTGTGTGTGTGAGCGTGTATTTATCACTTTGTGGGGACCAAATGTCCCCATAAGGATAGTAAAACCCGAAATTTTTGACCTTGTGGGGACATTTTGTCGGTCCCCATGAGGAAAACAGCTTATAAATCATACTAAATTATGTTTTTTGAAAATGTAAAAATGCAGAAAGTTTTCTGTGAGGGTTAGGTTTAGGGGTAGGGTTAGGTTTAGGGGATAGAATATAAAGTTTGTACAGTATAAAAACCATTATGTCTATGGAAAGTCCCCATAAAACATGGAAACACAACATGTGTGTGTGTGTGTGTGTGTGTGTGTGTGTGTGTGTGTGTGTGTCTGTGTTTAGGTATTATGATATGTAAACTGCTTCTTCTAACTTACAAGAGACTGAATACAGTACATAAGCTGTGGCACACTTGACATGTCACATTCACCTTGCATGCTGACAATAATGAAATAATAATGTACAATAACCTGCTTGCACTTTGAGCACACATCTTTGTTGCCTTTTAATGGATTTTCTCTTTTCATTAACATACGTGTCATCTTGAACAGAGATCAAAGACGTGGCTCTTGTCTAATCACATAAAACCATAATGACATAAGACTGAAAGATGATAAGTGGCAGTCAAGGTTATCTTTGATTGGCCACTTGAGACAGGAATGCATTTCTTAACCAGTCAAATTCAGCTCCTGTGTGCCTGGGCCAGTGTGACCCTGTTGAACCTGTTGTCTGTTTCATAGATAAGATGAGACTTCTTGCAGTCACTATACACTTGATGTTTTACCATCACTTGACTTGCTGTGCTTAACCTTAAGGGGATAGTTCACCTAAAAATGAAAATTCTCTTATTACTGTATTACTTCCTTTCTTCACCAGAACACATTTGAAGAAAATTAGAAAAATATCTCAGCTCAGTAGGTCCTTAAAATGCAAGTGGATGACGATCCGATTTTTGAAGCTCCAAAAATCACAGACAGTCAGCATAAACGTCATCTATACAACTCCAGCAGTTAAATTAATGTATTCTAAAGTGATACGATCCCTTTTGGTGTGAAAAGTATAAATCTTTAAGAACATTTTAACTCTAAATCAGCGTTTCCGGTAAGCTTCACGAGAGGGTGGAAATCATGTGGTCTTTCGTGTGACCTATTCCATTGCTAGGTAATCTCAGGTTCCCCTCTTGGTTAGCTATATGATCTATGCCTTTTATTTATATCCTTTATTATATCCATTGAAAAAGACGTTTTCAAACTGGGGTCCAGGAACCTCCATTTAACAGCAAGAGGGTGCTAAGGGGTACATTAAAACTTTCATAAAACTAATGTAAATCCTGAAGTAATCAGATTAGATTATCTATAAAGTGTAATTTAAAAGATTGTTACAGAGTACAATTACACTTTTGCCATTTATATTCAGTACCAGATTGCATTTCAAAAGTAATCTACCCAACACTGTGTTACATATAATGTAAAAAAATTTAAGTAATAAAAAGTTCCTGTTGTAAAACAATAGTTTCCCCAAAATTAAAAAAAATCTGTTGTCATTTAACCACATTTAACCACTTGGAATGAACCAATGTCATTCCAAAACATATGACATTCTCTCTTTCGTAGAACACAAAAGGTGAATTTTTGAAGAATATTTTGGCCATTCTTTTCCATATAATGAAAGTGAATAAGGAATGACCAGGATACTCTTCAGATAATCTTCAAGTAATCACCTTTCCTGTTCCCTGGAAGAAAGAAAATCATATGGGTTTGGAACAACATGATGGTGAGAAAATTATGATAGAATGTTAATTTTGTTGTTGAACTGTTTTTTAAAAAGCTTCTAAAACTTCTTCAAACAACTTCGAAAGAAGCTTTAAAGATAAATGAAGTACATTTATTTGATCAAGTTAATAAAAATGTGGGATTTGAAGCCGATTATCAGCAAACAGCAAGCTTTTGAAACATAGCTTCCCATTATTGTTTTTTCACTTATAGAACATGCATGCACAATGTACCTGTAATATTACTGTATGTCAAAACAAATGATTTCTGAATTTAAATAGTGAGTTGTTTGTTTCTCAATATTTCTTCAATATGTTCTTTATTTTTGCTCAGTGCACTATCAGAAGATCGTTCACAGGGATATCAAACCATCTAATTTGTTATTGGGAGATGATGGACATGTCAAGATTGCTGATTTTGGGGTCAGTAACCAGTTTGAGGGTAATGATGCCTTGCTCTCCAGCACTGCCGGTACTCCTGCTTTCATGGCACCAGAGACACTATCGGACAGCCGCAAGAGCTTCAGTGGAAAGGTAAAGTTTTTAAGAATATCTTGGCCACTCTTTTCCATATAATGAAAGTGAATGAGGACTGAGATTTTCAAGCTCCAAATGACAAAAAGCACCATATAAGTATCTTAAAAGTGGTCCATACGACTTGTTCACTATATTACAAGCCTTATAAAGTGATTCCTTTAAAATGGAGACATTTACACATTTCACCTTTAAGGTCAGAATAAGACAATCAATCATCTGAATAGAGCAACACACTATAGAATTATCTGTAACAGACGTCACTGTGTTGTGTTGTAGGCTCTGGATGTGTGGGCTATGGGAGTGACCCTCTATTGCTTTGTGTATGGCAAGGTAAGTCTGCTCATGTAGGATGGAGAAAGACAATAGTTCATCTTGCTTCTGCTTTGACAAGAGTGATAGCAGTAACTTTTCTCTTTGAGATTACATATCAGAATGCTCAATACACAAGACAGTGTGATACTGCAGTGGCACTTGTGTGATTTATTGTGTGCTTTCTCCCACCCTTCCTCTATTTTTCTTCCTTGTCCTCCAGTGCCCATTTATTGATGAGTACATACTTGCACTTCACAATAAGATCAAGAGTAAGCCGGTGGAGTTCCCCGAGATGTAAGTCACTTGCTGTGTATGGCTTATTTGCTGTCCTGCAGGAAGAGAGATACAGAGGATAAAAGACAGAGAGCACACAGAGAGAGAAAATGTCAGAGGTCTTTGAGTGTATGCAGTTGGGAGATGAATGGTTTACATTAACATTGCATTTGCACATTTAGTAAATGCATTTATACAAAGCGACAAGCTAAAGTAAATATTTCCCAGTATGTGCATTCCCGGGGAATTAAACCCATGACCTTGGCATTGCATTACTTGCACCATGCTCAACCAGTTGCAGAAATGCCACTTTCTGTAAATATAGGTTTATTTGTTTTTACTGTAGGTAGTTGACAAATAATATGACCCTGAACTATTTGTTAAACAACATCAATATTTTAGGTAAAAATTAGTATGAATGTATAAGGGAAATTGTATATTTTAATAGCATTAACATATTCAATCATGCTTTTTGCCTTTATTAGTTCATTTTATTAGTCCTGCATCATGGAAAATCTACATTTAAAAGTACAAATATTCCATGTAGTCCCTCAGTAAATAAGGTAATTAAAGCTGCATAATGGAGTTGTAGTGTAGCATATCACACCATAGGACATGTCAACACCATGTTAACTACTCTTATGACATTTGTGTGTCTATTTGAATGATGTACATCAATCAAGTGTGTGTGTGTGTGTGTGTGTGTGTGTGTGTGTGTGTGTGTGTGTGTGTGTGTGTGTGTGTGAAAGGCCAGAGGCCAGTCGGGTGAATGTCATCAGGTGTGTGTGTGTAAAAGGCCAGAGGCCAGTCGGGTGA
The DNA here is from genome assembly GCF_025860055.1 of Xyrauchen texanus. Classification (NCBI taxonomy): domain Eukaryota; kingdom Metazoa; phylum Chordata; class Actinopteri; order Cypriniformes; family Catostomidae; genus Xyrauchen; species Xyrauchen texanus. Next base: position 21,588,079 of record NC_068279.1, read on the forward strand.
ATGTCATCAGGTGTGTGTTTGGACAAGCTAATGAAAGATTCTCTCTTATGGCCTCTCACACATACACACTTGCTGCATCTTATTCTATGTTTGAGCCATTACGGCAAGAGGCAATGCAATCACTATCTCAATTTAACTGTAACAAAATTATTTTCTTGAAATACCTGTAGTGCTTGTAATTTAATTTGGCATTCCTATCACAAGGTAATGAACAGTTGTTTCATTAAGAACAACCAGAGGAACCTCCAGTTGGGAAACTCAATTTTTATGTAATTTATTTTATGCTCTAATATACTATATGATACTCCGCTTCACTTATCTCTGCTTTACCGTACGTTTCTCAACCAGGATTTAGTATAATGTACTCTGTGCTCTGTTAACCCTTACGTCCATGGGTGTTTCGCCAAACATTATTAAATATATTGGTTCATTAGCGACTCTGTACATATGATATATCTATCACAAATGCCTAGATAGTGTCAAATTGTCAAAGTATTTTCAAGACAATTAGAAAATAATTGAATGGAATATGTTTTGATAAGCCACACATGTATTGTCTCAGGCAATTTACGAATAAACTTACAGAATCTAAGTAGGACACCCACATGGCAAGAGCCATATCCAACTGTTCATGTGTTGTACTTGCTATAGTTTACTTCCACCATTTCTTCTTCATCAAATAATGTCAAATATAAATTAAGCCAAGCCAATAATTGAAGAAAAAAAAAAACAGCGCCACATTGAGTAACAAATATGTATATGTACTGTATGTGAACATGGGGGGGGGGGTCATGAGGTCCCAGGGTCACAAAATTCCCAGGGTATGCATATAAGGTTTATACCATTGCTACAATACCATTAATCTCCTCTCGTATGTTGTACGCTACTCAACCCTGCTGTGCTATATTGTACTCTACCCAACTATTCTTTACGCTGCTCATTTTATTCCACTATTAAGTACTCTACTTGCAAATTAACTCACAAAAGTAAGGTTAGGTTACTTTTTCAGCCTAATAACTGGTGTGGTAACTTAATATATGTCTTTGTTTATGTAAGGGTGTTTCTGAAACTCAAGCTATAAATCCATTCAGCATCTATTTTTTTCCTACTCTGTTTAGTCCAGGGCAGTTCTTCAGCACCGGTGATGTTTACAGAAACAGTGTTACAGTCAGAGAGGATTTTGGAACAGTGCTTCTTCTATCTGCAGTGTGTCTCACCTCTAGTAAAACCATGCTGTCATTATCTAGCAGTTTTTCCTGCTTCAACTGTTTGGTATGTGTTTGTGTGATATCGCAGGCCTGCTGTCAGCCAGGGGCTAAAGGACCTAATCTTACGAATGCTGGACAAAGCCCCAGACACAAGGATCACCATTCCAGAGATCAAAGTAAGTCTGGAAAAAACACATTGGAGGAATTATGACATTGACTGTGGCGAGTAATCGCTTTCACCTTCATCTTCTGAACTCAAGACATTGAGCTTCAAAGATCCACTGAGAAGTGAATCTATTTACACAGAAACAAACCTCTGTATTTTACCTTTTGATCAGGCTAACGCTATACATTCCCTCAACAGATTTTTTTCACTAGGCCTCTTCACAAAACTGCTGCAGAAGCCACTCAACTCCCCCTTGTATACCAGAGAGAGTGTATCATTCCTACAAAGACATCACTTTAAATTCAAATTATATTCAATATTTTAAAAAGAGTCTCATTATCATAGTCTGCAGTCTCACAATGGTAGCACTGTTTCTATTGAAGGCCATCCTTGAGCCATTTTCAAGGATTGTTTTTAATGAAATACTGTATAATTGAACACACTATCTCTGATATCATTTTTTTAATCATCTAAATGTCTTGAAGTTTGGACAGAAATACATCAGCTAATCCCCATGGAAGGAATTTTTTGTTCAGTTCTGGAAACTTCCATCTGCTGTCTCAGTGTGACAGTGTGTGTGGATAGTTAACACACACACATACTTACACTAATACACACACACTTGGCCTCCAGAGACTACTGGCTGTATGTCATTACCCAGAAAATGTTCCATTAAAGCAGTGATCCCCAGATCCCCATAGCACACTTTAATCAGAGCTGCACGCCCTACATTTACTCAGCAGCATCCTTGTTCTAATAACACTCCTATATCCTTGTTCTAATTTTCTGTTTGTAGGACAAATATTTGATTGCTTTAAGCACTTTGTCTTTTGAATGGATGGAGTAGATGGAGTGGATGGATTGGGATTGCATTCCTTTTACAGTTTGTTTCGAAAATCTGGTATTTCAAATTCCATTTAAACTTTAAAATAAAATTATTTTGATTAAATTTGATTTTGAGGGGGGAAAAGAAAAACATTTAATTTATAAGACATATTTCAAATTCTGCACTAATTCTAGATCACTAAAATAAATTGTAACATTGACCATGTTTTCACAATCACAAGATGCTATGGGGAATATTAGTAATTTATTATTGAAATTCATTCTGGGATAACAGGAATCATCAGGTTTTCCACAAACTTGAGGAGTTCATGACAGTTTAAAAGACAATTAAAAAATTTTAGAAGCATTTTAACTAGTGGACTCAGACTTTTGGACCTTTTGAAAATCACTGTAAGTGTAATTAATTCTCATTTACAGCATGTGTGTGTGTGTGTGTGTGTGTGTGTGTGTGTGTGTGTGTGTGTGTGTGTGTGTGTGTGTGTGCGTGCATGCGTGTGTGTTTGTGTGTGTTTACAGGCGGACCCCTGGGTAACTCATGATGGGGCAGACCCATTGCCTTTAGAAGAGGAACATTGTACTGTGGTGGAAGTCACTGAAGAGGAGGTGCAGAACTCTGTAAAGTTTGTCCCTAGCCTTTCTGCTGTGGTAAGTTTTTTTGTGTTTTAAAAGTAACACATGAACATGTGCTATTGAATTGTAATTACATGAACACTTGAACATGCCCTTTGTGTATAATACACCTCACTGTTCTTAATGAGTGTTTGAATAAGAATGTTAAGACACGCTTGACCTCACACCATACAAATAAAACCCCACCACATGTCAAACTGACCCTGCCACTGAACTGATAGCATTTCCTTGATGTTCTTCACACCAACATGTTCCAGAAAATATTTTTTGCTGACCTCTGTTTTTTAATTCATACATGAAATACATGTTGTATTTTTTCACTCAGTTGTATAGTTCTGTACCGTTTGTGGTCCTAAAACCCTAAAAGTAGTCCTAAATAAGCTTTTTTGAGCCATGGGTTCCTTCAGGAATTTCCAATGGGTTTATAGAATAGAGGTTTGCGATTAATTGAAAGGCAGGCACGTTTTGCTCTACAACATTTTTGCAACTCAAAATGTACTTGATATTTGAAGTTTGAAGTTATTTGAACGTTTCGAATCACAATACACTAAATATAAAGGAAAAAAGCATTTACTCATGCTGGGCATCCCAAGATAACTGCATTCAAAAATATAAATAAATTATGGAGGATTAGGAAGAATTGTATCCATTAGTCATCATCTCAGCAATTCAGGCGTGAAATGTCTTGAACACAACTGCAAATAACCAAGGAAGTTTGGGTTAAGGAACGATAGTTTTGAAGGAAAACTAACGAAAATACACTGTGCAATCTTCACTAACATGCGATTCATGTTTCATTCAACTCTATGCAAGGTTGTGGTATTTATAAGAAAAGGGCGGGGTTTAAATGAACTAAATGATTAGAAAGTCCTGCATACGTCACCAGAGAGAAGTCTGTCATTTCACCGGAAGATCGAGTTATTACATTTTGATTAAAGATTACGAGGTCAAAAAAATGATAAAAAAATAAAACATACACATGGATGAATCGTTCACAATAAGATCAATAACATGCATTTAGAATATAGATAGGGTAAATTTTAATTTCATGCTGACTTTAAGGTGAATTTTAGATGGATGTTTTTAAAACATACCTCTCTAATGTAAAACTAAAACCTAGCCAAGACTCTTTAATGTCACTTGTCAGTTTGAGTTCATGGCCGGACTTGAACCGCGATTCTCCAACTTTAAGTCCAACGCCCTATCAAGTGAGCTACTGTGCAAGCTATTCAAGTTGAAATAAGTGTATGTATGTAGATGGGTCTGTAACACAAGCATTAAAATGTTCGTTTTTCAAAAGATGCAAGTAAAAGTGTGTCAATATCTTAAAATAGCAGGGTCTGAGTAATAGATTGGAAAAACAAGTATTTATAAAGTCATAATCAGCCATTAAAGTCATAATTTGAGTCAAATGAATAAAATACACAGTTGTTGTAGCGCCTCTAGGATTCATTTCACCTGGAAACTGCAGGAAATTGAACCTGGAGGAAGGTATAAGAAGTTTTGCAAAAATGTATATAGTCACATTTTACTTTGAGACCAGGTTTTAAATGACCACCAATCATTCCTCAAATGTGAATTTTGAGGCTGCTATGTTTTAAAAAATTCTAAGTCAAAATTTTAATAATGGCCACAACAACCACAAGGATGTAACTTTCCCTGCATGATAATTCCAAGGACAAATGTAAATCCTTATGTAGCTAATTGTTTGCAAGTTAGCACACAGCATCTTCAAAATTCTATGTTCTTTGTATAATTGATGTTGTAGAATGAAATGTTAGAAAAACTCTAAAATTATACTAAAACACATTGCAAATATAATTGTAACAGCTATACTAAACAGCTATATTTCCACATGCCATTTTCTGTACAATTTATCCAAGTAAAAAGCATCTATCCTTTCTTTCATGTGCTATGGTAGATATTGGTCAAGGCCATGTTAAGGAAGCGTTCCTTTGGGAATCCATTTGAGTGTCCCAGCAGAAGAGAGGAGAGATCCATGTCTGCACCAGGCAGTCTGCTTATGTAAGTGTTCCACTCACACACTTGTTTCTCTATGAATTACAAAATGGACAAATTGTAGTGTCACCAATGGCCATCTGTAAATTTATATAAATATTGCTGGACAAATCCAAATGACTCTCCTTTTCCTCACAAGCCTTTTTTAAGAATCTCTTTCTTTGCTTTTTTCTCTCTCTCATAGTCAAGGTTGCAGCATAATAATTCAAACGTCATGTCTATCTGTTTGAAAAGGAAGGTGTGCTAATAGCCCCCCATTACTTCTTTTGCAGCCAACATACGTTTCCATAGTAGCATGATTCAGCCAGTGTTTCTCTTGCATTATGTGAGCACTGCATTGAAAGATCTGGGACGTGATGGTTTCACAATTCCTGTCTAGAACTTTCTCCACCGCAGTGCCCTGAGTAGAAGGCTGTCTTCATCTTCATTATCAATCATTTAGATTTCGTTTTCAATCATTTATATGAGATGTTCAAGCGTTTTCTAGATGAGATGAGGCTCAAGAGGAAGATGGTTGAGACAGACCTGCCTATATATTGATTCATTCTTTCTTTTTTCTTGCTGTCTTTCTATTTTATTTATTTATCTTTATTTTTCTCTTTTTCATTCATTCTTTTTCTCTCTCTCTTTCTTTCTTTGCTTGCTTGCTGTCCTTCTATTTTATTTATTTTTTAATCTTTATTTTTTTCTCTTTTTCATTTATTCTTTCTCTCTCTCTTTCTTTTCTTTCTTGCTTGCTGTCTTTCTTTTATATATATATATATATATATTTATATTTTTCATTCTCTCTCTCTCTCTCTGTCTCTCTATCTTCCTTTCTTTCTTTCTTTCTTTCTGTTTTATTGATTTCCATCTTGTTTAAAACAGGTATTTCCAACAGTCTCAAAAAACAACACAAATTGTCAGTTTCTCTGGAAGTTGTTTCCACCATTCTTTCCATGACAGTTATTCTCAAAGATGCTTTTTGCTGTTATTCACTTGCAGCATTTACAATAATTCTGCCCACTAAACTGACAGTATGTGTCACCATGAAATCATTTCAGTCTCCATGGTGCGGTTTCTCCCACTTAAGAGTTTTTTATTTTTCCAAGGACAGCACTCTTCCTCTCTGTGTGCTGCCTGTTATATGGCTGTCAGAATCAGCAGAGGGTTACTCCCTTTCTGCTGAATGCCCTGGATCAATAAAATCAGTCTGATTATTTCTCTCTATGCATCTAAGATACACCTGAAGACAAATAACATTGCAATTATTTTAATGTTGACCGCTGTCTGTTTGTTCAGATGTGTCGTCCTCAGTGGTTGTACATTTTGTCCAATCAAGAAAGAAATGTCACTTGATTAGCTGTAAACAAACTTAGCTGCTTTATTGGTAAGTCCTTCCCATATTTGCAAAGGTGAAATCTGACTGGAAATGAGATGCAATGCAAGATCAATGCAGTGACTCAGCAGACCAATGACTCCTTCCCCAGGAGGCAGTTGATTGTATTTTCATTTACCTCCATAATTTTTTTATTAGCAATTTGCCAGATGTTTTTTCCGTTCTAGTACAGCAGTTACTCCAGTTGGTAGAATCTTATCATATAAACACTGTGGAGGGCCTTCTAACTGTCAGCTGTGCTTATTTACATGTCATCCATAATTCAGTGTCAGGTTGAACACACTTCCTCCTGCACCCTTACCATTATCCTTTCTCATCTAAACACACTCTGTTCCTCCCTTTCTGAAGCATTCATGTACACTCAATCAACTGCAATTGTTCCTCTGTGACAGCAAGCAGAATTTTCTCGAGAAACTCATCAAGATTGCATTCATTATGGTACATTATTTGCTCCATCTCTATGGTGTTTGAGATATTCTGTTTGTCTGTGTATTCACAGGCCTCTGAAATTATCTTGCCTTTCAAGACGAATAGATTAAAATGTGTTCTAACCAGCTTTGACACAATAAAGTGACAAGCGACAAGGGGTGTTCACTCTAAGTATGTTAACATGTGCAGTTATAGTCGAGCTACAGTGGGTTTTATCATTGTCGAGAGACAGTCTTTGTCTGTCCAAGTTTGGCACAGTGACTAATCAAATATTTGAAGGAAATAGGGAAGTGTGTGGATGTAATGAGGAGGAGGGCGTGGCTGGGCTGTAACAATGGACTTTTAATGACAAAAATTAACAAAACACAACATAAAACTGACGTGCACACATACAACTTTGTGCATCTCTCTCTCTCTAACTGGCATCCCTGTGTCCTCTTTATCCGTCTACCGGCTGATTGGGCTAATTCATCACTGGACGTCCATCGTTATGGCTCGGCCACACCCTCCTCCTCGTCACAATGGACTTCAAATGGACTAAAGCATTCCCATGACAGTTTAAAAAGATTAATCATTGTTTCAGTCCTATGCCGATCAGTATGCATCAACAACGCAATCACACATTTTTGGTAAGATTTGACAATTTGAGGCAACGTAAGCAGACCCAGCTGGAATCCGATGACTTTTTTCACATTTAATGCAACACGCTCTCACAGTGATATCCTAAGGATTCATGACAACTTTTCAAAATTTGTCTAATTCGTATGATATCATATGACTACAATTGTATGAATTCGTATGACCTTTACTACAGCCAATGACGTCGTTCGACATAGTTTTTATCTAATACACAACAATTACTTGCTTCTGTCACACACAACAGCCTCTTGTTATGTTTACACACCCTACTGATCGGTTAGGTTCATATAAGTGGCTTGGGTAAGGGCATAATATTAATTAGCATGTTCTTGACACCTCGCACACGGAACTCGTGCTTACTTCCACATTATACATCCGGACATGTGCTCATGATGAAATCGTATGAAACTACATGAAATAACCAGCTTGTAAAATATGAGCAAATTTTTGTGAGATCGGGTTGTTTAATGTGATGTTTGTGAGAACAAATCAGGAGAATTCTTCAGAATTTATTTAAATGTGCTAAAATGTGTTAAACTGAGCTGAAACCACTACACGTTTATTGTTAGCTAAAAGTATAATCAAATTAGCCAACATTTTTAATAATTTAATATAATTGAAATCTGCTGAAATTTCTGCCAACTTCTGCTTGCGCAGATTCTGTGTGGGCCTGGACATAAGCGACAGTTGAACAGAGTTTCATTTTGTCCCTTGGTTAATATTTGTGCATCACATTATGCTTGGTTACCTTGCCCACAGTTAAATGTTATTGGTCCAAAATGCCGCTCCATAGCTGTATAAAATAACCATGAAATATATTCTTATTTGTTGTGGATTTGTCATTTTAAGCAACCTTTTGCTGTTAGTGTAAGCAGAAAATTTACTGAAGGCTGGAAAGTTGTCAGTCCTGGTTAGGACTTGGTATTAAGCTACGTATACACATCACTGAACCGACCCAGCCTGGCAGAAGGGGAACAGAAATTGCCATACTGCTAGACATTTGTTGCATGTGATGAAAATTTGGCTTTTTTTAAGCCTCCAGCACCTTCAAAATCTTTCTCATTTTTACCTTTAGAATAGAGAGCAGAGGCTGAGTGTGGGTAACATAATCTAATGCTCATGAAGCACAGACTGGTGTTGGTTTATAATATTTTCTCTGGTGTTTGTCAAATGCCGGGTGTTAAACACAGTTCATGCTGGACAAATATGTGTGGCATTTCTTTTTAATGAGTTTGCAAAAGCGTTTGGGCATATGCTTCTCTCTTCAGTAGGGACTTGATGATAATGCTGTGTGTCTTTGACTGGACTGAAACTAGATCGGCAGATGTTGTAGAGTATATCTGAGTATAAGACTGTTGTCTTTAAATGTATACACAAATTTATGTTTATTGTAGCTCTTGACTTGAATGTTGAAAAAAGGAAGACTATTATAGAATAGTTCACCCAGATATGTTATTATTATGTACACATTGCCATATCATTCCAAACAGGGCCAGGGCAAAAATGCCTCCAAAATGTACAAAAGTGCTCCAGAAATTAAAAAGGTGGGGGAAAACATGCCCTCGTAATGAATTCTTCTGTTTTTTATCTGTAACATCTGATATAATTCTCAATATTATTTTATAGTCCTTAGATACACATATTATGGCATAAAATATTTGTTGTTGATTTTATTCTTAGGGTAAGAGGTAATACATTCTTAATCTTGACTATTGTATTATTAAATTGATTCATTTGAAGTCATTGCATGAGACAGTTTGTTTTACATAGATAGAAAAAAATAAACTTGCCATCATAAAGATAAAAATTCCCCTGAAAATCAAATCCAGGGGCAAATATTATACCTGCATACAAAAATTGTAATCCTTATCAAGTCCTTATACAATTTTATTTTATGGAAAAGAGTGGCTGTAGATTTTCATTTTGGGGTGAACTGTTCTATTAACTTTTAATTTATTTGCCATTCTGACCAACAATGACTTACTGGAATCTTTGCTGAAGAGTCTGTAATGACTTGGCTTCAGCCGTACTTTCACATGAATCTTACATCACTTTCCCATTGAAAGCCCTGAGCTCTGATGCTGTCCTCAATTTCCTCCACTTTCTCTTTCTCTCTCTGCTGCAGGGACTCTTGGCCGTTCCGTCCTTCTTTTAAACTCCAGCCCTTGTTAAGGTAACTCATTGTGACAGGTGGTGATTGTCATTTGTCACTCAGGCCATGTATCAAACTCCCTGCCCTTCTACATGCATTCCCATTGGTCAGTGTGAGTCATATCATCCCCCATTCTGTCCTTGTGTCCCATATCTCTTCACTTCTTAGGAGTGAAGGTATTGGATTATATTGGTAGGATTACACCAGTAATATCACCAGTCATGTGTCCTGATCTCTCATCGAATCTCATTATGAATGGTTCTCAGGCCATTGTGTGCTGTTGTGTCTGTAAGGATATGTCTGTTGTTTGTGCAGAGAACCTTTCAATGTGAAACTACGTGTCCTCCAAGATTGTTTCAATGTGTTAATGTGCTCTCAAAGTCTCAAAGGCCCATTAACTGTACACTGAATGTCTGATGTATATTGTACACAAATGGCAATAGCAATGGGGGGGTTATTGTGTAGATGTAGGGGCAATAGTTATAGTGCAAAATTTGTCCACTAATGCAAATCATTTTCAGATGGCAAGATGCTTTTTTTGAGTAACAAATTAAGATATTGTTTATTCAAAATAACTACTTCAGAAAGGGGTGCACCATTTCCTGTTCATTTCGATCACATTTGCCGTCTCAAGTGTTCTATAAACAAATGAATCTTCATAGTGATCGGATCAGTCAATGTGAGCCCACTTTGAAAAATGTTCATAACAAATCTATTCCTCCTTTTACATATCCGACTCTTTTTGAAAAACATTTGATTTAAGCACCTTGAAAAAAAACCTGAAAAAATAAATAAATAAATATGTATTTTGTCTCAAAATAAATTTGCAACATTTTAAATTTAAAATGTGCCCTTTGCCCCGGGGGACCTTTAGCCCCATTGTACACTAGGTCTATGAATAAACTTCTGATTAGACAGAATTCTGATCAGATCTGCTAAATCTTCTGAGATTTCTATATAACCATCCCATTATTTGAATCGAGTTTATTCAATGCTGGTTTATTATTACTAGCTGTGTTTCTATCCACATATTTGATATCATAATAAATGCTGGATGGAAACACCAAGATGCAAATAAAATCTCTAAAATGTGCAAAAAAAGAATGTATACAATTGTTTGAGGTGGATAAAAAAGTCATGCATAATCTACGATGGAAACATTGAATATATTCCTAAAGAATTTGGATGGAACAGATGCGCATCAAAAATATAATATATCTTTTTCTCAACAAGCCATGTGAATACATAATTCCCTCAGAGAGTATCATCAATATCATTGCATAGCACCTTAAATGTTTCTCTGTTTTTTCTGAAAGGCCAGAGCCAAAGCCTGTCATCAAAGTGATTGGCTACTATTACCTCCCAGAACTGTCTGAGATACTTTCACTCCCAGACATAAGACATCTGTCGCTGAACATTAGCAAACACAAAGTTTAGCAGCGCGTTTTTTTCTGCACGCTCTAAACTGTAAGACATTTATGACATTTTTATAAAAGAGCCACTGTGGCTTTAACTTTTTCATTTCTATTTTGCACCAATTTCCCCCAAAGTGGCGATTTTAAACGCATGGAATGGAAACGCTGCTTTATTTATCAATATTTATCAATAATATATGTATTTACGTATTTATTTATTTTTGTCAAAAATGGAAAATGGATGGAAACATTACTTTTGTATCATAGATTTCACATTTATCCTCTCTAAATGACACAAAATAACCAAACAAACTTTTTGGTCTCTTTACAAATCAGTTACGCACTCTTTCTGTCTATGTAGGAAGCTCTTAACCAGAATAAGCTGCAAAGTTGACCAGACTTTGTGCAGTTAGTCAAAAGATTGGCTCTTAAAGACTAACTACTGATTTATCATTTCTCTCTCTTTTTTTCTGTCTCTCAGAAAAGGGAGCAGTGGAGAGGCTGGTAGAGAAATGGAGCTTGAGGACTTGCATGAGGACGAACCACCCACCTCCTGAGAGTCTCCATAGATCTCCACAGCTCATGAAGTTCTCCATATATACATTTGCAAACCATTCAGCAGATTCATGACCCAAACTGCACCACTACACCCCTTTTTTTTTTTTTCTTTTTTTTTTTGAGACTTCCCTTGACTTCAAACTGGGTTCTTCTATTGCATCTTCAGTCTTGTCACTTTTATTGGTCTTTCAAAACTGGTCACTTTCACTCACTTTTTCAAATCCACTATATTAACACTTCTCTTTTTATGAGGCATTTCAGGTCCTACCTTGCAAAACTGGGGGGTTACATCATATTCTCCTTCTTGCAGTTTGGATCTTTCTTTTTCACTGTTTCACACTGTGTCCTCGCATCCTACATTTTGGAAACAATCTACGCTGGACCAGAAAGAAAGACCTTGAAAGACAAATTTTCAAGTCTTTTGGACATAGACCTACAGAATGGACAGAAGATGGGGACCTGAAATTGGTATGGCAACTCATGAAGCTAAAAGCACCATTTACATTGATGCAGTGTAGCCACCATGATGTTTGTACTTGTGTATAAAATAATAGCTACAGTGTCCTGCCTTTTTGCACTTTGTATGCATTAACATGCAATTCTTAGCCCTATCATTCATATAGCATGCCTGAAATATGTCCTTTTCCATATTGTGGTGAAATATGGTGTTTCCATGTTGGTTTCTTTCCTTCTTTCTTTCATACCATCCACTGTATAGTTTCTCATTTCATTCAGATACAATATATGACCACACACGCATGCACACAGTGTTGTAGTGTCAATTAAATGGGCTTATATTGCCACTAGGCACTAATACTAAAGAGGCCTCAAAAATAAATGTCTCAAAAATGCACAGTCTGTAAATTCTATAAAACAGGGCTTTCTCATGAAACTTACATGCTTGAGTGCTTTTCATCTCCCACACGAGGACAATGATTTTGCCAAATAGGACGCATTCCTGGATTAGCATCCTTAGGGGCAATTCAGACCGAACTGCGTTTTTGTGTCTGTTTGCAATTTTTTTGTTTTGTTTTTCTACAGTATGTAAACTTGTGCTAGACTGATGTTTTTCACTGCACTGCATCTAGCTTTTTTAAACTCAAGAATGCATTTTGTCTAAATGGACTCTCATTGGTACTGGAACAACATTTCTAGCAACCAGTCAGATATAGGGTTAGAATTAGTGTCAGCACAGTCTAAACATATTGCATATTACACACAAAACTTGAAAATACTTTATCAATCTAGTAAACCGTAATCTGATTGGCTTGTTTGATGCAACTTTCTCTAGTCTGCAGGCTTTTTATATCAGTACACCTGGAAACAAAAGTTGTGTTTACAAGGTTCCGGGTTGATACAACAAGCACTTTCGAGGATAAAATAATCTTTGGATATGCAAGTTTGTCAGGTTAGTGACATCAAATCTGATAAAGATGCTTCGAGGTTTATATTAGTTTTATTAGTTTTATCTGTGAAATAGTCTGCACTTATTATTTTGTACTGTACTGTACTGTACTGTACTTAGAGTCTCCATACTAACTAATTTATTGCTATTTGTGTGTTTCTCATACAGTCATAGAGGAGACTAACACACCATTGTTTAAATAAATTTGTTCAATGTTGGTCAATTATTGTGGTATATCCCCGCTCTTAAACAGCATATCATTTTGGAACAACATGAAGTGTGATTGATTGCTTTGCATGTCAGTCAGACAGAACTTTATGTCTAAGTAGCAGGTTCTTGGCCAGAACAAGTTGCACTATTTTTCTGTAAAGACAAAATGTTTGGCTTCATGAGACTAGGATTGTTTTTAATGCTAAGTATGGGGCTTCCACAACATTCTAATTAACCTATTATTTCCCCCTTGTTTTATGGGCAGTTAAAGTTTTAGGGTTATGGTTAGGATTATTTATTTGATAGGAATGTAGTTCCTGTACAAAGCACTGTCACCTCACACCAAGATGGTCCCGGGTTCGAATCCTGGCTCAACTGGGCCTTTCTTTGTGGAGTTTGTATGTTTTCCCCGTGTTCACGTGGGTTTCCTCTGTGTGCTCCGGTTTCCCACACAAGTCCAAAAAAAGACATGCACGTTAAGTGAATTGGAAACTCTAAATTGCCCCGTAGGTGTGAGTGAGAGTCCCCCAGGGTTGCGTCAGGAAGAGCATCCAGTGTCAATCCTGTGCCAAGTCAAATACGTGGATCACGGATTGTCCGCTGTGGCGACCCCTAACAGGAGCAGCCGAAAGAAGTAGTTCCAGTACCAACAAAAGATGTTGAATTCGGGAACATGTCCTACTTGGCTAAATTACAGTCACCTCTCTCACACGCACATTATAACCATTATCTAGAACAGGGCTTATTCTTCATGTTTGTGAATGTCAAAAATCCTGCCGTTAGATTGCTCAGGATGTGGGGATCTTGTGTTGCAGTGCTTTGTCTAACTACAGAAACATTTGGATGTGTCCGAATGTGTCATTGTTTACAGAGTCACATTCCAAAAGCCCTATTTGTCAGTCAGCAGCGCTAACAAGCCCACAAACACACTCACAAACATGCCACAGAAATGAATGTTCGAGTGTGTGACGATGTGGAATCACTTTCACTCAGAACAGACAAGCCAATTGAGGAAAGGATCTGAATATGATGTTTAGCTCCAGAAAGAAAGTGAACTGCCATTCAATGTCATCACATTTCCTTTCGGCCTAGATTAACAATACGCCTTGTTTACATCGGATCCTTTGCCAGACGAGCCAATCATCTCTTCTTCCTGAATGCAAAATATTTTTACTCTGGACTACCAACTGCACATTGGCAAGCACTTAATTCGATTTTTATAATTGTGAAAGCCTCATCGAGCCTGGTTCTGTTTTTAATGAATTTTACAAGAACAAAACTGGACGCTTAATCAGGTCAGCTGCCAATTATTTCCCATTAAACTGATTATGAAATCAGTAAGTGCTTACTGGAAACCTTTTCACAGATGTCACTTATTTAGAGGACTCATTATTGCTTATTTCAAGACCGATTGATAAGCTGCAGTGAACTGCTTTCATTATATTCTTACTAATATCCTGAACAGATGGTGGTGCATTTTCCTGGCTCCTACACATGCCTCTCTCTCTCTCTTCCCCATCTCTCTCTCTCTCTCTCTTATGCACACACTCCAAGTAGGTTCTTTCTTATCCATTACATTTTCTATTAAAAATGAATTACACAGGAAAACCATTTTCAGTAATACTTTATAATAAGGTTGTAGCCTTAGTTGCTGAATTGGCATTACACTTTTAATTACCTACCTACAATAAGGTTGTATGCATTAACATTAGTTAACATGAGATAGCAATGAACAATACTTTTCCAGCATTGATTAACATTGGTTAATACATTAATACATTTATAACTTTAAAAGTTGTACATCAACTTTAGTACATCTTAGTTTACAATGCATTATTTAACAATGAACAGTTGTACTTATTTCTTATTCATAGTGTATTTATAAGTTAACATCATCCATGTTTTAAAAAATTCTAGAAACAAATTGGGTAACACATTAAAGGAATAGTTCACCCAGAAATAAAAAATTATCTCAACATTTACTCACCCTCATGCCATCCAAGATGTGTATGACGTTCTTTCTTCTGCTGAACACAATTTCAGCTCTGTAGGTCCATACAATGTAAGTGAATGGGTGCCAAAATTTTTAAGCTCCAAAGTCCACATAAGGGCAACATAAAAATACTCCAGACGACTGGTGGTTATATCCATGTCTTCAGAAGATAAATCATAAGTGTGGGTGAAAAACAGATCAATATTTAGGTCTCTCTTTTTTTAACTATAAATTCTCCTCCATACTTTGTCAGTCTCAACGTCACTTTCGCATTTTTCTGTTTTTGGTGATTCCCCTACTGCGCAGGAAGGAGAATTTATGATTAAAAATGTATCTGTTTCTCACCCACACCTATCAAATAGTGTCTGAATATATGGATTAAAACTGGAGTCGTATGGATTGATTTTATGCTGCCTCTATGTGGATTTTGGAGCTGAATGTTGGCACCCATTCACTTGCATTGTGAGGACCTACAGAGATGAAATACAATCTTAATTTCTGTTCTGCAGAAGAAGTAACACATCTGGGGTTGCTTGAAGGTGAGTACATAATGAGAGAATTAAAATTTTGGGGGTGAATTGTTGCTTTACGGCTGTATTCATTAACATTAGTTTAACTACATTAGTTAACATAAACCTAGATTGGTGAGGAATGTTTTAAAAGGATTGTTTAAGTTAATTTTGACATACTTTTTTTTTTTATAAAAAGTTGTGTTGTTAACTATAGTAAATTGCATTATGAACTAAATTGGATGAACAATTGTATTTTCATAAATCAACATTAACCAAGATTAATAAATGCTGTAATACAACTGTTCATTGTTCGTTTTCTTTTCATTGTTCAGGATAACGTTATGCATTAACTAACGTTAATAAAAAGATCCTAATTGTAAAGTGTTACCACAAATTGTTAATTTATTAAACCTAATGCATAAGTGAAAGTTTTTGTAAGCAAGACTCCCCATTTTCAGTGCCAAACAACTAATATTTTTATGGTCTGTTGGTATGGAGTATATATGCATTAAATGGAGTCTCCTCTCTGTTGTGTTTTAGATGTACTGAGATTCTGTATATGGTACTCAGGGTCTGGACACTGCTATTCTGGGAATACAGAGTAAATGGTGTAACATATTCTGTATTCTGGGGTTCTAAGATGTTTATGTGTGCACTGTACAGTAAATTAATCTAATCATTTGAAATCATCCCCCTCATCCCTTGTTTGTGTGTGGGTGGCATTTGCATATGTTAATTTCTTCATATGTTTCAAATATTCAGTACTCTTGTCAGTTACTTGTTGATGTACTGGATGCTATGCACATGTTTGTGTCTTGTTGTACTGCATGTCCCTTAACTTGCTATAAACTTATAGCTGGTTTTTACAAACCTCTCTAGGTTTGCTATTCATTTTGATAACAATGTGAGAAAAACAAATCACCTCTATTTCTAAACCCCTTTAAATGTTCCTGCAGGACTTATATATAAGCTAAATAAATGCAGCAGTCTATACCTCTGTGTGAGCAATCAACTGAAGTGCAAAGGCATGTTCCAGGTAATAGCGCATGTGCAATAGATTCATCGCAGGCTTTATCACATAGTTTCTTTTTAGTGTTAATCCACATTTGCAAAGATTTCTGTTGTTTGAAATAAATCTGAAGGAAGAGAGAGCTGCATTACATTCCTGCTATCAAAGCATTTATGGTTGTATTTTTTAAAAGGGATGGTTCCCCTAAAAATGAACATTCTGTCATCATTTATTCACCCTCATGTTGTTCCAAACCCATATTACATTCTTTCCTGTGAGGCTCAAAATAATGTTAGACAGAATGCTCATCACCATTCACTTTCATGGTATTTTTTTTTTCTCCCAGACAAAGAAATTAAATGGTGGCTGAGGCTAACATTTTTTACAAAACATCTTTTGTAATCTGTGAAGGAAAGAACGTCATATGGGGTTGGAACAACATAAGGGTGAGTAAATAATGACATAACGTTTTTGGTGAACTATCCCTTTAAATTTCCCATTCTAGCAAAAGTTGTTTTAGGTATTTTAAGATTTTCATTGCAAGGTATATGAGTATTTGCAGGTATATAAAAATCTTAAAAACAGATTAAGAGCCTTGCTCACATCCTTACAGCTTGAACTGATGAGTTATTTGTGTCAGAGTGCCTGATATTGCTGGGTATTTATGGTTGTCTGTATTCTGCTGCATTGATTTGAATGTAACTTGTTTAAAATTGACAAAAAAAAAAGAGCATGGCCCAAGAAAGCACTAAATGCAACCATGTACTGTAAATATGTACCAAAGCATATAAAGATGCTATTTTTTGCATGCTTTTTGTACACATAGACATAATCAAAGACAATAAAGATATCGCAAGTGACTGGTTCTTTGTCTTTTGTCATTTTTAATTGTATTACTATGGCTAAATGATGTTGATGCTGGTAAAACCAAACAACCTTTCATGGTGCTCTGATTTAAATTCAAATTTTTCCACATTTTCAAGATTTTAATAAATAATGTACAAAAAATTGGTAAAAAACAAAAACAAACTAAACTGACCTCCCAGCTATTACAATATCCAGATTTGTATTCATGGACACAATTGAACCTTTTCACATTTCCAGATCTGGAACACAGAAGTAAACTGTATGGGTAAACTTCTATTGATGTGAATGGGAGACCACGGCAAATTATTTTTGCATTCATTTGCTTGAATCCACTTTTGTTTCCACTTTGGAGAAATAGAAAGCTTTGATTTTTGATTTAAAGGACTCTGTAACACTTTTCAATAAGGTTCTATTTGTTAATATTAGAAAATGCATTACTGTTGGTATCATGAACTAACAATTAACAATATATTTTGTACATAATTTATTAATCTTAGTTAATATTATCTAATGTTAACAAATGGAACCTTATTGTAAAGTGTTAACAATTACTTTATTCTAACATCTTGCTGCCAAAAACTCCTTGAAAGGATCCCAAAGAAAACACCACCCTCAGTCACACACCTTGTAATATTGTTTCCTTTAGCAGTCAGTTGTAAGCTTCTCAACAGTAAACACACCCAGTGGAAATGAGCTGTGTCTTAAATAGTAATAGTGATTTAATATGAGTGCTCAATAGTTTGTGATGGAAATAATATACATTTACAAAGTAAAAGTGATGTCTGGTATTTCTGGAGTGTGTGCCAAGCCTCCCGGGTCCTTTTGCTAATGGTCCAGTGTTGACAATATATAAATATTTTTTTTTCCAGTGCAGTAGTCCAGTACAGGTTCATGGCAGCCACCCTGCCTTCAATCCTGTGCACAGCAAAGATCTGGAATTATTGTGACCACTAAAATTGAAAAGTTGTTCATGGAGTTGCAGCATAATTCTACAGGGATCTGCAGTTGAAATTATTTGAATGGTGCATTACCTATGGTTGATCTTTCTCTGTCTGTGATGGTGGCAAATCTGGCTTCTGTGGATGGACAGAAACTTGTCTGAGAGAAATCTTTTTATGCTGTTGTAATGCAATTCTATATGTATACTGAATGCAAATATGTATATATTTTCTGCTAAAAAAGAAAAACCCAAACTTAAATCAGCAAGATGATTGCATGATTTGCTGATTTTAGCTGCGGTTTAAGCTGGTCTCCCAGTACGAGAGGCTAAAACATGTCCAAAACCCCTTCTAAAACCAGCAAACAGACCAGAGACAACTAAGACCAGCAAACCAGCCTAAGCTGTTCATATATATATATATATATATATATATATATATATATATATATATATATATATATATATATATATATATATATATATATATATATATAAACACATTTTAGAATAATAGTAAAGTCATCAAAACTATGGAATAACATAAATGGAACTATTTGGATTATGTTTTGACAAAACAAAATCCAAAATGAATAAAAACTGTGTTAAATTTTAGTTATTTAAGTTATACTCTTGACATTTTCTCAACCAACTTCTTGAGGTAACATGCTTGGATGCGTTTAAAACAGTATTGAAGGAGTTCCCATATATTGGGCATTTATTGGCTGCTTTTCTTTATTATTTGGTCCAAGTCATCTGTTTCAAAAACTTTTTTTCATAGAATTTTAGTTTTATATTAAAATTAATTAATATGGTGGCACAATTATATTTTTGTCTACAAAACTAATTTCAAACATTTAAGCATACACCTTCAGATCAAAACATTTTTAAATAGAAATAGTTTCAATAGAAACATTTCAGTCAAGTGTTTCAGAACTTTTGACCGGTAGTGTCTATATATATTATATATACACACATATACATACACACACACACACACTGGCAGCCAAAAGTTTGTAATAATGTACAGGTTTTGCTGTTTCAGAAGGAAATTGGTACTTTAATTCATCAATGTGGCATTCAACTGATCACAAAGTATATTCAGGACAGTACTGATGTAAAAAAAACATCATGGTTACTGCTGTAACCTCTGTTCCCTGATGGAGGGAACAAGATGTTGTGTCGAATGTAGTGACACAAGGGGTCTTTCTTGAGAGCCTCGCGTACCTCTGAACTTGAGAAAAAAACAACGAGAAATTGGCAGACAGATTTGCATGTCCCGCCTCCGGACATACGGGTATAAAGGGAAAAGGGCGTGCGTCTGTCAGTCAGGTTTTTGCATTGAGGTGCCAAGTATAAGGTATAGTCATTTACAGTGGTAGGTCTAGTGTCATTGCAAGGGGAACACAATGTCTCGTTCCCGCCATCAGGGAACGGAGGTTACAACAGTAACCATGACGTTCCCCTTCTGTCACTCACTTGACGTTGTGTTGAATGTAGTGACATAAGGGGTCCTATTTAAAAACACCATGCCTTAGACCGTGTTACCTGAACTGCTGACACAGGTGCAAGCAAGCTACTGCGTGCTAGAAGCAACTGTATCGGCTGTATGTAGTCCTCCCCAACGCCCCCAGAAAAAGGTGTCCTATACAGACTTTAGGTTCCCAGCACCCCTAAGGGGGTAACAGGCAACATGACTATCATGGGAGCAAGCCGGCCAGCCGCCGACTTTTCTCTCTCTGTGTTTCTCGTCATAGAGCATAAAGCGACTGGGGCTATCTTAACTCTATGAAATGTGTTGGGGAAGGCGCTCTTTTCCGTTCCTATTCTTTCAGGGGGAAAAGCCTTAATCCTGTAGGAAGAAGGCGCGGTGCGGGGGCGGCTTAAGTGGCTTTTCCTCGGAAGGGAGAAAGCCGCAATCGTAACGTTGCCATGGCTTTATTTTTGCAATGAGAACATAAACCATTCAGAAATGCTGCCTCCGTGTGATCGCAGCCCAGACACGCGAGGCAGCGCTTATGACCGTCAGGAGCGGAGAGAAAACAGACACATCCAGGAACTACACAGAGGCAGAAAGACATCTTTAAAAAGACACATATTTAAAAGGACGTTCAACGCCTGCTGTGTATTGCTTTTTTGTGAATGAATATACTCTCTTTTAGAGGGTAAAGATTCTTCTCTTTTAGAGGCATACACTCTTTTACAGAAGCGCTGTTGAAGCGCCTAGGGGCGTGGACTGCACAGCGTGCAGAGAGGGAGAAAGCTCCTTGTAACGCGCCATAGATCCAACAGCAATGCTCTGATAGAGGTGAGTGGAACAGTAGTGAGACTCAGCTTGCTGCTGCACAACCGCTCGGCTCCGAAGAAAAAATCTGACTGACTGAAGTTCTCTTTATACCCGTATGTCCGGGGGCGGGACATGCAAATTCTGTCTGCCAATTTTTCATTGGCCTTTTCTCAAGTTCAGAGGTACGCGAGGCTCTCAAGTAAGACCCCTTGTGACACTACATTCGACACAACATCGAGTGAGTGACAGAAGGGGAACAGCACCATCACTATTTGAAAAAAGTAATTTTTTATAAAATCTAGACAGTCCCAATTTCCAGCAGCCATTGCTCCAACACCTTATCCTTGAGTAATAATGCTAAATTGCTAATTTGTACTAGAAATCACTTGCCATAATATCAAACACAGTTGAATGTTATTTGGTTCATTGTCTTTGTGCTTGTTTTTGAGTTGCCACAGTATGCAACAGACTGACATGTCTTAATGTAAATATTACGTCAAAAATTGCAAAGAAACAAATAACAAACAGCTTTCTCTAGAAACTCATCAGTCAATCATTGTTTTGAGGAATGAAGGCTACACAATGCTTGAAACTGCCATAAAACTAAAGATTTTATACAAATTTTTTATACAAAAGATTTTGTACACTTCAGTATTCAAAGACAAAGGACAACTGGTTAACTGGGAAAGAGATGTGGAAGGCCAGATGTACAACTAAACAAGAGGATAAATACATCAGAATCTCTAGTTTGAGAAATAGACGCCTCACATGTCCTCAGCTGAAAGGGAAGCTGTTCAATATCACATAGCCCACTCTCTCCATTTCTCTCCCTTTCTCTCTCTTTCTCTCTCTGTCAAACACACTCTCCCGCCCTCTGATTCTCTGACTTGGAGTAACGTAATCAACCCCCATGTTTTTCTTTCTCAGACAGCTGCTACAGTGGGAGTCCTGCAGGTTAAGATGTGCCCTCACTTGCTTCTTTCTGTAAAGAGGCGTTTGGTCAGTGTGTTGCGTTGCTACGGTAACTATGCAGACATAGCTAGAGGAAGCATGGTGTTGCATGGACTAAAGAATTGCATACAGTCTATATACTGTATATAGAGCCTAAAAGTAAAATTCTCGCTAACTGAGACACACACACACACACACACACACACATATGTTGGTGCAGCTATCCTTATGAGGACTCTACATAGACATAAGGATTTTTATATTGTAAAAATTATAGATTCTATCCCCTAACTCTACCTCTAAACCTCACAAAAAACCTTCAGCATTTTTACATTTTCCAAAAAACATCATTTAGTGTGTTTTTTTTAAGTGATTTGAATTATGGGACACTAGAAATGTCCTCATTAACCACATTAATAGCATAATACCCTTGTAATTACCAGTTTGTAACCTTAGAAAAATCCTCGTAAACCACCCAACACACACACACAGACACACACACACATATATGCATCATTTTCCTCTCACACGCTCACTAAACCATATGAGGACATTGATTATATGTGAATGCTTATTAGAGCTGAAGATTTTTCCAAAATGACACTACAGTAACGCAGCTTGCTGTAAATGTTTGGATACAACATTGCATCTGCATCTGCTCAAGTAACAGTTTTTTTTCCATTATCTAAGAGTGTTTCTCGACTGCCATCTTGTGTTGGGAATACACAGCCTGATACAAGAATTGGATGCTTGTTTTTCCAAATGTGGCCTCTCACATCTTCCACTGGTCATTTATAGAGCATAGTGTTATTTTACACCAGCAATCACAAAGGCAAGTATAATGTGTTAAAGTTTGACTCAAATGTACTATATGATACTGTTTATTCAAAAGCCAGCACTCACCTCCTCCTGGATTTCTGTATTCTTGAATTTCATATTTTTGTAGTAATCTCTCTTTGGAAGTAAATATAGAAGGAGCAAATCACAGATGACTGTTGCCTTAAAAGTAAACCATAACAATTGTTTTTTATTATTTTCAAAAAGATTGGTGACATGCAATATTTAAGCACCTATCCAGCATGGCTTAACAATTGTTATAAACAGGCCAGAGCTAAGTACAGCTGAGTACTTACTCCGCTATATTAACCCAGATTGGCAATGTCACACAAAATCCTGTTCTTTGTGAAATCACGTAATATATTATGTTACCCATTCTGAACAAGTCAAAGTGAATGATAAGTAACTTTATATGTTATATTCTAGTACTGTTGTAACATATTCATAGATGTGACATATTCAACATATTATAAGGTATTCATATATTTATGAGAAACTGCAATCCTTTTAATAAACATTCAGGTTATAAATCATATGTCATTTAACATACTTAGGCTTTTTAGAGAACAGACCACTGTGTTCCATATTAGTGCATCTTTAATTTTATATGGTCATTAAAAGGCAAAAATGTGATTCTTCAGTTAAAATGAATCAAGTAGAAAATTCCAAATATATACTCTTTGTAAAAGTGTATTTGCTGTGAGACTCACCACTCCAAATATTCCTACACCTGAGCCTATGGCCATCAGCACTGGAATGATATCAAATTTTCCTGCCTGTAAGGAAAATTGTAAGCACTTGTAACCAAATGAAAATGTGCATGTTCCACAATTACCATGTGAATGAGCCGTAAAAAAATTAAGCTTACTCGTCCATAAACAATGATGTTTATCCGTACGCCAAACACCTTCATTAGTGTTCTCTTCTCCACGTTGTCCTCCACAAAATATTTGCCATATCTGAAACAATCAGTTTTACAGTACATATAGATCTGAACTGGTACTGTAAGTCCAAAGTAAATGTATTCTTTAAATTCTTAAAAACAATTCTTTACTCCCTTATTGCTTTCATCAAAGTACACAGGCTCAAATATAATACAGAATAGCTTGTTTGACCTTTTCTCTGATAAGATGTAAATGAATATTGACATTAAATGTGCACTCAGTAATTTTTTCCCTATTAAACATGTTTTACTCCTAAAGATATTAATTGCAATTTTGAAATATAAATATGAAATAAAGACCACTCACATGAGATGAGGAATGTATTCATATAAGTAACCTTATTCTACATGTTAAGGGGCGCCTTCATGTGGGCTGCCATTTTAGAACCATATGACCAGCTGAATACCTGTACTACTCACATAATCTCAATAACCGTCTTGTTATTGGACACATTCACTCATTAAATTAACCATGGCTGATTGTGACTAGTGAATTTCTACAATGGCATCTGTAACAGAAAACTGATTTTGAATGATTCTGCATCCACACCACTAGGTGTCACTGAATGTCCAAGATGACATGAAAAAAGTTACTGAGTGCACCTTTAAGTAATCTGCCAATATTCAAAGGTGTTAAAGGGTGTTTTGTTTCACCATGATATGATTACAATAATAATTTTTTTGAAGAAACTGTCTCACCCACCTGAAATTGTATCCAAGTGATGGTTTATTTTCTTTGTCATCTTTCCCAGTTCCGTAAAGGCCATGAAATTCATAATTTGGTTTGCAGTATGTGATACTCAGATCCAGATTGCAATCCCAGTCAATGAGAATTCCTATAGCACCACCCTACCAGATTACACATGAAACAAGAGAAAGATTATGACCCCATATTTCTATGTTCTTCTTCAGGATTTAATATAGTATTTTTATAAATTACATATAAAACCAACAGAAGTTGACCAAAGTGCTGTAAAAGTAAAAACAATTTTATATATATAAAAAAAGTCAATTATATTAACAGGTAGAAGCAGAGAGAGAGAGAGAGAGAGAGACAGAGAGAGAGAGAGAGAGAGAGAGAGAGAGAGAGAGCATTATATTGCAACCTCAGACTAAATTAAAATCTAAAGAATAAAAATAGGTCTTTCAGATAGATTTAAAGGTAGCAAGTGATGGAGTTAATCTAATATAAAAAGGGAGACAGTTCCACAGTCTGGGAGCTGCCACTGAAAAGGCCTGGTCCCACTTAGACCTAAACCGTGAGCAAGGGACAGAAAGGTTTAATTGATTAGATGACCTGGGTTCTTGAGGAAGAGTAGGAGCTCTCTTATATATTATGGAGCATGTCCATGCAGGGCCTTAAAAGCAAAAATAACACTTTGAAATTGATTCTGAAACGAACTGGCAGCCAATGCAATGAAGCCAGAACATGATGTGATCCTGCTTCTTTACACCAGTTAAGAGTCTAGCCGCCACATTCTGAACCATTAGCAGAAGGTCTAGAAAAGATTTAAGAAGACCAATATGTGATCAGTGCATGAAGGTCTTTCCTTTTGGCAGTAGGTCAAAGTTGGAAAAATATGCACTGATCTACTTGTAAAAATTAAAAAAGGAATCTAAAATGACACATAGATTCATTACATTACTATGTAGGTGTGCAGACAGAAGACCTAACTGGTTACCAATATCAGTGGTTGAGACAGGAGTATCAAAAATAAATAATTTGGTTGTCTCATTAAGCTACTCCTTGAAAATCTTGAATAAGTACAAGAACTTCTGGGTAGAAAAAATATTGAATGCATAGGAAATAATTCAAACTATATGTCAAGCATGACGTGACACTCAGACACAGTAAATCAATTCAAGAGCCTTTTAAAATGAAATTAACTGTTGGCCTATATTTAAATTTTTTTTTTTTTTTTTGATGTAATCAGAATGGGGTGCATCCTGTTTTGTTTAATTGAATCTGGAAAAACTATGAAATTATTTCTCTGAAGTAACATTAATACCTGTCATTTATTTTAAATTTTTCTAAAATGTTATGTCTAATTTTGAATTGTTCACATACTTTACTGCTGGATTATTATCACTGTGTTTACCCTTGCTTAAGACAATCCAACCGTCTCCACTGACTTTGCATTGCGAGAGGCTGCCTCCTTGTCATTTATGGCATATAACAAAAGACAGAAAAATGCCTAAAAGCTGCTGTGTGACAAGGTGTACAGCAAACAAGCTAAAAAAAAAAAAAAGATTTTTTTTTTTTATAAGCTTCCGAACCGTAAAAGCCAGCCTTTAAGGAGACAAAAGTGGATACAGGCAATAAGACGTGAAGCATCAGCAGGAAGAGTGGGTAAGTTGTGGGATCCTGACAATAAAATTTAACTTCTCAATATATCTCCTCCTCTCAGGTTCACATAGGGTGGTGAAATACGCAATCGACATGGTTCAAATTATGAATGTTTTTTTTTTTTTTACAATATCATTTCGTGTTCCAGTGGGCGTAGTTCTCAGAGTAGTTCGAGAACTAGTTGCGCTCTGTCTCAATTGATCCACTTTTATGTCCTGAAACAAACCGTTTTTTGGGGTCAAAAATGTATTTATGGGTTATTTAGCTTGTTTGCTGTACACCTGGTCACACAGCAGCTTTTAGACATTGTTTTGTTTTTTGTTATAACAAGGAGGCAGCCTCTTGCAATGCAAAGTCAATGGTGACAGTTGGATTGCCCCCCCCCCCCCTTGGTGTGGGCGTGGCCGTGGCCTAAATACGCTCTGTCTCTATGTGTGAGACCGTGAAACAAAGAGTGAGAATTTGAGCGAGAGAGAATGTTTGTGCAGTGTGAGAGAGAAACACTGTGTGTGTGTGTGTGTGCGTGTGTGTGTGCGTGTTTTTGTGATTTACGAGGACAATTTTGTAAGTTACAAATTAGTAATTACAAGGGTATTATGCTATAAATGTGATTTATGAGGACATTTCTAGTGTCCCCATAATTCAAATCGCTTAAAAATCATACTAAACAATGTTTTATTGAAAATGTAAAAATGCAGAAGGTTTTCTGTGAGGGTTAGGTTTAGGGGTTGTGTTAGGTTTAGAGGATAGAATCTATAGTTTGTACAGTATAAAAGTCATTATGTCTATGGAAAGTCCTCATAATGATAGGTAGACCAACATGTGTGTGTGTGTGTGTGTGTGTGTGTGTGTGTGTGTGTGTGTGTGTGTGTGTGTGTGTGTGTGTTTGAATGTTTGTGCAAAAGTGTTTCTACAAGTGAGTATCGGGTGTGCATTCACATATAATCAATGTCCTCATATGGTTTAGTGAGCGTGTGAGAGGTAAATGATGCATGTGTGTGTGTCTGTGTGTGTGTGTTGGATGTATTTACTCTCATGACTAAGATAGAAAAAAAAAGAAAAGTAAACCTACCATGCGAGCTATCTCTGAGAAATTGAAACCAGAGCGCTCAACGATGTCTCCCAATCTGAAGATAGGACACAGTGGATCATTCATGGGGTGATATAGACAGCGATTGATGTAACTTTGATTCACACTTTCTACCAAGTTACTCCTAGACAGAGAAAAAGACAGTGAGGAATACAGTTCTCTCTATAGTACTACTATCAGTTTCTGATCTAAAAGACAGAGTGTAAAAGGAAAGGAGGTTATAGAATGACAGCCCAGTTTCTTAAAAAAAATAAAAATTTTATATATATACAGGTGAAACTCGAAAAATTAGAATATCGTGCAAAAGTTCATTAATTTCAGTAATTCAACTTAAAAGGTGAAACTAATATATTATATAGACTCATTACAAGCAAAGTAAGATATTTCAAGCCTTTATTTGATATAATTTTGATGATTATGGCTTACAGCTTATGAAAACCCCAAATTCAGAATCTCAGAAAATTAGAATATTACATGAAATCAATAAAAAAAAAAGATTTTAAATACAGAAATGTCGGCCCTCTGAAAAGTATAATCATGCATGTGTACTCAGTATTTGGTTTGGGCCCCTTTTGCATTAATTACTGCCTCAATGCGGCGTGGCATGGATGCTATCAGCCTGTGGCACTGCTGAGGTGTTATGGAAGACCAAGATGCTTCAATAGCGGCCTTCAGCTCTTCTGCATTGTT
This sequence comes from Xyrauchen texanus, assembly GCF_025860055.1. Taxonomy (NCBI): domain Eukaryota; kingdom Metazoa; phylum Chordata; class Actinopteri; order Cypriniformes; family Catostomidae; genus Xyrauchen; species Xyrauchen texanus. The sequence goes on from NC_068279.1 coordinate 21,615,597, forward strand.
TGGTCTCATGTCTCTCATCTTTCTCATGACAATGCCCCATAGATTCTCTATGGGGTTCAGGTCAGGCGAGTTTGCTGGCCAATCAAGCACAGTAATACCATGGTCATTGAACCAGGTTTTGGTACTTTTGGCAGTGTGGGCAGGTGCCAAGTCCTGCTGGAAAATGAAGTCAGCATCTCCATAAAGCTTGTCTGCTGAAGGAAGCATGAAGTGCTCTAAAATGTCCCGGTAGAGGGCTGCGTTGACTCTGGACTTAATAAAGCACAGTGGACCAACACCAGCCGATGACATGGCTCCCCAAACCAACACAGACTGTGGAAACTTCACACTGGACTTCAAGCATCTTGGATTGTGTGCCTCTCCATTCTTCCTCCAGACTCTGGGACCTTGGTTTCCAAATGAGATGCAAAATTTCCTCTCATCAGAAAAGAGGACTTTGGACCACTGAGCAACAGACCAGTTCTTTTTTTCTTTAGCCCAGGTAAGACGTTTGACATTTGAAGCCCGTGTCCAGGACCCGTGTGCGGTGGCTCTTGATGCAGTAACTCCAGCCTCAGTCCACTCCTTGTGAAGCTCCCCCACACATTTGAATGGCCTTTTCCTGACAATCCTCTCCAGGCTACGGTCATCCCTGCTGCTTGTGCACCTTTTCTTCCACACTTTTCCCTTCCACTTAACTTTCTATTAATGTGCTTTGATACAGCACTTTGAGAACATCCAACTTCTTTTGCAATTACCTTTTGAGGCTTTCCCTCCTTGTGGAGGGTGTCAATGATGGTTTTCTGCACAGCTGTCAGGTCAGCAGTCTTCCCCATGATTGTGAATTCAACTGAACCAGACTGAGAGACCATTTAAAGGCTCAGGAACCCTTTGCAGGTGTTTAGCTGATTAGAGTGTGACACTTTGAGCCTACAATACTGAACCTTTTCACAATATTCTAATTTTCTGAGATTCTGAATTTGGGGTTTTCATAAGCTGTAAGCCATAATCATCAAAATTATATCAAATAAAGGCTTGAAATATCTTACTTTGCTTGTAATGACTCTATATAATATATTAGTTTCACCTTTTAAGTTGAATTACTGAAATTAATGAACTTTTGCACGATATTCTAATTTTTCGAGTTTCACCTGTATATATATATAATACATACAGTATAATACATACAGTATCTCACAAAAGTGAGTACACCCCTCACATTTTTCCAGAGGTTCCAGAGGTTATCTTTGGGAAATAGACATATGAGTGCTGTCAGCATTGCTGCAGAGGTTGAAGGGGTGGGGGGTCAGCCTGTTAGTTCTCAGACCATACGCCACACACTGCATCAAATTGGTCTGCCTGGCTGTCGTCCCAGAAGGAAGTCTCTTCTAAAGATGATGCACAAGAAAGCCTGCACACAGTTTGCTGAAGACACACAGACCAAGGACATGGATTACTGGAACCATGTCCTGTGGTCTGATGAGACCAAGATAAACTTATTTGGTTCAGATAATGTCAAGCGTGTGTGGCGGAAACCAGGTAAGGAGTACAAAGACAAGTTTGTCTTGCCTACAGTCAAGCATGGTGGTGGGAGTGTCATGGTCTGGGGCTGCATGAGTGCTGCCGGCACTGGAGAGCTACAGTTCATTGAGGAAACCATGAATGCCAACATGTACGGTGACATACTGAAGCAGAGCATGATCCCCTTCCTTTGGAGACTGGGCCACAGGGTAGTATTCCAGCATGATAATGACCCCAAACACACCTCCAAGATAACCACTGCCTTGCTAAAGAAGCTGAGGGCGAAGGTGATGGACTGGCCAAGAATGTCTCCAGATCTAAACCCTATTGAGCATCTGTGGGGCATCCTCAAACGGAAGGTGGAGGAGCACAAGGTCTCTAACATCCACCAGCTCTGTGATGTCATCATGGAGGTGTGGAAGAGGACTCCATTGGCAACCTGTGAAGCTCTGGTGAACTCCATGCCCAAGAGGGTTAAAGCAGTGCTGGAAAATAATGGTGGCCACACAAATTATTGACACTTTGGGCCCAATTTGGACATTTTCACTTAGGGGTGTTCTCACTTTTGTTGCCAGAGGTTTAGACATTAATGGCTGTGTGTTGAATTATTTTGAGGGGACAGCAAATTTACACTGTTATACAAGCTGTACACTCACTACTTTACATTGTAGCAAAGTGTCATTTCTTCAGTGTTGTCAAATGAAAAGATATAATCAAATATTTACAAAAATGTGAGGGGTGTACTCACTTTTGTGAGATACTATATATAAACTTTAAACTTGCTGTGGAACATCATCAGAGTATATAAAAAAAATATATATATATATATATATATATATATACGAATAGGATATATATATATATATATATATATATATATATATATATATATATATATATATATTAATATATACTCTGATGATGTTCCACAGCAAGTTTAAAGTTTCCTTTTGCTTGCAGTGCATACATTTTATAATAGGAAAAAAACATTAATTTGGTATTCTACCCATTCTAATTTTTACCATGAAACAAAAAGGTAGAGTTGGTTACTCGAGTTTGGTTACATTTTTACTCTGACTTGACTCAGACTCGAGCCTTTGATACTCAGGATTTTTTGCATGCATGTGCGCATGTGATGCAATGGAAAAAAAAAATCACAAAACAGAAATCAATGAACAAATCTCTGTCTGTATGCAGCTGTATTATCTCCTGAAGTCGTAGACATAGACAGAGTTGTTTCACTGTGTTTAAGCAAACACATGCACACACACGTGCACAGGCACACTCATCAGTCAACCAATTTGCTTGAATGGTAATACAGAGACGACTGTATAACATCGACTACCGAGGTGGTTGGCACGACCAAAACATAAAGTAATATCCAATGTAATAGAAACTAAACAAGGCAGTTTCACACGACACAGGACCTGACAACTGATAAAATTGTGTGTGACATTTCTGCAGCCAAGGCTTTGTGGTTTCACCATTGTTAAAATCTTAAAATCAAAAACTGCATTGAGTCAAGTCACCCACAGTTTACCAAAAAAGGTGTAATGTATGTATGCACGTAGGCTTCTGTAGTCAGCTTGAACTGGTCCATAATAGCTTGATGAATTAACTGTGTAACTTTTTAAATAGTCGGCGGGAAAAAGTTTTATTGCTAAAGCAGTCATCAACTCTAAATAGATAAACAGCACTTATTTATTATTGATTATTTTCAAAGCATTGACGAGCTGCTTAAAATACATTCTTTTACAGCATTTGTCCACCATTCACAACATTCAACCATGCACAATATTTTGGGCAGTGAAATGTTTGGTTTATTATTTAATTATAGACTATAAAATAAACATATTATTCGATGATAAAGTTTGTGGATGATGCTAAACTTCATATTATGAGATGAATTTAGTTGGTTATGACATTTTTATTTTAAATGTTTATTTTATTTTTATTGTAAACCACCGGGTAACTTATGCATGTCTTTTTTAGCCTATATCTCTGACACTTTTGAAGGACAATTCTGTTAGATTTATGACTCAAAATTCTTCTTCTCCATGTTTTGGGATTAAGGTGCACAAGCAGCAAGCAGAACTGCCCTGCATTGTGCGGTTTCCCGTAAATTAACTAGAAAATCATGTCCGTGACGACATGGCCCTAATATTATCAGTAGGCTTTTCCAGTGTTTTTGGATGTAGCATTTGTAGCATTTGTAGCATTCAACTCATGGGACATCTCCACCAGGAAAACACGGTGTGTCTCTTTCTGGACTCTGTCTAGAAGTTCATGGATGAGAGGGATTGGTGGAAAAGCATACAGCAATTGGTCTGGCCAGTTGTGTGCAAATGCATCCTGACCTAGTGGCTGTCTTGGTCCTGTTACGAGAACCATAGATAGTGAGTTGTACCTGCAGAAGCAAACAGATCCACCTGTGCCTTGACGAATGTCTGCCAAATGCTCTTTACAACCTCTAGATGCAGTCTCCAGTGGCCGGAATTCTGTGCATTATGGGACAAGGTGTCCACTGTGCTGTACCTCACCCCTGCTAGGTGCATTGCTCTTAAGGAGAACAACCTGGGGTAAGCCCATGTCCAGTGATTCAGTGTGAGAGCAAGCAGAGCTTGTGACCTGGTACCCCTGTAGTGGTTTATATGGAAGACGGTACACAGGTTGTCTGCATGCACAAGTACATGATAACCCTATAGAACAGAGAGGGAATGTTTTAATCCCAGCCTGCAACTCAAGCAAATTGATATGCTCCTGTGCAGTATGATCTGACCATTCGCCCCTTACTTCTCTGTGATGCCACACTGCACACCAGCCGGTTTTGGAGGCATCTGTTGCTATTACCTCCCTGCGTGATGGGAGTTGTCCCATGCTCACTCCGGATCAAAGGAAGCTCCTTGATTGCCATCTTTGTAGAGCAGCCCAACATTTCAGAGAGATGCGCATCAAAGTATTTTTGTGACATACTGGATTTAATCGCAGAGATGTGAACCACATCTGCAAGGGTCTGACATGAAGCTTCCCTAATGCAACAACCTATGCTGCAGCTATAATCAGTCCCTGCAGATGCAGCAGGGTTAAGTAGGTTTAGTAGGTTTTGTAAGTAACAGTAAGGAAGTAAGGAAGTCTGGTGTTTGAGACCCCATATTATAACATTGTTGACTTCACACTCAGAGGTCACAGAGTGACCTTTTTGGTATACAGCTCTTGATCTGTGGGAACCGCAAGAGAACGTCCACTACGAAGCACCGCCCTGGCTGTCAGAAAGAACGAAATATAATAGATATTTGGAAAAGAAAACCTTTTACCTGACTACATTGAACTGGCGAAAGGTGATGGAGTTTTTGATGAATAGTGTGTAGTTTTCTGCTGCCTGCAGAATTGGAGGGCTACAGGAAAAAATAAGAGGGAAATGTCTCACTACAGTTCAATAGATTAGACCAACGCTGTGGGATTCAAAACAACATGAAATACGCTTTGTCACATGCTCAAGGTATACAAACATATACAATACACTTTGGGTCAGGTGTGCAATTTCAGAAGTTTTGAATAAAGCTTTAAGGAAACTCTGTCAAGTATGATTTCATCCTTCTTTATTTACTTCCAAAAAGAAGATATACAGGAAAGTTCAGAGTTATTTTTTCATAAACACTGTCAAATATTTAATTTAAATCAAACTCAAACACAGACAAAGACAATTAAAGTCTGGTTTTGCCAAAGCCATGTGCCTCAATCATTGCAAGTTACTTTTTAACATCCTATTGATGTTGACACAATTAATCAGCACTTAATAAAAACATAATCCATACTCTGGTATTTGACGATCATCTTCAACAGGACACCAGGAGTAGATCTCACAAGTACTGGTTGAGTTCTCACACTTTCCCGTCATGTGCCCTAAGAAATAGGAGACTATTATTAAAAGAATGAAAATTCGAGGTGGTGAAAAAGACAGAAAATCGTGAGAGAAAGATATTTCTTCAGAATTAAAATACAAATTTTAAAGTACAATTTAAGAACAGCTTGGTTAAATTGCCACAAAATTGGGCAGAAATATAAAATTTCACACTCTGAAGATGAAGAGACCTTGTGAAAAACAATAAGATGAAAGAAGATAAAATATCACTTTGTTCAGGTGATACATACTTTATCTTCCATTCTTGCTTGTAACAGTGAGATTTAAAAATGAAAGTGTGGGGCTGCAGTGGCTTTGATATAACAAAATTAACTTCATCCTGAATTAATGAGCATGAAGAATGAATCCATCAGACCCGTTCCATGGGTAAATTTCAGTCTGAATCTTTTTACTTTGCCAGGATGATTTATGTACACACTGAACCTTTTTCATGGTATAACAGTTTGGCAAACATACAACCATTAAAGTACACTTAAACAGGGTAACAACCAATATATACTTTGAGTATGTCCTTGTCATGTATGTGCTAAAAAATGAGCCAGTTAAAGTAGTTCACCTAAAAATGAAAAATGTCCTTTTACTCACTCATTAAGTTTCTACTGGAGGGACGTGATGCCATGCAAGGTTTGGACTTGTGAACGGCGAGCTCTGCGCACTTTGCTAGTTTTAACACTATTAATGTCATAAAATGGTGAGATTCGTTACAATTTTTTCCATAACTGTTCTAGGAGGACAATATGTCAAAGAATTCAAAATCCTCTGGCTCAGGAGACATTAAAAGACACTTACGTGCTCAAGCTGATGACTTTGAGCAGCAGGCCGCAAGCCGGGGAGTCGATTTGGTTGCAGAAATTAGTGAATTTCATCAGAAAATGTTGAACATGTCAGCAATGCTGATGAAAGTCGTTGGTTACTTGGAGGATATTGCTGTAATACGTGGAGACGAAATTCACTGAGGTGGTTACAAGAGTGGGGGACGTCGAGAAATGGATAGATTATCTGGAGTCATCGGAGAAGGAATTATCTGCTAATTCGCCATAGACCAAGGTGGATTTGGAGCATGTTTGGGAGAAGTCAGAAGATATGGAGAACCGTAGCTGGCGGAATAATGTCTGTATAGTTGGAATTTCTGAGGGAGCAGAGGGTCAGGATATGGTGAAATTCCTGGATGGTCTCTTTCCGAATCTACTCAACATAACAGGCCATAAGATGGAAATCGAGCGAGCTCACAGGGTTCTGGCTCGGAGATCAGCTTAGGGAGACAGGCCCCGATCAATTCTGGCTGTATTTCTGAGATCATACAATAAAGATCTCTTGGTATGCGAGTCAAGGAGTAAAGGAAGGCTTTTTTTGGAAGAACCACAGCATTTTCTTGTTCCCAGACTTTGCAAATTTGACAAGAGAAAAACGTGAACAATTCAAGGAATGCAAGAATATCTTACATCAATGGAAGTTCACTTTTGCACTGATATTCCCGGTCAAATTGAGAATAGATGCTAAGGATGGCCATAAAATATTTACATGCCCAAAGCAAGCAATGTCCTTCATAAAGTCAATGGACTAAGTAAGTTAGGCATACAGTCTAAGTTTAGAGGGATGGACGCCAGTTGCGCGGGGTTAATGCACACATTTTTCTTTTTTCTGTTTTTTTGGTTCGGGGGAAGTTTGGGGTTTGATTATTGCACTAATGTTGGAATGTGGTCTTTATAGTTTAGTTTTTGAAACACAATCTATTTTTTCTAATATGTCAAAATGTCAAATGTTAATATGAGTGGATTGTCTCTCTCCACATGGAATGTGAATAGGTTGGGGCACCCCAAAAAAAGAAGGAAGGTTATTTATCTTCTTAAGCGTAAGAAATATGATATAGTTTTTCTTCAAGAAACGCATCTTTTCGCACAAGAAGCTGAAAAATGTGGGAAGATATGAGGTGGACATGTTTTCTTTAGTGCTGGCTCAATTAAGAGCAGGGGAGTCATTACACTGATAAGCATCTACAGTTCAAATATCTCACACAGATTAAAGATAAATTAGGAAGAGTCATTATTGTTTTAGCAGAAATTCAGGGGCAATGTCTCATTTTGGCAAATATTTACTCTATTTACCTAACATTGATGATCAGGGCTTTTTTATAAATCTTGAAGGGATGTTGAAAGCCACTGGCACCCCAGTAACATTGATGCTTCACAGGATGTGTAAAAATCTTTGTCTTACATATATTTGGAGACTTTCTAACCCATCTGGTATAGGGACTATACATTTTTTTTCATCAGTCCATAAGATTTATTCTAGAATATACTGTATATATAGATGTCCCTCACTTCGTCTGTTGTTGATTGCTCAATTGGAAACATTTTAGTCTCAGATCACACCCTAGTGAGTTTAGAGGTGTTTGGAGAAAATTAAAATCATATAGAAAATATAGAAATCAAAACTTCTGGCTAGATATATAAAACAGATTCATTTTCTACAATTCCCTCAGTGAAATCTGCTTGTGGTGAAATATTTACCACAGCCATTGATATTAATAATGCTTTTAAAGAATTCTATCTTGATCTCTATTGTTCCATGTCTTTGTCTACTGATGAGGATATTAGAAACTTTGTGGAACCATTAGAACTTCCTAAACTGATGGCTGAACAAAAAATCTTCTTGATTCTGAGATTACCTTGGAGGAGCTTGGCAAGGTATTTAAGGCCTTGCCCTCAGGCAAGGCTCTGCGGCCAGATGGCTTTGCCACTGAGTTTTTTAGATCTTATCCCACAGAACTGGCTCCACTTTTGCTAGAAGTTTATAAGGAATCATTAAAGAATGGAAAGATTCCGCCAACATGACGGAAGCCTGGATCAGTCCGATTCTTCAAGTTCCAAACGAGGGTGAGAGTTTGAATGAGAATTTCCCTGATCCAGATAGACGTTAAAATATTGTAAAATAATTTTGGCTAACCGATTAATTAAAGTTCAGATCAGGTGGGGTTTATTCTGGGCCATAGCTCTTCTGATTCATGTGGTCAGTGGCGAATGATCAGACTCTGATTGCTGCCATCTCACTTAATGCTGAAAAGGCATTTTATATGGTAGATTTAAGTTACTTTATTAACACCTGGTAGTGGCAGTATAAACGAATGGATTAATTTCAGATTATTTTACTCTTGATAGGGGCACCCGGCAAGGTTTCCCTCTTTTCCCATTATTGGTCTGTCTTGCTCTGGAATCATTAGCAGCCGTGATAAGGAAAGAGCATGATTTTCCAGGGGTGGTGGCGGGAGGTATGGCGCATAAGCTTTTGCTTTATGTAGATTATATTTTATTATTCGTCACCGACCCTACTAGATCTATGCCTTGCCTCCCCAGAATTATTCATTCCTTTTCTAAGTTCTACAGAGTATACAGAGTTAATTGGTCTAAATCCAAAGCTTTGGATCTAACAGCATGCTAACCGATAATGGCTTTTCAGCTGGGCACATTCCAGTGGCCCAAACAGGGCATTAAGTATTTGGGTATTTTATTCCCAGCAAATTTGTATGATTTAGTTAGAGTTAATTTTGACCCTTTAATAAAAAGATTTTCAAGCGATGTGGGCAGGTGGGCTTCATTACATTTATCTATGATTGTGATTAATGTTATTAAAATTAATTGTATTCCAAAATTCAACTACTTGCTACAGTCTCTCCCTATAGATGTCCCCTTCTCTTATATCAAGCAATTTGATAACATAGTGAAGTCCTTAATTTTGAATGGTAAACGTCCCAGATTACATTTCAGTAAACTGCATAGGCCGATTGACAAAGGTGGGCTAGACCTACCCAAGATTTAGTTTTATTATTATGCATTTGGTCACAGACATTTAACTCTTGGTCACTTCATCCATGGTTTTGTATTGAAAAGGAAGTTCTTGCCCCTATTTCACCATTGCAAAGCCTTTCTATCAAACTATCCAGAGAAGTTAAATTACACCTCGTTATCTCACATTTGCACTCGGTATGGGCAAAAGTGTCCAGAGTGTTTAATTTAGACATTTATTAAAATGTTGACTCGAGCATATGGCTGAACCCAAAATTATGTAAGTAATGTAAAGTAGTTATGTATTAAATAATAAGTGCCCTTTCTGCTGGTCAGAGTTGATTGTGATGGGGGTTACTACACTCTGCTCTGTACTGTTGTTGGGAGTAGAATACACCCCCCCAAAGCAGCAGACACTCTGGGAATGGTGATTACTGCTTTTGGAAAGGGTCATGAGGCATCAGTGTATTACTCAATGTTAATTCAGAGTCTGGGGGACAGAGCTTTAAATTCTATCAAGAGATTATGGTAGAAATACTTAAACTTGGTATTGGAGTAGAGAGTGTGAGCTAGGATTCCAAAAAATGTCAAGTCTGCATCTAGTGATGCAAGGGTCCACCTTATGCAATTCAAGATATTACATAAATTCTAATGGACCCCCTCTACATTATATAGGCTTGGTCTTAAAGACACACCCTCCTGCTGGCAATGCCAATCAGAAGATGGAGACACAACCCATGTTTTTTAGTGGTATGTTAAGATCCAAGAATTTTGGTTGACGGCTCAGAGATTTATGTGTGATGTATTGGGCACTCATATTTCATTTTGACCCAGACTCTGTATTTTAGGCAATGGGGTGGTCATCAATATAGTGAATAAATACATCAAAAATTGGGTCCTAACCAGTGTCGTGATCGCCAGACAATTAGTTTTAAGGAGATGGAAGCCAGCTGGAGTGCCCCTATTTCAGGAGTGGTGCTCGGAGATGGGGAGGGTGGTGGCTTTCGAAGAAGGGTCATCTAGAAGACTGTGGAATTTGGACTAATTTGTGGGGAAATGGGGCAAATATTTGGTGTTTTGGAGGTCTCTTAGGTAGGGGAAGTGGGGAGAGAGATGTAGTTGTTAATGTGTGTGATTATTATATATGTGTGTGCATGTGTGTGTGTGCATGTGTGTGTGTGCATGTGTGTGTTTAATCATATGTGAATACGGGAATGTTTGTTGAGAGTCAGGGTGGGGTTGGTGATGGGGAGGGGTAATATATGTGTATATATGTTTTGCTTTTCTTTGTTTAATGTATTAATCAATAAAAAAAAATTATCTAAAAAAAAATAGTTGTGTGAGAAAAAGAAAAGAAAATTTCCCAGGTTCGTTAAGTCACTGTTGTAACAGGATTAAGGATATTGTGTTTTATATGGTTAAGTTTGTTGAAAGTGCGTGCCAAACTGGAAGTCAGTTTGCTTTGAATTACTACAAAGTGAGATAGTGCTGTTTACTTAAGCCTGTATTCCTGGAATGCCAATGTACATTGTTCTGCTACACAGCACATGAAACTAAGTCAATATTTGAGTATTTGTGACCCACAGAGAGCTCAGGATAGTCAATAATGTGGGTTTAATTTAAGGAATTCATTGTTTGTGCTTACCTTAAAATCAGCTTTTTGGACAGGGTTTATTAGCTAGTTTGCATTTATATTTGACTAGCAGTGAAATAATGTAATGTAGCTACTGTTGTGAATGATGAGTTAAATCTTGGCTCTTGATGATCAGATTTTTCAAAACTAGGACCTATAATGTATTCAGTAACTGCAAAATAATTAAGACTGATCATTTATGTAATATTTATCCTTTTTAATATGCAGAGGCAATTTAAGTTTTGCTTGAAAAGTGTTAACACTGGCTCTGTGGTGCTATCAAAACATTGCTCTGTTGTTTTGAGGATCCAACTAGCTCAACATAATGTTTGGAACAGTTTGGAATGGGACTGTCTGTCTGACCAATGGCAGAAAGGGGAGTGTGTTGGAAACCTGTTTGAAAACTTGTGGCTAGTGGCAAAGAATTGTTGTTGTTGTTGTTTTTGTTTTGTTTTTTAACAAAGTGAATCTATAAGTGTGTGTGGCTTTGTCTATTGTGTGTGTTTATCATGCTCAGCATTATCTAATATAAACAGACATGAAATAACATTGAACTTATCGAAGCATCCATAAATAAGAAAAGCACAAGATCTAGTCACACCAAGTTAACTAAATCTGGATAAGAGCCCTGTGATTTTCTGGAATTAGTGACATCAGTGAGAAAAGTATGAGGTTTAGTAAGATTTGGAAAGTTGAGATAGAAGCCTTAGAATACAAAAGTACAGCCTTTTAGTCATGAATGTTAGTTACTTGGCTGATGAGCAGGATTGTCATTTAGGAGAGCATGAGTGGAATGATGCGCCACCTCATTTGCAAGGGGTTTACAGTACATGTTTAGTTGGAAATGAAATCAAAGTGCTTACGTGCAAGTCCACTTATTTTCTTACACCATGTATATGAATTCTGGTGTAGATAATTTACACCACTGGTGCATTGATTTAGTTGCCAGTAAAGGCAATTGTGATCATTCTGTAAACTATTGCAATGATTGGCAATTTTGAAAATAGGTTGAAACACAGATACTTCAGTTCCTCAGTCCCCAGGCTACTGTTAGTGTTGTAAAGTTAGTCTGCCATGCTGTGCTGTTGCCTTCTGTTGAAACAAATATATAGTTCAGAACTTTACCATTTCCCGTACGTTTGTATGTGCCCTCATCACAGTCAGCGTCCGAATTACACTTGTTCTTCCCATCTGGGATCTGCAACACACACAGGCAGATATGCAAACTTTATTGGCTATTAGTGCTTTGCTTGTTTGTCCAAATAAGACTGGACGAAAGAAGGCCAAAATAACCACAAACTCTGTCCTGAGACTCATTTGTTTAAGCAAAGCAATAGAGGAAGGGCAAAAATATACTGTAAAATTGAGAATTTAATTGAAACAGAGAGCATGAAGATGAATGAAGATGTGATAGATATGGTAAAGTATCTGATCTGATGAACAGGTTTGGCTAAACCCCTTAATTCCATTGAAGATTATTTTTAAAGTTACATCATATAATTACATGGATTATTGCATCAATCTCAAACATTTGCTGACCAGGAATCAGCACAACAACAGCAAACAATTGCGTGAGGGATTCACATCTATCTCAATCCCTCGCCGCTCAAGAACAACCATAACAAACAATTTCGGTAAGTCATGGCATCCGCTCATGTTATTGCTTCCTGCACTGCATGCCACATGTTTACTATAGCTTCTTCTGCTAGTGGAGGTCAGTGAGAAAGAGAAGCTGGTAAATACTGTTTCTGTTGCGGGTAGAACAGAGAACAACACACACTTTGTTTCTGGCTGTAGAGCCCCTGCAGCAGTGCGCTGGTGAGATCTCAGTGGCATACTCACTCAGCAAGGTGACACCACTCTCCCGTTCCTGTTAAGGTTTCCATTAAATTTTCCCCACTCAGTGATGCACTCACGCAGTATAATGTTGAAACAGAGACTGTGACTGTTCCCAAAACTACCAAACCCAATGGAATTTGCATGCCACTCCCCCAGACATACGGTTATATAAGGAGCAATACCAACAAAGCTCTTAAAAGAGATATTCTCTGTATTCTCAGAACCTATTCTTTATATTATTAATTCCTCACTATCCTTAGGCCATGTCCCAAGAAACTTTAAAATGGAAGCCACAGCCTGATCCTGAAGAATTGGCTTATTATAGGCTGATTTCAAATCTCCTGTTTATGTGGAAAATACTAGAGAAGGTAGTGTCCTCCCAACTATGTTCCTTTCTACAGAGAAATAGTATATATGTGCAATTTCAGTCAGGATTTAGGCCTCATCACAGTACAGAGACGGCACTTATCAGAGTTGAAAATGACTTGCTCTTATCATCTGATCATGGCTGCAATTCTTTTCTAGTGTTTTTAGATCCTAGTGCTACCTTCGACACCATAGATCATGACATTCTCTTAAATATGTTGAGAATTATGTTGGCATTTGTAGACCTGAATTAGTATGGTTTAGGTTCTATTTAGCAGACTGCTACCACATTGTCTGTGTAAAAAAGGAATTGTCTATCCAAACAAAATTTAAGTATGGAGTGCCACAGGGATCAGTTTTAGGGCCTCTGCTTTTATCTTCCCATGGGAGATATTATCAGGAATCGTGGAATAATTTTCCACTATTATGCCAAAGATACCCAACTTTATATTTCTTCGAAAACTGATTAAATTTCTTACAATTCTCCAAATTAGCATAGTGTATCAATGAAATCAATGATTGGATGGACAGATGTTTCCTTTTAATCAATTCTGAAAAAACAGAGCAACTAATTATTGGACCAAAAACCTCTAAAAATAAGCTGCTAAAATATAATTTGATTCTCGATGTATGTACTGTTACATCGTCTTCTACAGCGAAGAACTGAGGTGTTATATTTGATACCAGTCTTTCTAATGTTTGTAGAACAGCATTCTTCCACCTCAGAAATATTGCTAAGTTACGACACAAGCTGAAAAATGTATTAATGCATTCATGACATCAAAAGTAGATTATTGAAATGCATTACTGGGAGGAAGTCCAGCAAGTTCAATATATGAACTTCAATTGGTTAAAAATGCAGCAAATTTCATATTAACATAAAAATGTTGTTAAAGAGCAACATGCAGGTTGAATTTATAACTGAATTAATACTTTATATTGTCTGCAGAGGTCTTTTAAAAACACATATGTAGAAATTACTAATGAAATACATTTTAAGTAGAGATTTTGATGAAAATGTGCTAGGCTCTGGAATACGCCTTTCCCGCTATAGCAACGCGTCATATGACGTAGGGCGAGGCAAACAAAAGAGCTCGCGGTCAGCTCTCTATTGTTGGGTGTTGATGTAGTTAGAGCAGTAGTGAGAGACAGAAAGTTTTAGATCGAGTTTTAGAGAAGCCATAATGGTAAATTATTGTGTTTGTGCTGGTTGCACGAATTCCAGCCTGTCAGGACATCGTGTCCATCATTTTCCTTCTAGGAAAAACAAGGCTTTTCGGTCTTGGGTGCGTTTTGTGCAGGTGAAGAGAGCAGACTTCACTGCCGCGTCTGTTACCACACACTCGGTCGTTTGTGGCGCACATTTCACTCTGGAGAATTATCGACCTGGAGATTTGTTGGGAGTCTCGGATGGGATTTCGGAGTAAGGACTACGTGAGGCTGATTACTGATGCTGTTCCCTCGGTGCACTTGATGGAATCAAGTCCACCGTCAAAGTTTACACCGGATTTTGGCACGGGCTGGACTCTAGGACCAAGTGCTAACGTTAGCAGACATTCTGTGCAACGAAAACGAGGACTTAGCAGAGTAAGTCTTACTTTTAATTATTTTAACTCTTAATTTGTGTAATTTCGTAATAATAATAGTATAATATTTTTATATAATATATTTTTTATAATATTAAATATTTAATATTTATTTAGTATAATAATACAGAGAGAGGGAGAGAGACTGAGCTTTAGGACAGGTTGTCGTAACGTAATTGTCTGCCTTCTGAAATGAATTTAGTAGTTTGCACGATGCTATTGGCAGGAAGCTAGCCCAACTTTCCCGTTTCCCCCGCATTTCAATTCAAACTGTTCTCCCGCCGCCCTCCCGTCTGATTTTGTATCCCCGTAGGCTAACGTTATACTGTCCAGTAAATTACAAAACCACACCGGAGAACTCAGTTTCTTCATTCGCATCCATTGTAACCTGAGCTTGAACTTGCTCCCTCGCCCATCGTCACTTCCGGTTAGTGCTTTATAGACGCGGAAGTTATTTTATCACAATTTATCTCAAAATATCGTTAATGGCTAAATATATATTACTCCAGTTCAGAAAATCTAGTTGTTTTATCATCAACATACACTATGCTATATAGGGGTGTCCAACCTGCATGTTGCTCTTTAACTACGAACAAAGCTTTGAATGGTCTAGTTCCACAGTACATAAGTGACCTTCTACTACGCTATGTTCCATCACGTTCATTACAATCGTAAAATTCTGGCATGTTAATTGTTCCAAGAATATAAAAATCCACAAAAGGAGGTACTATAGATCCTTTTCCTATTTGGCTCCTAACTATGGAATAGTCTCCCTAACACTGTTCGGGACACAGACATATTCACTCAGTTCAAGTCTAGACTAAAGACTCATCTATTTAGCCACGCATACACCTAATTTATCCATCAACTCACAATTAGGCTGTTGTAGGAACCAGAACAATTATCATTATCTATTACTTACTCCTTGTCATATCCTGAGATTACCAGAGCCGGACAGATACAGCTCCGTTCCTGCTTGGTGTTGGACTCCACTGCTACGTGTCTCTGAGTGATGACGACTAAATTTAACCGGTGCTAGCCAGACATCACTTCAGTCTATTACGATAGACTTCAGGGGATCAACTGATGCCAACTCCAAACATAAGATATGGGATGCTTTATATGTCATTGCCTGAATCTTGGACTAGGATAGACCTCACCAAAATGACCTGCTGGTTGAACTGCGATGCACCTCACTGATCTCTGCCTGCATCACCTTGGTCTAATGATGGACTACACTCTTAAAATGGAATACATAGACTATCAATTAATTGCCACAGGCCAGGCCACCACAAACCCACAAACTGACACTCAATGAAAAACATGAATTTAATGGGCCGAAGACATAACAGTTAAAGTGGTAAGATGATACTGAAGAGGAACTGAAGTGAGAAAGGGTTTAATCAGCAACTGAACTGACATGGAAAGTTAAAGATGATCTGGAAATTAGTCATATAGAGAAAATGCCCAAACCTTTAAGAGAATCATGACTGTGAAAAACAATCGAGGAGTAGGTCTAAGAGAAGGAGAGAAAGACAGACTGAGGTGTGACAGACATATTTACCAACCTCATGACACTTGCCCTGTGTCTGTGTAGTTGAAATGTAATTTGTCATCACAACAAAAGATGAATCACCCTGGAAAACAGAATTCTTTTGTATTATATATGGAGAAATGTGGCCATGTGCAATTGGCTACAGTATGTGCACAAACCAACATGTGGTGGGGTACATTGTTGAGTCAGAGTGCCACTTGGAATTTACCTTATTTTTCTATTATGCAATACAGTGGTTGCATAAGAAATAAGAAGACAGACTTCAGCATACCATCGTTTGTGGCCTATGCATGACATGACATTTCCTTTCACACAGATCAAGTCTAATTCTGAAACCAAAACTTAAACCTAAAGCAGACTTCAGACCTCTAAAAAGCTTGATTTACACCTGTTGAAGAGAATAGGGATGGGACACTGTGGTCAACTAATTGAATAGTCATTGAACAAATTAATAGTCCATTAGTGAGGTCGACTACAAACATTAATATGTTTAGTGGGAGATGCAATTCTCAAATTAAAGGTATTTACTCTCCATCATACCATGTATGACTTTATTTTGTTCCATACAATGTAAGTGAATGGTGATCAGACCTTTGTAGCTTCAAAAATCACAAAGAAAACATAGAAGTAATCCATACGACTCCAGTGGTTAATTCCAAATCTTCAGAAGCAATATACAGGTGCTGGTCATATAATTAGAATAT
Organism: Xyrauchen texanus; assembly: GCF_025860055.1. NCBI lineage: Eukaryota > Metazoa > Chordata > Actinopteri > Cypriniformes > Catostomidae > Xyrauchen > Xyrauchen texanus. The sequence continues at coordinate 21,632,484 of NC_068279.1, forward strand.
CATCAAAAGTTGATTTATTTCAGTAATTCCATTCAAAATGTGAAACTTGGACATTATATTCTTTCATTACACACAGACTGATATATTTCAAATGTTTATTTCATTTAATTGTGATGATTAAAACTGACAACTAATGCACATCCCAAATTCAGTATCTCCGAAAATTAGAATATTACTTAAGACCAATAAAAAAAAAAAAAAAAAAAGTATTTTTAGAAATGTTGGCCAACTGAAAAGTATGAACATGAAAAGTATGAGCATGTACAGCACTCAATACTTAGTTGGGGCTCCTTTTGCCTGAATTACTGCAGCAATGCAGCATGGCATGGAGTCGATCAGTCTGTGGCACTGCTCGGGTGTTATGAGAGCCCAGGTTGCTCTGATAGTGGCCTTCAGCTCTTCTGCATTGTTGGGTCTGGTGTATCGCATCTTCCTCTTCACAATACCCCATATATTTACTATAGGGTTAAGGTCAGGCGAGTTTGCTGGCCAATTAAGAACAGGGATACCATGGTCCTTAAACCAGGTACTGGTAGCTTTGGCACTGTGTGCAGGTGCCAAGTCCTGTTGGAAAATGAAATCTGCATCTCCATAAAGTTGGTCAGCAGCAGGAAGCATGAAGTGCTCTAAAACTTCCTGGTAGACGGCTGCGTTGATCTTGGACCTCAGAAAACACAGTGGACCAACACCAGCAGATGACATGGCACCCCAAACCATCACTGACTGTGGAAACATTACACTGGACTTCAAGCATCTTGGATTGTGTGCCTCTCCTCTCTTCCTCCAGACTCTGGGACCTTGATTTCCAAAGGAAATGCAAAAATTTACTTTCATCAGAGAACATAACTTTGGACCACTCAGCAGCAGTCCATTCCTTTTTGTCTTTAGCCCAGGAGAGACGCTTCTGACGCGGTGTCTTGTTCAAGAGTAGCTTGCAACAAGGAATGAGACAGATGAAATCCATGTCTTGCATACGTCTGTGCGTGGTGGTTCCTGACGCACTGACTCCAGCTGCAGTCCACTCTTTGTGAATCTCCCCCACATTTTTGAATGGGTTTTGTTTCACAATCCTTTCCAGGGTGCGGTTATCCCTATTGCTTGTACAATTTTTTTCTACCGCGTCTTTTCCTTCCCTTCGCCTCTCTATTAATGTGCTTGGACACAGAGCTCTGTGAACAGCCAGCCTCTTTAGCAATGACCTTTTGTGTCTTACCCTCCTTGTGCAAGGTATCAATGGTCATCTTTTGGACAGCTGTCAAGTCAGCAGTCTTCCCCATGATTGTGTAGCCTACAGAACTAGACTGAGAGACCATTTAAAGGCCTTTGCAGGTGTTTTGAGTTAATTAGCTGATTAGATTGTGGCACCCGGTGTCTTCAATATTGAACCTTTTCACAATATTCTAATTTTCAGAGATACTGATTTTGGGGTTTTTCATTAGTTGTCAGTTATAATCATCAAAATTAAAAGGAATGAACACTTGAAATATATCAGTCTGTGTGGAATGAATGTATACATTATCCAAGTTTCACTTTTTGAATGGAATTACTGAAATAAATAAACTTTTTGATGATATTCTAATTATATGACCAGCACCTGTACTGTAATAGGTGTTGGTGAGAAACAGATACATGAAGTTAGAAGTTTACATACACCTTAGCAAAATATATTTAATCTCAGTTTTTCACAATTCCTGACATTTAATCATTGAAAACATTCCCTATCTTTGGTCAGTTAGGATCACTACTTTATTTTAAGTATGTGAAATGTAAGACTAGTAGTAGAAAGAATGATTTAATTCAGATTTTATTTCTTTCATTATATTCACAGTCCCAGTGGGTCAGAAGTTTACATACAATTTGTTAATATTTGGTAGCATTGTCTTTAAATTGTTTAACTTTGTAGTTCAATTTTTTGGGTTGCTTTTCTCAAGCTTCTCACAATAAGTTGCTGGAACTTTGGCCCATTCTACCAGACAGAACTGGTGTAACTAAGTCAAGTTTTTAGGCCTCCTTGTTCACACACTCTTTTTCATTTCTGCCCACAAATGTTCTATCGGATTGAGGTGAGGGCATTATGATGGCCATTCCAATACTTTGAATTTGAATATAAGCCATTTTGCCACAAATTTGGAGGTGTGCTTGGTGTCATTGTCCATTTGGATGACCCATTTGCAACCAAGCTTTAACTTCCTGGCTGATGTCTTGAGATGATGCTTCAATATATCAACAACATTTTCCTCATGATGCCATCGATTTTGTGAAGTGCATCAGTCGCTCCTGCAACAAAGCACCCCCACAACATGATGCTGCCACCGCCATTCTTCACAGTTGGGATGGTGTTCTTTGGCTTGCAAGCCTCACCCTTTTTCCTCCAAACATAATAATGGTCATTATGACAAACAGTTACATTTTTGTTTCATCAGACCAGAGGACATTTCTCCAAAAAGTAAGATCTTTGTCCCTATGTGCACTTGCAAACTTTTTATGGAGGTTTTGGACCAGTGGCTTCTTCCATGCTGAGCAGCCTTTCGGGTTTTGTCAACATAGGACTGGTTTTACTGTGGATATAGATGATTGTCTACCGGTTTCCTCCAGCATCTTCACAAGGTCCTTTGCTGTTGTTCTGAGGTTGATTTGCTCTTTTCGTACTAAACTACGCTCATCTCTAGGAGACAGAATGCGTCTCCTTCCTTAGTGGTATGATGGCTGCGTGGTACCATGGTGTTTATACTATGTACTATTGTTTGTACAAATGAATGTGGTACCTTCAGAAAATTGGAAATTGCTTCCAAGGATGAACCAGACTTGTGGATGTCCACAATTTGTGGTCTTTTTCCCATTTTCCCATGATGTCAATCAAAGAGGCACTGAGTTTGAAGGTAGGCCTTAAAATATATCCACAGGTACACCTCCAATTCAGTAAACCTCCTATGAGAAGCTAATTGGCTAATTATCTAAAGGCTTGACATAATTTTCTGGAATTTTCCAAGCTGCTTAAAGGCACAGTTAACTTAGTGCGTGTAAACTGCTGACTCACTGGAATTGTGATATTGTCAATTAAAAGTGAAACAATCTGTCTGTAAACAACTGTTGGAAAATTACTCATGTCATGCACAAAGTAGATATCTTAAACGACTTGCCAAAACTATAGTTTGCTAATATTAAATCTGTGGAGTGGTTAAAAAATGAGTTTTAATAACTTCAACCTAAGTGTATGTAAACTTCTGACTTCAACTTTAAGTCCTTTTTTACTCTGAATCTCCACTTTCACTTTTACTTTTACATCTGAAAGTTTCATGTGGTGCCTGTTTAGAATCAAATTAACAGTCAGCACAGTAAAACCTTCTGCCAGAAGTTTAATCTCTTTAATGCTTTAGGTTTAGTCCATTAAACCGCTGCATCAACAATACATCAAAAGACTATCACTGTCGGACATTAAATCATCTGCTGTGAGTAATGTTCCCGTATTTGTGAGGTGCTATGTAAAGAATAGTCTTTTGCTGATTCTGTCTGACACTGCTTAAAATAGTTAAAGTAAAAAATGTCATGGTGGAGGAGATGTTGTGTCGAATGTAGTGACACAAGGGGTCTTTCTTGAGAGCCTCAAGTACCTCACGTAATTGGACCGAAAAGGCCAATGAGAAATTGCCAGACAGAATTTGCCTGATTGAAGAGGGAATTAAGCCTGTGGAGCCCTTCTCCAGTACAGAGCACTTGCGGCTCGTAGTGGGTCTGGTTGCTAAATTCGCAGGCCAGAAGGCTAGGGAGGAAGAGCATCCAGGAAGCGAGAGCTTAGTGGCTGACCTGGGAGAGAAAGCCCACTGGATCAACTTGGTGAAGGGCGCTAGGTGCAAGTGGAACACTTGGTTGGTTGTTCCGTATTACCGAGTTCTACTGGCTCGGACCTGACAAACATGGGACGAGACCGACTCAACCCTGAGATTGTAGAAAATCGCAAAGGTGTTGGGTGTTGCCCAGCCCACTGCTCTGCAGATGTCTGCTTAGGGAGGTACTGTTGGCTTTTGCCCACGAATATGCCCCACTTCTCGTCGAGTATGCTCGAACCCACAAGTGGGCGGGCACGGCCTGAGTCTGGAAGGCCAAGGAAATGCCGTCGACGACCCAGCGGGCAGCCTCAGTTTGGAGACAACGTTATCTTTCCACCATCCCTCGCTCAAGGAGGAGATGGCGTGCGGTTTGTGAGATATGAGGAGAGCACACGCCACCTTGGTGATTTAAGTATGCTACCGTCACGATGCAGTCTGAATGGATCAAGACATGCTTACCCCGAATCTGTGGGAGAAATCTCAGAGGGGCAAGGAATACCGCCAGCAACTCTAGGCAGTTGATGTGCCAACACAGTCGGGGCACTTTCCAGGAGCCAGTGGGATTGCACACGCCGCCCCAACACAGTTGAGAGGCGTCTGTGGTGACCATGACACGTCTGGACACCTGCTGTATGGGGATTCCAGTCCACAGAAAACAGAGGTCTGTCCAAGGGTTGAAAGTCTGATGGCAGGAAGGGGTAATTAACACATGGTATGTGCTGCGGCGCAATGCCCATCTCAGGACTAGAGTCTGAAGCCAGTGCTGAAGCGGTATCATATGCATCAACCCGTGCCACGCGACCATGGCCGAGGATGCCATATGCCCCAGGAAACTCTGGAACTGTTTTAGAGGAACCGCTGTGCCGGGCTCGAAGAGAGCAAGGCACCTTAGCACCGACTGCGTGTGCTCGTTCGTGAGGCGCGCTGTCATTGAGACTCAGTCTAACTTCATGCCGAGAAAAGAGATGCTCTGATCCGGGGAGAGCTTGCTCTTTTCCCAGTTGACCTGAATCCCTAGACAGCTGAGGTGCCTGAGCACCTGGTCCCTGTGAGCGCATAGTAACTCTCGAGAATGAGCCATTCGTTGAGGTAATTGAGTATGCGGATGCCTACTTCCTGTAGCGGGGCAAGGGCTGCCTCTGCGCCCTTGGTGAAGACGCAAGGGGACAGGGACAGACTGAAGGGGAGTACCTTGTACAGAAATGCCTGGTCATCAAATGCGAACCGTAGGAAGGGTCGATGTCAAGGCAGAAAGGAGATGTGGAAGTACGCGTCCTTCAGGTCTAATGCTGCAAACCAATCTGTTGCCGAACGCAGTTTAAAATCTGTTTCTGCGTGAACATATTGAACGGGAGTTTGTGTAAAGCCAGGTTGAGAACCACAACCCACAGCCTTTTTTGGGTATGATGAAGTAATGTCTGTAGAGACCCTTCTTCATCTCGACTGTAGGGACAGGCTCTATCGCGTCCTTGAGTAGCAGAGTTGTAATCTCTGCCCGTAAGTTGCTGGCGTTTTCACCGCGCATCGAAGTGGAGCGAATACCGCTGAAACAAGGCGGGAGCCTGGCGAATTTAATCAGATGTTCTGATCGAGTCAGATGGTCCTGGTGAACCAGCGCGACGGGTTGGACAGCGAAAGCCATGTGTCCAAGCTCCATGCGAAGGTCACTAAGGGTATGATCGTTTTTGATGTTTCGGGTGGGGCTTCGCAGTGGGCGTTGCAGGTAATAATATGTCGGGAGTCAAAAGCACGTCCCGTTGCTTGGGTGCTGACAAAAGACTCAAAGCATTTACCTTGCTCCGCGCACCTGGCAGGGGGCGGGTTAGAGACTGACGAGGAGGTCCTGTGAAGACGTCCTTGGAACTCATTAGCGCCGGCCTGCCGGGGATGGGCAGTCATGGGTCCGGAGGTAAAGTAACTGCGTCCGGGGAGCCGGGACTGTGGTTTTTGATGATGGGGTTCAGTGAGAACTGCTGGCACTGGCTGGATGACCCAGGAAGTGGGGAAATCCCACATTGTCTTTTATTAACAATGTGGGAAAACAAGGATTTTCCTGCCGGCCCTCCACCGGGGGATGGAGTGGTCTTGGTACCAGCTCCGGAGCGAATGTCTGACTCCCTGGGTCTTCTGTCTCAGGAGTGCTTAGGAGCCTTCCGGGTCCTAGAGGAAGTCCTGGAGACCGGGGGCATGCGCCGCCTGTGGGGTACTCGATGCTGAGGCTTAGGGCCCTGGTTGAGGCAGAGCTGCCTGTTGCTTGGACGCAGGGGGACACCCTCAGCATGCAGACGGGCGTGGACCGTTCTGGGGTGGCACCGCGGCATGATGTGCGAGATCACTTCCACCTGCCTCCTTACCACCGAAGACTGCTGGGCCAAGTCATCGACGGTGTCGCCGAAGAGGCCAAGCTTGGAGACTGGTGCATTGAGAAAGCGAGCCTTGTCAACGTCGCACATCTCGACCATGTTCAGCCATCGGTGACGTTCCTGGTCCACGAGTGTGGCCATCGCCTGCCTGAGTGCCCGCGCTGTGACCTTCGTGGCTCTGAGAACGAGGTCGGTGGCAGAGCGCAGTTAATGCAGCACATCGGGGTCAGGACTACCCAAGTGCAGGACTTTAAGTGCCTTGGCTTGGTGGACTTGCTGGAGAGCCATGCCATGCAGGGCGGAGGCAGCCTGTCCAGAGGCGCTGTAGGCTTTAGAAGTCAGTGACGACTTCATCCTACAGGCCTTGGAGGGGAGTACCGAACGATCCAGGTGGCGCCGTTCTTGGGGCACAGGTGGAACTCAACTGCCCTATCCACCTGGGGAACCTCCATGTACCCGTGGGCCGCCCCACCGTCAAGGGTAGTGAGAGCGGACGAGTGAGGAGGTCGAATCTGGGTAGTAAAATGTGCCCTTCACTACCTCCTCAGCTCGTCGTGCACTTCCGGGAGGGGTGGGATGTCTATGAGCGGTGCCTTGACCCGAGGAACCATTTAACACAAATGTTAAATCAATTAAAGTCAACAGCAATGCTCTGATAGAGGTGAGTGGAACAGTAGTGAGACTAAGTTTGCTGCTGCACAACCGCTCGGCTCCGAAGAAAAAATCGGACTGACAGACGAACGGCCGCTTCCCTTTATACACGTATGTCCGGGGGCGGGACATGCGAATTCTGTCTGCCAATTTCTCATTGGCCTTATCTCAAGTTCAGAGGTACGTGAGGCTCTCATGAAAGACCCTTTGTGTCACTACATTCGACACAACATCGAGTGAGTAAAAGACTCTGGGGCATGGGTTATTATCTAAGTGCACATTACTTGTACATAAAGTACAAGTGGTGTTGTAACCTTAACGGTATTCAAATGCTCCATCTCATGCTCCATCTCATGCTCCATCTCTTGTGTCACTGATCTCTACCAACTATGATCTTTATCAATAGTGTCTTCCTGTCTAGTGTCATAGCCTTGTGGGCAGTGCTTCAACATGCAAAAAATAAATAAAATAAAATGTAACCTTTTAACATTTAAATTCAATGGTTTTCTTGAATTCAAAAATATTAATTAACATATATGAATCAATATGACTCCATTAGGTTACACTAGCTAAATTAAATTTAGAGGTAATTTCAGTTAAATAGATCCTTAAGGTAAAAACCAGAGTTATTTATTTTTTTCACTGTCGATGTTTTCATATAGTCCACATTTATAATCTGTTTTTAAAAATGTAATCCAAACTTGAAAATAAACAGATAATTTTAGAATTTTGAAAATGTAAAATCAATTAAAGTCATGATGTGAAATAAGAACTATTTCAGATTTCCCCCTATTTCTAGATTGAAGAAAATTGTAATTTGTGACATTGACCATGTTAGCTTCTGATTTCCTTGCTTCCATTAAACCACCTTCTTTCTACAACATATTTCTTTGCTTCCATTAAACCACCATTAAAGATGTTTCTTTGTACCAAACTAAAATCATGCTGGTATAACGTAGATCATCAGGTTTTTAACAAACTTGTGTAATCTATGTCAGTTCAGTGCTGTCATTAAACCAAAAGCCAAAAACATATACATGATGTTTTCAGTTTAGAGAAAGTATTTGTTATCACATTGAAGGATTTTTAATTGTTTGTTTTGTAGGCATGATAATATTTGATATTAATGTGAAACTCTCATGGCCACTCCTTTGATTGTACAGTAGTGACGTGTTTACTTCTCTGTCAACAGTCTGTCACTGTCTTATGACTCTGTGTGCTCTCTTGGAAAAAAGAAAAACCATGAAAATGCCATTGGCATAAAGTAAAACACTTCCAATTACTGTATTTAAACAATTACTATATGGTGTAATTTTGCTTGTATATTGATCGATGTAAGAATATCTTCATTTGAAAATGTAATGGTTTCTTTTCCAAGTAGTAAATCACCTAAATACAGATGTTTACTTGCCTTGAGAATTTGAGCACTGTTATCTGTGATTGGACCCAGAACCAGAGCCACCATGATGCCTATAATATTAACATTTTAAACTCTGGAAGCAAGTGTGATATTTACTGGATGGGCAATTACTCATTCAGTGCAACTGTTCTAACATATATGTTTCTGAGCCAACATTGATGTTTAAAAGTCAAAAATTAGAAAACAAAAACCCACCTGTTCAGGAAAAACATAATCAGCTACATCCCATATTCTCTCTTTTCCAGTGATATTTGTGTAGGCCAGTCCCTTCATCTTGGTGAGGACAGAGCCTATGGCGGTATCCATAGTCTGGTAACCTTTCTCATATATAAACACCCACCTAACAAAAGTAAGAAACAATCCATTAACCTTATTGATCTGCTAAAATCAAGCTGAGGAACTGTTTTAAGAGAACTAAAGATTTAATTCTGGATATGTTTTGAGGACTATTTCATATTTAAACTATTTAATTTGGTTTGATGTGCTCTTTTAAACTACTTTTTGCACAACAGCTGGAAAGTGTGTTGATGTCACAAGGCTATTTCTTATATTTTTGTGTTTTAGTTTGTGTGAGGGTGATTACACAGTTGAATTTTGTGCTATAGAAAAAGCAGGATGAAGCAAAGGCTTTGGCCTCATGCCCTCTAAAAAGAACCCCAAATTTCTCTCTTCCTTTTAAAGCTCTCGAGCTTATCATCTTACACACTTACAGATGAGAAACTGCTCCAGACTGACCAGGCTAGCAAAAATAAACTGTAATGCCATTTTATGTTGTTATTTTATTTTATTTTTTAGGCACAGATACTACGAAATTTGAATTGCTTTGCATCTACATAAAAACACATGTTAAACCAAAAATATTCCCCCAAAGGTTGCCCCAACTATGAACAAAAATTGTCTAAATGAACAATTTCATATTGAACAAAGTTGCTGATTTGGGATTTCCCATCAATTCATTGCAACGAAAAAATTATGCACTCACTGTTATTGACTGTTTTCTGACTGTATTTATGCTGTTACTGTTGTTTGTTGTTGCCACTATGGCCAGTTGTTGCTGTGTGGTGATGTTAGAACTCATCTTTTAACTTAATGAGGTTTGTTGATTGTCACCATTATTGAGGTTTGTGTTTAAGGGTTAAGGTATATTGTGTGTCTATGAATAAATTAATGTTCTGTTTTGCCTTGCAAGACATGCCTTTCTTCAGAGGTGAAAAGTGCAGTTAAATTCATGTAAAAGTCATTTAAAACCATATATAAGATCAAAATGGTGACAAAATGAAGGTTCTTGTATTGTGAATTGATAGTTGACTGAACAAAAAATATGTACAGTAGTTCACTCAACAAGGCTTTTTGTATGTAGAGAACAAACAAATTCAAATTGACTAAACAAAGCAATGCTACTGAGGTCAATTATTAAGACAGTTGTTGAGATAACTCAGATATCATGCTGCCTTGATTTTTCAACTTATCACATCTATATCTTTATTGACTTGATCAATTTTGGTTTCATTCTGCAGCCAAATTAGATTCTAGAGTTACTAAGGAAAAGTCATTTGACAACTTTTAAAATACATCACTTATCTATGATACTGTAAACACTACATGATATAAAAAATAAATAAAAGGGTGACATGATTACAGAAAGGAAAAGATTAAAAAGTTATTTTCAATATCATAATGTATTAAACAATTACATTCAAATCAATTTATGTGCAGGGTTTAAATTTCCGTTAATGCCGACTGAGAGTTATTGTTGCACATAAAACATGTTCAAAACAATGCAAGGAATGCAAATAATAAAAAAAAACACTAAAAAAGCAAGGTCACTTGGTGTGTTATGTCCCGCACAATAGAGGCAGTAGAGCAGTTGTTTGGTACATGGGCCACATTGGGCTTTAAATGAATAATTCACACAAAAATTTTAATTCTCTCATCATTTAATCATCCTTATGCCATCCTGGATGTGTATGACTTTCTTCAGCAGAACACAAATTAAGATTATTAGAAGAATGTCTCAGCTCTTTTGGTCAATATAATGCAAGTAAATGGGTGCCAATATTTTTTATCACATCAAGTCAGCATTAAAGTAGCCTAATCCATGTGACTCCAGTGGTTAAATCCATGTCTTCGGTAGAGATATGATAGCGTGGGTGAGGAACACTTTAACTTTCTTATTCTTTTGATTTTGGTGATTCACATTCTTCATGCATATCGCCATCTACTGGGCAGAGAGAAGAATTTCTAGCAAATAGACTTAAATATTGATCTTTATCTCACCCACACCTATCATATAACTTCTAAAGTCATGGATTAAATCACTGGAGTCATATGGATTACTTTTGTGCAGCCTTTATGTGCTTTTTGAAGCATCAACATTTTGGCTTGTATTCTATGGATTTACAGAGCTGAAATTTTCTTCTAAAAATCTTATTTTGTGTTCTGCTAAAGAAAGAAAGTCATACACATCTGGGATGGCATGAGGGTAAATGATCAGAGAATTTTCATTTTTGAGTGACCTATTTCTTCAAGTAGCACATGGGGGGCACATTGTCCTCCTTTTGAGATACAATGTTTCACATTTAGTTCTTGTAACTTTTAAGCCAAGCAATAGATGTGTTCTCATTCTATTGCATGATGCACAATGAAGTGAAGAGAATGTTCTGCCTGAAGTATTGCTCTGCAAATGTTGATACTTTTATATCAGTCATTAGACAAAACTTGATAAAGGCTAAGCATAATTATAAATTATTTTATCATCTCTACTTTCCTAGTAATGTTTTATTCAAATTAACACAATCGCTACATCAGGGGTCAGTATAATTAAAAAAATAACAAAATTATTAAAAATATTATTATTAAAAATGTCACTGTTTTATTCTATTACATTAATACTTTTAAAGCTACTCAAGTTATTCAGCCAAAAGTAGTGAGTCGTTTTCTCGTTTCCTTGTTATTGTTGTTTGATTAATAGCCTTTATATGACATAGCCTACAAGACAGTGCTCAATTAGGTTACATGTACACTTCAAGTCTGACAAGTCTGGCAAATAAACTTTTTCTTCCACTGTTTAAGTTCACTTTAGACCAAACCGATTGCATTTACATTAATGTCTCACCAAGATGGGCACTGGCTTAATTATGAAGTGTATTTGACAATTTAGGCATGTACCCACATTAGCGCACAAACATTAGCCGCCTGTTAATCAAACAGTCCATCTTTTATATTATATCTAGATCAACCAACCAGTTGTTGTCTTGCTATTGCGATCGATGTAATGAACACCCCTGGCCTAGATGTAGAACATAGGCTAAGTGTAGAAAATTACTCAAAAGTTTATCATCTATATCGAGGACACCTCTTCTTCTTTTTTTCCAAAAAAAACATCAAGATTGTTTTATCGCCCAGCCCTATTGGTAACATTGCCTTAATCTCTCACATCAACCCAATAATCCCAATAAATACATTTACAGGCTACATTATAGACACACAGAATCTAGTAAGCAGAAATGTGAAATTTACCTCAATATGTTTTTTCAAATTAGAGGCAGGATTAATGCTGATATCTGGCTTGAGCAAGTTAAACACACATGGCACATTCATATAGTTGGCTTTGTGAAAAACCCTTTCATATTTGACCGTGATGTTCAGGTGTTAAAAATGTGTTTGAGGCATTCTCCACATCTATAATAGTTGGCGACAGATCTACAGCTGCCGTTCAAGTTTTTTACGTGTGATTTTTTTGATGGGAGTCACGAGACTCTTTCCTTAGCCAATCATGTTGATAGATACAAATAAAATCAGGACAGGGAAGAAGCATACACAGACAGTCAGAAAATAGTGCATTATAAGTACAGTTACAGCACTTAAAATGTACTCAAGTAAAAGTAAAAGTATACAATTTTAAAACTACTTAAAAAAGTACAATTCCTGAGAAAAACTACTTAATTACAGTAACGTGAGTATTTATAATTCATTACTTTACACCCCTGTAAACAAAAGGGAATTTCAAAGAGAACTGGATGCTAGAGAGCAGCACAATTTTTTTCTGCAGTATGACTATAAAGGAGATTTAGCTATTGTTAAACTCTACTATATGATTTACTGTAGTAAATCATGTAAGTTGTCATGTAAACATTTTTCACAGTTATATAACGCCTTGTAGATGTATCCTCATATGGCAACAGCTACTGTACACAATATTCCAGACACGATTCCATTTAAGATATTTCTAAAATACATATTAGAATCACGTCTAACTATACAGTAAGTTTAAAGTGATTTGGATGCAAAACACACTTTAATAATATTTGTTTGGTTAAAACGCAAATAGATTTTGCATAGAGCACACAAATACCATCCACATAACGTCTTTCTGGTGCTCAATACATTACACAACACAGGTTTCAGAGGAAATGTCTCAAGTTTAGAAGAACGTAATTGTAGTAAATGTTAACATCTGTCAAAGCCAACTTTGACTATAACCTGACATTTCACCTCATTATCGCTCTTTCTGTCTGTCAAACAAATTTGCTTTTATAACAGTTCTATATGTCACTTTCATATCTTGAGCATCAGATGCATCACATGCATGTCTCTTACTACACTGACACATACTGTTATCTAATACATATTAAGGGCCAGTGTTTAGCTCTATAAATGGAGATGTGCAGTTGCTATGTTATTGTTGTTATATAAACCATTTCAATTTAATCAAAGATGACAAAATGGAAATCATGTGGATGATATGTAAACCAAGCACTCATAGTAATTAATAATAATTCTGTAAACTAGAAACTAGACACTGGCACACAAAATTTCAATTCTTTCCCTCTTTTTTTGGGAATCATGTCTGTCCTTTCTGAAACAATAATAGTTTGATGGTTTAATTGCTATATTAGTATTCATCTATTGATTTGTATAAAGACTAAATAATGCAGTTGCCTCTCTTTGAAATCAGGAATTTATAAATTGTGACAGCTCTTAACCATTCCATTCGATATAAGCCATGATGAGTTGTTATTCTGTTTACATTCTCTACATTTTTTACTGTTGATACATGCATGTTCAGTTCAGATGCACAACATTTCAGTTTTAAAAAAATAAATAAAAGTTCTTACCCAATGATGTAGGCTAGAACGCCCAGCTGGATGATTCTACAAACAACTGCAACTCTGCTGTTCTTGACTATAACTTGACGAGGAGTCTCATATTCAAAGAGAAATTCTGAAAAATAATCCTTTATTGAGATTTTCATTGTCCTCATGGAAAGTTGAAAGGAAAAGTTACAAAGATACAAAATGTCACGCTTTTTATCCCTCTCTCTTTTTTCCCTCTTCACGTGTTCTTGAAGACTGGTAAGGTGTCTTCTGGTGAGATGTCTACAGAGTGCTGATCTCTTACTTCCTTCCTCTTATTTGCTCTCTCTCTCTCTCTCTCTCTCTCTCTCTCTCTCTCTCTCTCTCTCTCTCTCTCTCTCTTTCTCTCTCTCTCTTTCTTTTAGTCTCTTTCTCTCTCTCTCTCTCTCTTCTAAACAAAAGACTTCTCAAAAAGTAAATCTCAAATTTAGCATTATCTTCATCTCCCTTCTTCTTGTAACTGTAACACAAATTCATGTACAGGCAGACAAACTTCTTAAGGGTGGAGTTTACTGCATGCAGCCATATGTTGTTAGATTACACTAGCATTAAGATATTCATCAGTGTAATAATAGAGCTTCAGTGCACCTTACAATCATGGAAACAATCATGATCAAACCAGCATTTTAACTATCCACATAGCCTTGGATTATGGACCAGAATAAAATATGACTTGATTGATTGCAGTGATCTTGATTCAAGTTTATAATATTGTCAGTAGGCAGACTCCTTTACATCTATCTGAACTGTGGTGTAGAAACTTGTAATGTACTATAAAGAATAAATGCATGAAAATTATTTGACTGGAGAACAAGAAGTAGTTTATGTACAGCACGTATTGTTCTAATTCCTCTTTTTGATTGTCACAGCATTTATATAATATTAGGGATAATATCTGAGGGGATCATTTTAAGCCTGTGTTGGTAGAGCAGTTTAGATTAGAATCAAATATCCTTAAAGGGATATTTCACCCAAAAATGAAAATTAAAGTAAGTTTTATTGAAGTCAAACACATCTTGAATGACAAGAGTAAATTATGAGTGAACTATTCACTTAACATCAATGATTTTCGGCATATATCTCAACCACCAATCATATCATTCATATAATTTCTGATTTGTTTTTGAACACCTTACAAACCACATGTGCCTCTGAATATGAATATACAATTTCAGCTGGCAAAACAGACACAACATTGTTTATCTTTTTCCTTGCTTTCTTTCTTTTCTTTCTTTCTTACTTTCCTTATTATTATTACATTATTTATTTATATTTATTCTTTTATTTGGTCGTTTGTTCACAGTTACCTTTGGAAGATACCTTTTTCCTCAGCTTGGGAATTAAAGTCAACTAATATGCAGTCGTAGTTATGCAAAAGGATGCAGTGGTAATGAAAGAAAAAAGAAAAAAAGTGTAAGCATTTCAGTTACACAATATATTGTTACCTGTTCTATAGGCGTATTAACAAATTAATGCAGATATACAAACGGCTTTTTTCCATAATTAAGGTTTTTGCCGTAATCAGCTGCCCACTTTGGTGAAGGAGCTTGTGCAGACAGTAGCACAGCACACTTGTCTGACAGGTAAGAGTGTGCTGTTTAATCTACCACGGTGCTCGTGATGCGTCACCACTAGAGGACGTTATTGCTTACAACATGAACATTTGAGAACCCTGATTAAGGCGCATTGAGCTTCACTCTCAATTAAGACATTAAGTCTGATTCTGAATAGATACAATTCAGTCACCGTTAAAAACGTCCATACCCGTTATTATGTAGCTTTCTGCTTTTTAGCTCACAGTTACAGTGCACTACTTGCCCCAATTATTGAGATCCTTGAGGCAAATAGTAGGTCTACAATAACTCTCCAGTTCATGGGTTGCATTCATTTACGACCTGTCAGGCAAGAAAGTTGAAGTTGAAGTTAATGTTATTATGAGCAACCCTTGTACTGCCTTACACTCAAAAATTATTTAAGGCTATTTTTAGTAGGCCTATTTACACATTTTAATTTCATAACAAAATGTCATAAAATTGTATTGCGTTATCTTTAACCAAATTAAATGAATAAAACGTAAATGTATTCAAGTTTTATTCATTCATTTTGTTAAAGATTAGCTACGTAATTCAATTTGATGGGATTTTGTAATTAAATTGAAATGCTTCAATCGTAGGCTAAAATATCTTTTGACTATATTTTTGCATTAGGCCTAATGATAAACAAAAAATTATGCAAAACAACACAGCAATAAATACCTTGAAGAACACAGCTTAGTTGTAATCGATAACTCTCTAAAATCTTTTTTATATTACATTGCATGACATTACAATTTTGATGACCATGCTTATATATAGACTTAGGTATTATAGGCTACACTGAATGGTAGGCTATAAATTGTATTTGTATTATATATTACTGTATAATTATAGTTTATTTATACTCGTTGAGAACTTTCATCCTCATTTCTAGCATTGCTAAAGCTCTTATCTAAGTAGAATCAGATATAGCTCTGATATAGACCACTGCAAAATTAGCAGTTTCTCTGGATTTACTATTTCTAGGTATGTGTTTCAGTAAAATGAACACTTTTGTTTTATTTTATAAACTACTGACAGCATTCCTCCCAAATTCCAAATAAAACTATTGTCATTTAGAGCATTTATTTGCAGAAAATGACAACTGGTCAAAATAACAATAAAGATGCAGTATATTCAGACCTAGAATAAGTCAAAGAAAACAAGTTCATATTCATTTAACAACACAATACTAATGCTATAACTTAGGAAGTGTTCAGAAATCAATATTTGGTGGAATAACCCTGATTTTCAATCGGGGGGGGGGGGATGCAATCCTCAGAGTTGGGGAACATTGTCAGAGCAAATGGAAGCAAGTTTTCTTCCAGGATAACCTTAAACGTGGCTTGATTCATGCAACCTCGGTGATGATCGGGGGGTGCTTCAGCATGGCTGGAATCGGGCAGATTCGTCTTTGTGAAGGATGCATGAATCAAGCCACCTCCTAAGTTAAAACAGTATTGTGTTGTTTAAAAATGAAAATGAACTTGTTTTCTTTGTACTATTCGAGGTCTGAAAACAATGCATCTTTTCTGATATATTAACCAGTTGTCATTTTCTGCAAATAAATGCTTGCATCCTGAATGTTGGGGGAGTGGCTATAGTAGGCGGGGTTTCCAACTGTCAGTCCTGCCGGAGTGAAACCGCGCCGTTCACGCAGCGAGTGGACATGTGGAAACATTTTACGTACTCAAAGAGTACGTTGTAAGAAATGTGTTTACATCGAAAGGTTAAACTTTAAACCTTTCACATGGGGAGCTAAAGAACAAAATGACGTGTATGTGTTACAGTATGTTACTGGTTTCAATTTTGGAGTTACTGTTGTTTGGATGCATAGCAGCTGGTTCGTCTCGTCCTGTTCACCGCGAGAGCGATGAAGACGGGTCTCCAGGCGCGAGACTCCCGCGTGCTGTATTGGAGGACCAGTTGGAGGCGACCACCATCCCAAACCACTTACAGGAGGACGACAGGAACTACAGGTTGTCACCTTTCACTCCCATAATGACTATCACAACCAAGGACTCCAGGACAACTGGTAAAACTAGCCACCTACGGATGACCACCACGGCTGCGCCTGTGACCAAAACAATGAACCCAACATACAAACGCAGTGGAGTCAAAGAAAACTCTACATTCTCCACAGGACTAAACATTACAATTAAGCCTACTTCCTCCTATCCAGTAAATCACACACAAAACACAACACCACCTGCACTGGATACCGCAATCAGCTCATGGACAGTAAGCAACACTTCTAAGCCCCACTTCCATACCTCTGAGAAAGGTAGGCTCAATTCCCAGTCTGGACCTTTTCAATGCCATGTAATGTGAAGATGACCAGTGTTATGCTTTGTATTGCAAGTTTATAGTATGCAAGTCTTCCAAATGTGCATTCATATTAAACTACTGTACTCCTCAACCAGACACCAAATGAGCATGCAGCCCGTGTGTCCTTGAATTCCAGCCTAGCCTCAACAAACAGAGGTTGAGAAAGGATACTTTATCGCAGTATTACCTAGGTCACAGGGTGCACATTCAAACTGATCAAGCTAAAATTATTTAGTTGTTATGACGACTGCTTTGTAGCAAATAAGCAGGAAAGTTTTCAAACAAACCAGTATATCTTGTTATATCAGAGACACTATAGTGTGTTTTGTTGTAGTGCTGATAAAAGTCAGTATCATAACAATGATCTCATATGTTTGATAGATACATCCTCTCCATGAACCTCGGTACTTTCCAACAGTAAAACAGAAGGATATTAGGGATTAGGCCAATAGCACAGAGACAACCTTTTTAATTGCTTTAATGTGATTAATCACCATATGACTGCCAAAAGAGGAAAACAATCATAAAACTTAAACCCTCTACTTGTTTATCTTGAGTTGGGTGATGCCAAGCTGGCTTTGTGACCATGGACACATAATGTCACTTTTATGTCTGTTATATCTGATTATTTGGTTGACAGTTGTCTGTCTGTTTTATAATCATTCATGTTGTCTGTCTCTTGCAAAGTGAAAATTATGTCATCATTTACTCAACCTAATGTTGATTCAAACCCATACCGTATGACATTCTTCTATGAAACATAAAGGAGATGTTTGGCAGAATGAAAGCCACAGTCACTGTTCACTTACACCATTTGGAAAAAAAGGTGCAATAAAAGTGAACGGTGACTGAGGCTGATATTTTGCCTTTTGTGTTCCATTGAGGGAAGAAAGTAAAACAGGTTTGAAATGAGGATGAACTATCGCTTTAAATTCTATCACCCTAAACTTTGACATGTGTAGCGGCAGCAGTAGGATGAAATAAATCAAAAAGAAAAGAGAAGAGAACCAGACATTCAAGGTGTAATCAAAGGTTCAGTTAAGACTGTATGTGATATGTAGCAATCTGGAGTTCATTGGAAGTGGTGACTGCAGGGAGACTGGTGTTTGGGATTACTGTAAAGAAAATTGAGAAACATCCTATTCTGTGTAGCAGCCTGAAGGCAAATGCCTGTGTCTGTTTAGGACTTGTTCTTGTAGTTTAGCCCATTGCTGTTAACTGGAGGTCATTAATCAAGGAAAAAAGCAGATACTGTATTTCAAATTAAACCCACCGATTCCGCAGCTAAATATAAATAGTAAAACATGAGAGTCATCATGTTTCAAGCTCTGCATCAAGCCTTTTTTTTTTGCCTTGTAACTTTCTCCTTGATTATATTTGAGAGGCTGACTATTGAACTTCAGTTGTGTTTTGCATTTTGTTTTTAGCATGGTGAGTGAATTTAGTGTACTTGTTTCCACAGAGAACTGACACTTTCATTTCTGGGACAAGGGAGTTGTCTTTGACCCAGATAACATCTTATAAAGATTAAACTAAAATAATGAGCAGAATATTGAGGATCTACTGAAGTCATTGTGATGTTTGTTGAATGTTTTGTAGTAATGATTGCATAAGAACTTCCAAACTATTTCATATTCAGCAGTATTATAAGGAACCTAAAACATTAGCCTCATTCTGTCACAACATGGTTTCAGACTCAGAATTAACAGCTACACTTAAAAAGTCACTGTAAAAACAAAAGCTGTCTAAAAAGTTGTGAAGTTATTATACTTATACTGTAGACCATTCAAAATGCTATTTATTTTTTACAAAAGCATTGTCTTCTCAGATAATTTGTGTGAATTTTCCTTCTCATTTTCATGCCTAAATGTCAACCACCCAACTATGGATAATTAAATATTCACAAGAATGCCCTTCACAAGCAGATTTCTGGATCTAATTATACTAACTTTACACTTGTGTTATATTTGGGCCTATTTAAAAGGTGGAGGATTTGCCTGTCAATTCTGGTTTCCTGCCATAATCTTCAATTTGACCTGTCCCACCTGCAGTGACAAGTGTATATACTCTATGTTATGTTGTTATTATGATTGGGCAGATATGTATGACTTTCTGCTGAACTCAAATGAAAATTTTAAGAAGTCTATCTCAGCTCCATAGGTTCATACAATGCAAGTGAATGGGTCCCAACATTTTGAAGCTCCTAAATCCACATGAGGGCAACATAAAAGTACTCCAGGCGACTCTAGCGTTTATGTCCATATCTTCTGAAGCCAAGATAGGTTTGGTTTGGGTGAGAAACAGATACAAATTTAAGTCCCTTTTCCTTCAATTTCACTGTTTTTGGTGATTCATGTTCTTCATACAAATTGCCCCCTACTGGGCAGGGAGGAGAATTTATAACAGAATATGACTTGAATAGTGATCTATTTCTCACCCATACCTATCATATTATGTCTGAATACATGGATTTAACCACTGGAGTCAAATAGATTACTTTTATGCTCCATTGATGTGGTTTTTGGAGCTTCAAAATTGTTGCACCTATTCACTTGCATTGTATGGATTACAGAGCTGAAATATTCTATTTATCTTTGTTGGTGTTCTGCAGAAGAAAGAAAGTCATACACATCTGGGATGCCAGTAGGGTGAGTAAATGATGAGAGCATTTCTGGGTGAACTATCCCTTGAAGTAGCCTAATGCATTGTGATTACAGTTTGGTTTATCGCTGAACTGTCTGTCAGGTTGCAAAGAAAGTTGCATGTGGAGTGCTGATGGTGAACTTGTGTTGTTTCCTTTTTATATTTGCCAACAAATTAACTGTTAATGGCCTTAACTGGGATTCTGACATACACTGAAGGAAATATTGCATGTCATATTGTGCTCTATGAGTGAGCAGCATGTGGCTTGTTAAAAAGCATTTCAGAAAAGGGCAGTGAAAGTCATGTCATAAATCCCCAGCACTGCAGGACACACAGAGGCTCAAATGATTGCTCTGTACTTGCTCATCAGGTTAATGAACAGGAGTGCAGTAACATGGGCCCTATGAAATATTGGCAAGGAGCACAAAACTCCAGAAGATGTGGGTTAATGGAGAAAAATAACCTTGGGAGAAACCAGACTCACTGTGGGGGCCAGTTCCTCTCTGGCTAACATCATGAATATAATGCCAATATTACTTGTGTATAGTGCAAGTCATGGTTTAAAACAATTAAACTAAGTAAGTGTTAAGTGTCAGTATTTAAACAAAGATTTAGTTTGAACTGTAAGATTAATGACAAATGTCTTTGAAGTACATCCTGGATTAACTACCGAAGTTCACATAGATGCATTGTCCTTTTGTTTGTTGGCTGATGAAGTGTTTTGTTGGCAATTAATTGTTAGTCTATGTATTCCATTTCAAGAGTGTAGTCCATCATTAGACCAAGGTGATGGAGGCAGAGAAATGGAAATGGAAATGGCTGGAAATTTCGGTGAGGTCTATCCTAAATCCAAGGTTCAGGCAATGGCATATGAAGTATCCCATGTCTTATGGTTGGAGTTGGCATCAGTTCATCCTCTGAAGTCCATTGTAAAAGACTGAAGTGGTGTTTAGCTGACACCGGCTGCTGTTAGTCATCACACAGCAACACGTAGCAGTGGAGTCAATCCAGCCGGTTCTGGTGATCTCGAGGTTGAGACAGGGAAACAAATGCAATTATATTAGCATAGATGCTATTCAATTTATTGCAGAGTTATAGATCATGATCACTGTTTCTGGTTTTTGGTTCAGGATGACCTAAATAAAGCAGCCTAATTGTGAGTTGAATGATAAATCAGGTGTATGCCTGGCTAAATAGATGAGTCTTTAGTCTAGACTTAAACTGAGAGAGTGTGTCTGCATCTCGAACAGTGTTAGGGAGACTATTCCATAGTTTAGGAACCAAATATGAAAAGGATCTACCACCTTTTGTGGATTTTGATATACTAGGAATATTAACAGGCCAGAATTTTGTGATCGTAATGAACATGATGGAATATAGCATGGTAGAAGGTCACTTAAGTACTGCGGAGCTAGACCATTCAAAGCTTTGTATGTAGTTAACAGAATTTTTTAATTAATATGAAATTTAGTGGGTAGCCAATGTAACGACCATAAAATGGGGCTAATATGATCATATTTCTTGGTTTTCGTCAGCACATTGGTTGCTGCATTTTGAACCAATTTAAGTTTATTTATTGTATATTGCTAGATATCCTCCCAGTAATATATTACAATAATGTAGTCTTGAGGTCATGAACGCATTAATTTGTTTTTCGGTATCAGCAACCAAGAGCTTGTGTCGTAATTTAGCAATATTTCTTAGGTGAAAGAATGCTGTTCTGCAAACATTGGCAATTTTATTTTCAAAGGACAGATTGGTATCAAATATCACATATAATAAGTTCTTCGCTGCTGAAGATGATGTAACTGTACATCCAGCGAGAGTCAAATGATATTTTAGGGTTTGATTTTTTTGAGGTTTTGGTCCAATAATTAGTACCTCAGTTTGGTCGGAATTGTGTAGAAGGACATTTCAGGCCATCCAATCTTTTTTCATTGATACACTCTGCTAATTTGGAGAATTGTGAAATCTCATCAAGTTTAAGAAATATAATGTTGGGTATCGTTGTCATAACAGTGAAAACTTATTCCATGATTCCTGATAATATCTCCCAGGGGAAGCATATACAAGGAGAAAAGCAGAGGCCCTAAAACTGATCCATGTGGCACGCCATATTTTACTTTTGTTTTGTTTGACAATTCCTCATTTACAAGTGGTAGCAGTCTGCTAAATAGGACCTAAACCATGCTAATACAAGTCCACAAATGCCAATATAATTCTAAAGCCTATTCAAGAGAATGTTGTGATCTATGATGTCGAATGCAGCACTAAGATCTAAAAGCACTAGAAGTGAAATGCAGCCGTGATCAGATGAGAGCAAGTCATTTGTAACTGATAAGTGCAGTCTCTGTACTGTGTTGAGGCCTAAATCCTGACTGAAATTGTTCATACTATTTCTCTGTAGATATGAACATATTTGGGAGGATACTACCTTTTCTAGTATTTTCGACATAAACGAGAGATTTGAAATCGGTCTATAATTAGCCAATTTTTCAGGATCAAGTTGTGGCTTCTTAATAAGCGGTTTGATAACTGCCATTTTAACGTTTCTTGGGACATGTCCTAAGGATAGCGAGGAGTTAATAATATTAAGAAGAGGTTCTGATATTTCTGGGAATATCTCTTTTAATCCTCTAGGGTTGACAGTCATGCCGGCGCGTCCTGATGAATGTTTTCGTCATTACAGCGGAAACAACTTAAAATACTCTGTCATTTTGGGGCATACAGATAAGTGTAAGACATCATCAGAGACTATAAAGGGTCTACTTTTAGTTATGTACACTCACAATAACAACAAAACCTTGTGATTTTGTAAAATAAAGAAAATAAAAAGGCGAGCTTTCAGCAGTCTCTGTGTTCGCGAGCATATTTCTGAAACACGTCACCAAAATTAACTGAAACTGCGAATACTTATCACACAAACATGAAACATGTGTAATTTTAAATAAAACAATTCAAATTTAAAACAAATATACTCCTGCAATTTAATCTGTATGAAACAAAGCAATGTACAGTTTCTCCTGGCTCAGCTAATTATCCCTAATGTGGCCACGGGCAGAGGGCGCTATTCATACTATAATGTGTGAGGCGATCAATGCAAATGGTAAATGCCCCGACTGTGCCTTCAAAACATCAAGTTTGTTCACTTTTCAGCGCATTTTGAAAATGGCATGATAAACAAGTGAGGAAACTCCTGGATAGTGACAAAGAGTTCAAATTTTCCTCAGAAGAAGAGCGGGATGAACTTTTGCATTTTGAAGAGAGACTTGATCCAGCCGAGGATACAATTTCGGATGAGTATGTCATTTAGTTTTACTTGCATATTAGTTGACATGTTATTTTATATAAACATGTACATATTTTACTAGCGGGACTGTTTCCAAACTTGCCAGCCAGGATTCAGAGTATTGAAATTTAAAATATGTCCTAATAGGCAAGTTTTAGTTACACTTAAATGTTGTTTTCGGCTAAAGCAGGTATTTAAATTGTATGCTGTATGATATAAATATGATATGTAATACGATATATAAATAATATGAATGTTTAAATAATATTTTAACTAGTGTTTATGCTGCCTTATTATCATCAATAAAGCTTGTGCTTGCAAATATGTGTTGGGTTGTAAATGTGTCAAATGGGATGTAAATATGCCCATATTAGAAAATTAGCATATTATGATTTCGGTAGGATCATGTGATTGAAGACTGCCGTAATGATGCTGAAAATTCAGCTTTGATCACAAATTGCATTCTACTATATATTCAAATAGAAAACTGTTTTTACTGTATTTTGGATCAAATAAATGCAGTCTTGGTGAGCAGAAGAGACTTCTTTTAAATGGTAGTGTAGGTCTAAAATTAAGAAAGGTTCTTTATGTAAAGAATATGTATAGTCAGAGTACTTCTTTTAACATAAAACTTGATTTTGATCATAAAGTCTCCTCACATTCATTCTCTTTCTGTCACATTCCTCATGGATAGGCCCCGGGGAGGGGTCTTTTGTCTCCTCGGGTGTGAAATACATCAATATTCATGACAGTTCACGCCTCCTCGCATATAACCTTTCTAACACTAAAAGTGTCTTACAAAAGTTAAATGACTAAATTGTTTTGTATGAATGAGTGATCAGGATGGTTTTCACATAATTTTGTAGCACAAACTCTAGGCTACAAGATCCAGTTCTCAAATGTCTTGTGGACAAATGTTTAGTATGTGTTATATGGCCTTATTTCAATGACTTACATTTTTTGTTTTTATCCATGTATAAACGTTATTTTCTCACAAATATA
Organism: Xyrauchen texanus; assembly: GCF_025860055.1. Lineage (NCBI taxonomy): Eukaryota > Metazoa > Chordata > Actinopteri > Cypriniformes > Catostomidae > Xyrauchen > Xyrauchen texanus. Next base: position 21,656,716 of record NC_068279.1, read on the forward strand.
AACATGTACACATATGTTGCTCACATATTATTGTAGCCCAGTTTGTGCTGAATACAGTGTTATCAGACTTTAGCCACTAATGTGTTTTTAAGCAACTAAAAAAAGCAAAAATTTCAAGGCATGTCAAAACATCTCCAGGGCCAAAAACACCCTCAGACCCCATATGGTTAAGAGCTTGGTTTGTATTGGATCTAACAAATATGTGGCTTTTGATGTTAAGATTATTGTTGTTAACTCTTCATGACCTATGACAGTGAAGGATTGAAGTTGCATGTGAGGAAAATTATGAGACACTTTTTTTTCTCAGGCGCTATGACGGATGATTGCATAATTTCATTTTTTTCTGATTATTTCAATTTTATCAGTAAAGAAATTCATGAAGTCATTACTCTTGTGCTGTAACTTAATATCTGGTTATGTTTTGGCTATATTCCTAACCAATAAAGCCACAGTAATAAATAAACACCTAAGATTGTTGTGGTTATTTTTTATGAGTTTTCTAAAATATGCTGACCTGGCATTTTTTTAGTGCCAGACACTATCCTTCCATGCACCGTGAAATACCTCTGTGGCAGCGGGGGCGTGGTCAAGTGCCAGTCCAGGAGAGGAAAGCGGTAAGGGCGCTTACACCTGAGCTAAATTATGCCTAACACCTGTCTCTAATTCCAGTGAGCACGAGGAGAGCGGCATAAAAGCAGACACAGAGCCTGCAGTCGAGAGAGAGAGCCCCACAAGCCAACCCAGTGCACTTGTATACTGTTTTGTTTACTGTGTATCTGTGAGAGAGAAAACGGCAAATAAAAGCCTTACCTTTAGTTCACACCCTCGTTTCCTGTGTCCTCCTTCCTGTGACGGTCTTACAACCTCTTATTTAGTATTCTTCCACTTGTGCTCCATTTTCCGAGCTGCTCTCTTGAGAGCATGACTGTGATCATTGCACCATGGTGCAGGGTGTTTTTCTTTAATTTTCTTTAATCGAAGGGGGGCTACACTGTCAAGAGTGCTAGAGATGGCTCTTTATATTTTCTGTTATTTCATCAAGTTCTTCTAGGCTTTGGGGTTTAACCTGTGTATGAGATAGATTTGGAAGATTATTAGTGAAGCTATCTTTAGTCATCAAAAGAATAGTTCTACCTGAATGATAGCTTGGTGTAGATTGAGTAACATTAGCTGATTGCAGCATACAAGAGACGAGGTAATGATCTGAGATATCATCGCTCTGCGGCAGAATTTCTATTTTATCAACATCAACTCCATATGATAGAATTGAATCTAGCATAAGATTATGGCGATGAGTTGGTCCTGTTACATTTTGACTCCAAGAGAGTTAACTGCAGAAGTTCACTTAAATAAATGCTAATCCCAATGTTTCATTATCCTTTATCTATGTGAATGTTGAAGTCACCAACAATTAAAACTTTATCTACAGTAACTACAAGATCTGATAAAACATTTGCAAATTCACCAAGGAAATCAGAATAAGGCCCAGGTGATGTATATACCAGTGGCGGCTGCTGGTCTTTCAAAGAGGGGAAGCTCATTTTCGGCCTACATTATAAACTTATTTACCCTATTTTTTGCACTAAATCAATCTTAGGTGTTGATCTGCCCTGCTGTTTAATTCAAATTTTTTCCTCGTAAGGAAGACTTTCAAATGGCTTCGCCAAAATCAGGTCGACAATATTAGCACCGTCTGCCATCGTGCGCAGTTTCACCCGTACGACGCTAGCCTAGCCTACTGTATGAATGAATGAACGAACAAACGAACGCTGTAAAACAAAATATATTAAACTTGGTAAAACTGAAACAAGGAATGTGGTGTATAATTGTGTGAAATGTATTATGCAAATTGACTAGCAATTTCGCCAAACAAATATAAAGAAATAGGTTGCAGCAGTTTGTCTTTCGACTACACTTGAGAAATCCGCGATGGGTCTGAGCGCGAAATAGCTTCAGTGACTTCTTATAGTACAGATTCGCTGTCAATCAAAAGGAGATGCAGTCTTTCGACAGATCCTCCAATCATCACGCGGAAGCCCGGAGTCCGGGCCAGCCCACTCCTCATTCACCCCCAGAGACGCTGAGCGTCCGTGGGCGGACATAATCGCAGCATTTATCCAATGACCGTCTATTTTCGGAGCACTGAAAAAAACTGTTCAGAGCAGCCCCATTGAAGTCAATGGACGCTCGGCTTCAACAGGGAAATGCACTGACGCTACGGGAATGTATGAGAAGTAAATCGAGTCAGCCGACCTGCTATATGTAATGTAGCTGATTCTGAACGAACTCGTCTTCGAGATGAACGTGTTCTAACGCATTTTTAGTCAATAAATTGTTTACACAATAGTACATATTTGACCATTATTTTTTTGACATTATAGGGGAAGCTGAGCTTCCCTTGCAGTCTTAAAGAAATCCCCACTGGTATATACTGTAGCAAGGGTAAAAAAACGACAGAGTTTTTTTATTTCTATCTGATGGTCACATTAAGCATTATTAGATCAAAAGACTTAAATTTATATCCTGTCCTCTGAGTAACACCAAAAACGTCAAAGTAACTAAAAGATGTCTTCAGCTTAATGCATTTAAACTTAGTGCAGCTAGCATTTTTATAAAACTAACATATAAAATCAACTTCTACTTAGAATGGTGTTATTTTAACTTTAATATTCAGGTATCCATTGGTCACAAAGAGCTATCTGTCAATTAAAATAGGTGAGTTTTTAAAGAGTTTCAGAGATTGGCTACGCAGCGGGGATAACCCGATAGTGTTAGCTATGACGCGGCGTTCATGAGGGGAACTGCAGCCAAACGTGTAATGAAGCACGTAAGTTAAGTTTTGCAAAAACGTTACAGTGTTCATGTAAATTTCATCACATACTCAAGAGCACAATTGGGCCTTTATACTACTTTTATGTCCATTTTGCACAACTCATTGATATTCCTTATATTAACAACAAATAAGTATTTTGTCCTACAAATGTCAACAATATCTGCTGTATGTCACTGCCAAGTTCCCAGTGTAGCTATTGCAAACCGCATGCAAATTATTTGCTTGCATTACCTTTAGGCGTTATGCTTGTCAATTTTACCACTAAATTTATCAGATGGCATTTGCAACCCTTACGGAAAATCTACAACACTAAACCGCCAACACGCCATCTCCTTGTGTATATTATATACAATTTTATTCATTTATTTGTTCCATTGCCTGTCAGTTGATTATCCAAAAGTGCACTGATGAATTGCATATATTTTGCATAGATATTATGACTTTTAGAGTAAGATTTACATATGTATAATCATATGTAAATTGAGCTGACACTTTCATCCAGAGTGACATGCAACCTGATGTTAAAGGAATATTCCTGGTTCAATACAAGTTAAGTTCAATCTAAAGCATTTGTGGCATACTGTTGATTACCACAAACATTTATTTTGTCTTGTCCCTCCTTTTCTTAAAAAAAAAAAAAAAAAATATATATATATATATACACACACACACACACACACACATGTATATGTATATGTATATATGTGTTATGGTGTGTCACTTAGAATCAAAGTGAACAGTGCCAATCTGTAAACGTTAAAATACTCAAAATACATTCAAATTTAAGATGCTATACAATATGCGTGTTAACATGATTTTAGTGTGATAAATTGCTTTCTAACCTTTTCTGTGTAAAGTTAATGGCGTAAGTCCTGTAATTCTGGTTAACAAAGATGTAAACAACTGTACTGCTCATTTAATAAATTAGTTTAACCTGACAAATTAATTAAAGTGCTTCTTTAAAATTAGAAGCTTTGTATTTCTGCATTTTAACCCTTGTGCACCCTTCATTACAGGTGCATACTTGTGGTCTTTGGGGTCCAATTTGACCACAAACATTAACTGTCATTTTTACCTTATTTACCTCTAAATGACTAAAACAACACCATGAATTTTCATATAAAGGAAGAACATTTTATGTTCGATTCACTTCAGTGAAGATAATCATTTCTCATTTTAATTCAGGGAGAAAATATGAAAAAGACATCATGCATTAGGGGCAGATTGCTTCCATCTGCTGAAAAAAAAAAAAAAAAAAAAACTTTTAAATTAAAATGACCTGAAATAACAACTATAACAAGTGGATTGCTGCAGAGGTCCACTCATTGTAGAAAACAGATTTTTTTTAGATCTTATCACAAGTTCTCCATTTGGATATATGTTTAGACATTAGGGACATAAAAAAAAAAACTTTTTTCACTATATCACAAGTTTAGCATTTTTTTTTGGTTTTGAGGTGTTTTGAAGAGTCAAGTTTTGCAATGATGCCACTTTATGATTACAAATCATGGTGTTACAAAGAGAAGACTTAAGAGTAAGATTTTTGTTACCTATCATTTATTTCAAACAGCCCAATTCAATAAATCAATCAAATTAATTAATTAAAATGTCAATAAAACCAACAGCAATAAACTGAAATGAACAGGAATGAACAGTGATAATTAATCTTGTGTACAAACATAAGGCTTAGAATAATATTTTGCTCCCACCCCTAAGCGTAAACTTTCTCGCAGTGGAAAAAATCAACTGTCTCAAACTCAGCCTTTGATGTGTCCGACTGTGTGCGTCTGTGTGTGCGTGCATGTGTGTGAGCATGTGTCTGCCAAGTGTTATTGCCTCACACTTTCAGTGTGTGTGTGTGTGTGTGTGTGTGTGTGTGTGTGTGCGTGCGTGCGCGCGTGTGTCTGTGTGTGTTCTCTGTTCTGGATGTGCTATGTCTCACCCCTTTATTTCTGTGTGTGTTCTGCATTATGGCTGATTTTATTTGACAAATTCTATAAAAAAAATGCTGTTAAAGTTTCACCTTTTCATTCCTATGTGTGTGTTTGTGCGCATGTGTGTTACGCATTGTGGATGTGTTATTGTATCACTCATGCATTTTGTTTGTGTGTGTGTGTGTGTGTGTGTGTGTGCTGTGTTGTGGCTGATTTATTTATTTGACAAATAATATATATATATATATAACACAGGACATGATATAAGCTTTTTGATTATAATTAGAAGCTTGTTTTTTTTAATGGTGATGTAAACTTTATGACTAAAAACATTATTTTACAATGTCTCTTTCTCATTAATTACATTCATTTAAATAATAGACTATTACAATATTCGTTTTTATGAGCTTAAATATTCGAATACCAAATTACTGATGAATGCCCATCCCTAATATATATATAAAAAAATATATATTATTTTTTTTTTTATTATTATTATTTTTTTTTTTTTATTTGTATTTTTGTTGGGGAAATAATATTATTCCACAAGTGCTGTCAATTGAGCGGAACTTGTATTGAACCCGGAATGTTCCTTTTAAGTGCCTTGCTCTAGAACACAATGGTGAAAGTTCATGCATTGCCCCGTGTGAGGTTTAAGCCCGATTTTGTTTTTCTGTTTCGAGCTCAGAACTTACACCACACCACTGGCTATTCTGATGGTAAATGTAAAATTATGCTGTAAGTAATGTGTTAATTTTGAGTCACACCAACATAAATATTGATGTGACACTATATAGGGTTATCACACAAGTTCGCCTTTAGCTGGCTTATAAGTATTTACTGCCATTTTTTATTTATTTTAAGTTGATAGGCTTTTTATTGAGCTTTACAGTTAAGTTTTCTAGTGAATGTTTGACAGTATGAGAATTTTTTTTTAATGTTTTCTGCTTCTCCCTGATGAAGATGAAGCCTAATATCATACTCTTTCCAGTGTCAGACAATCTGGTATGTGGAAGGAAATGCAGGGTGACAGTGGCTCCCTCACACTTGACACCATGCTGCTCACCCTGAGTAGTCAGCATGCTCTCCCAGGGGCCTGTACACTCATTGGGCCATGTTACATAAGTGTCCTATAACATTCTTATGCAACAATGCCAAAGCTACTGAATCCTGAATCTGATCATGGACAATTGCCCAAGCATGCAGACCATTATGTCTGACATCCCTAAATATCACAAAAAAGGCATAGACCTTAGGTTCACAAATTTGCAGACTCAGTTTCTCTATTCACCTTTTAATATAATGTGTGTTTTGACTTTTGAGGTACTTAAAATCTTTAAGTACTTTAAATTAGTGATCGACTGATATGGGTTTTTTAATGTCCGATGCCGATATCCAGACATCAGGGTGGCTATGATATATCGCACAATTTAATACAGTAAATAACATAATCATAAAATTGCTTATTTAGCACTATATATGTACTAAATTTCACACTGAACTTTAACTTTGTAAAAAATTATATTTTTTGTATTTTAAATGGTAGATAGAATTTTGTTAATATATTAGGAAGAAGGAAACAGTAGTCCAGCAACCATGGATGGCATGTCCATGTTAGCAATCACATTTTCTCAAAAAATACCAAATCAAACTAATTGCACATACAGTACACCGTGAAAAAGACATTTACTCGTAGCACATATGAAGCGCTTTTACTTTGAAGTTGCTCTCGTGCGCTCATGTGCAGCTCCTGTGTGAGCAGCAATCTCCAGACAGTTTAAACGGCCTGGATCGCCTACTTGGTTTCATGATTTGTCATGATTTGTGAACCAGAGGAAATTTCGATAGTGATCCTGATGTTTTGATTCTGGCTCATAGAATATGTGCTTCAGAGGAAGATGTAAGATGAGCACTTAAAGGGAAGAAAACGTTCGTGAATTACATCCATTTAAACGAGATATCTGCATATTTGCAGATGGTATATGATATAATTTTTTTGATTTTTGCCTTTTTATCATTAGACAAGACAGTTAAAAGTTACAGCGAACTGTTGAGGAGAGAGTGGGAGAATGAAACTGGTGAGCACTTTAACATTATGAGCTCAAATGCATCTGCTGCGGCTCTGATATGCGAACTGTTTAAATTAGACAGTGTTGCACACCGGTTTATTATTGTAGTAACACAATGGCACGTAACAACAAAACTAACCTTGCCATTTACATGTCTCAGTCACTTCACATGTAAGTAGGTGATTCTTTGCACCCTCAAGAAACAAATCGGCCAATGGGGAAAATTTGACGGCCAAAGCTGAGAATAATAAATTCTGAATATCGGCCGATTTATTAGACTCTGCAGTATATCGGTTGACCACTACTTTAAATCTTGCTTTTCAAAACACATTATGGCAACTCAGGTCCTTGTACTTTGTCACAAATTATTTTGAAGTGCTGAAATGGTTCTGAATTAGTTTTAGTGAAAATCACTTATAGTAGAATCTTACCTATTTGACAGTTATATTTTGTTTTACCTGCTTTTTTTTAAACCTTTTTTTCTATTTAAGTACAGGGAGAGACGTGTGAATTAGCACAATTGATGGCTTCATTCACCAGCTCTTTGTCATGTCATTGATCATGAGGAGTCTTTTGCTGCATTAGATGACAGCCCTCATTTACTGTAATGGCCTGACGCTGACCTGAATTCTGCCATGGTGCCTGTAGAGTGTCGCTGTCACTTGATGTCTGTCATTTTTGAACATTGGAAGCTGCTCCATCATAGTAGAAATGAAACAAACAGATTGTGCTGGAGCTGGTATTTCCAAGAAGGTGCCACAGTTGGATTTAGGTTTATGCACCCAGCCCGGTTTGATATAGCCATTGAATTATCAACGTATGTGTAGGGCTTCACAAGATTGAGGAAATGAGCAATATGGAATAAGTTGTTGGATAATGCGATATGCAATAATCCTATGATGATGTCATAGGAGCATGTGTAACATCAGAACCCCCACCACCTAAATATTCTGAAGTTAATTGAGAAAAAAAGGACTGTCTATTCCAGAGATCACAAACCTACAGGGATCCACACTAAAATGACTATGGAACCATTAGTTTCCAAATGCCTGTTTTTAGTTGCCAAATTACAAAACTGCTTGATTTAGTTATTCAAAAGCAAGATAGAAACCTGAAGAAGAAAAAAGAAAACTGATAACTAATAAGTCTGGGGATTAGTTTTTAAAATACATGGTATATATATATATATATATATATATATATATATATATATAGATATAGATATAGATATAGATATATATATATATACACAGTATCTCAGAAAAGTGAGTACGTCCCTCACATTTATGTAAATATTTGATTATATCTTTTCATGTGACAACACTGAAGAAATGACACTTTGCAAAGTGTCATTTCTTCAGATGGTGATATGTACATTTGCAATATTCCAATTCATTTGATACATCGTGCTGCTCTAGTTTTAATCATTCAATTCAACCATCATTGTGATCAGATGTCTGTGCTAACTGCTAACCTCATTTCCTGTATTCTCCAAATACTCAGTAATGAAGGATCAAATTCTTAATGTCATACCACAAACACTCCAAGTCTTGTCTCAACATGTTTATGGTTGTGTTAGAGCACAACCAGACAAGTAAAAATTAGGCATGTAATGATTCACTCAACTCGCGATGCGATACGATTCACGATACTGGTTTCACGGTACGATTTTCTCACAATTTTTTTTTTAACAAAATGAGATTTAAAATAAATGAAAAAGTGTCCTTTTATTATTTCTCACTCAGACAAAATGCTGCACATTTCTTTGTGAAACTGAAATATCTTTGTCAAATAACAAAACTAAATTGACATTTTAAAAACAAATCCCAAATAAAATAAATACAAAAAAACTAAGGCTTTGCCTGTGCTCTTTCCTAGCTTAGAAATATAATTTTTTTTTTAAGAAATATCAGCATATCCACATTTTCTGGCAGAAGCTGAGATCTCTGCACATTCACAATGTCCCCTGCTGATGAAAAAACCCTTTCACTAGGGACAGAGGTGGCTGGTGTGGAGAGATATGCGTTTGCTATACTGGATAGCAGTGGGTATAGCCTAGCATTCTCTTTCCACCACTTGAGTGGACCGCTATTTAGGGAAATGGATGTTTCACCTCTGTACTTATTAATTTCTGCATCAATCTGTCTGATGTGCTGTGCAACTGGTTCATCGAAAGTCCCTCCAAGGAGATCTTCCAATGCTATTTTCTTATAAGGAGGTTGTTTCAGCTCAGCTCCTGCTCTGTCTGTCTGGTCAAGAGACTGCTCTGCTGCAGGGGGGTGGCCACTGGCACCTTCTTTGCCCTAATCCTGCACAGAGGAATAGCAGAAATAAAAAGACTAAGTAAAATCTAAGTACAACATTGACAGGGGTTCACATTGTTATAAAGGCAAGATTTTAATGTCATTTGTTATCATTTGTATCATTACTTTTGAACACATTTAGAAACACATTTAGAAAAATATGCCATACAAATCAATAAATTATAAAAAAATAAATACAAGTAAAAGAGTAAAATAAATACAGTACCTGATTCTGCAACATCAGCACAGCTTTCTCCTTCAGTCTGTGGAATACATCCTCACGTTTGTCTTTCTCTAGATGAGGCAGAGCCCGGAATCTGGGGTCTAATGCGGTGCACTCCAGCAGGTGGTTGTACTCTGAAGTGTATCTGTTGTAAAGGTTGTTCAGTATAGCTCTCTTCATGTTGCTCACAGTGAGGGAGTCTTCTTCGTTGGATGTTTTGCTCGATCATATGCTTTAAGGGCACAATGAGAGACACAGTTGGATTTTTTTCGTCACACAGCACAGTGGTGGCCGTTTTGGCTTTAGAAACCTCACCATGTCCTCCGCATCACGGATGTCTGAGCCATCCAAAGTATCGATGTCACGGACATTTCGTCGAACGTCGTTGCGCAGGAGAGTTGTTGTCACAGCCGCTTGCTGTTCGAAATAGCGTTCGATCATATCCAGACTGCTGTTCCAGCGTGTAGTGACATCGATCATTAACTTGTGCGCTGGAAGCTCTAGTAGTATCTGTTTGGCTGCGAGCGCAGCTGTGGCTGTGGAGCTTCGGTGAAAGAAGGCAGCAATGCGCCTCACTCTGCCCAACAAACGGCTCACGCGGGGTACACTCAAACCCGCTTGGCTGGCTAAGTTCAAAGTGTGGGCAAAACACCTGACATGGGGGGCCAGCCCAGCCTCTCTGACAGCAACATCCATATTCCTCGCGTTGTCCGTGACCACAGCAATTCCATGGTTGGCCTTTAAGCCCCCATTCACTCACAGCTGATTTTAAAACTTCAGCAATATTAGCTCCGGTGTGTGTTTCGAACAATGGGTGAGTTTGGAGAACAAAATTAACCATCTCCTACTCATTGGTTATCACATGGGCTGTGACTGTAAGATAACTCTGGGTAGCCCTGGAGGTCCAGCTGTCGGTTGTAATTGATACACTATATGCTTTTCTGAGGGTCTCAACTACCTTAGATTTTGTTTCCCTGTAATGCGCTGGTGTGTTGACGAGTAACCTAAATCCTTCATTTTCTACGACCGAAAACGGCCTCATATCTTTTGCCAGTAAAACACTGATACACCTTGTGATCTCCTTGGCTCTTGCACTCGTCGCCGCAAGTGGGGCTACAAATCCGCCGATCAGAGTGGTTTGGCCTACTAATAGGTTTTTACGTGCAGATGGCGGTGACTGGAGCTTCTCACTGTGGTGACTGTTTGTATGCTGCATCATGTTTGTTGTGCTATTGGTGTATATTAACATCTTCTTGCAGTATCTGCACACAGTTTTTGTTTTGTCTGTTACCACCTCACCGCTTTCATTTTTAGTCTTCGGAAAGCCAAAATGCCTCCGATTTGAATGAAGATGGGGCATCCTCAAGATCAAGATCTACACTTGCCGCCGCCATGTTTGTTACTGTTTAACGCTACAACTTGTTCGCTGCTATCGCGCCTGTAAAGCAAGGTAAAAATATACTGCTTCAGTGCCCCTGCTGTTTAAAACGTGTATCGCGATTCCTTTAACATCTCAACCGACACGAGTCATCGCATATTTTCATCGATTTTCAACCGGCTCGGAGTATATCGTTACATCCCTAGTAAAAATTTATGAATAGGCCAAAACCTTGAATATATGTCACTGCCATCACCTATATTCATGAATCATGTTGACCATCACATTCACTGTACTTGAAGATGGTGCACTTCAGCGGCTTTCTCCTTCTCTGCACTGCAGTTCAGTTTGCCCCTGGGCGCGTTGACAGCGCAAACTAAAAGAGTATTTGTTAAAAGAGTGATTTTCTCTAAAAGAGTATTTTCCTCTAAAAGAGCAATACACAGCGGCATTGAATGTCCTTTTCATGACGCGTCTTTATAAAGATGCCTTTCCGCCCCTGTGTAGTTCCTGGATGCGGTAGAGTGCTCTTGGCTTCAGACAGCCACAGGCGCTGTCTCGTGTGTCTGGGCTGCGATCACACCGAGGCAGTGTTTGTGGATGGTTCATGTTCTCATTGCGAGAACATGACCATGGCAACGTTGCGGTCGCGGCTTTCCTTCAACCAATTCCCACGGGATTGAGGATGACACGGCTGTTGATGGAGGCGTTCTGGGGATGGCAACGGACTCTGTTTTGCCGGGTATGCCCCAGTCCATCCACCCGCCCCCGGCACGCTCGTTGACTTCCGTCCGGGCTCGAGGCAACAGCGGCTCGCCTCACAGCCAGCCTGGCTATGAGCTCACCGCTACATCGCAGAGTGGTCCGGCATTTGACGCGGATAACTTGCCTGGGCTGCCGCCTTCGAGCCAGTGCGCCCTGGCTGAGCCTGACGCCCAGATGTCCGACATGCTTGCCCGTGCCACCGCCAGCATGGGGCTGGACTGGAACCTCCATCCTCCCTACAGCCGTCGCGGCTGGACGATTGGTTCCTTGGGTCTGTGTGTGCTCACAGCCACGCTGTGAGGGTCAGGGACCTGCAAGCATTCTATGTCAACGTCACATGCCTGGAGTTCGGTCCGGCAGACACATGTGATCCTAAGACCACGGCCGGGCAAGCGCTGCCCCAGGAGGAGGCAGACCCAGCCCCTTCGTTGCTGTGTCCGGTACATGTTTTGCGTACCTATTTGGACCGCACGCAGAGCTTTAGACGTTCTGTGCAGCTCTTTGTCTGCTTTGGTTTGCAGCGAAAAAGGGAACGCTGTCTCCAAACAGAGGCTCTCCCACTGGGTGGTGGACGCACTGGCCATTGGCCTATCGCACCCAGGCCGTGCCCCCCCCCCCCCTGCGGGTCCGAGCACACTCCACAAGGAGTGTTGCGTCCTCGTGGGGACTGGCCAGAGGCACCTCCCTGGCAGACATATGCAGAGCAGCGGGTTGGGCAACACCTAATATATTAGGTAGAGTCAGTTTCTTCCCTTGTTTTCTCAGGTCCGAGCCAGTAGATCTCGGTAACAAGCTGATGGACTGACCGGGTGGATCGCTTGCACCTAGCGCCCTTTCCCTCGGTTGAAGTAAAACCATGCGCTTTTTCTCCCAGGTGATCCCACTCACTCGGCTCCCTAGATGACTCCTCCCTAGCCCTCTGGGTCCGCAATTCAGCGGAGGAATTCGCCAACCCAATCCACTGCGGGTACTCAGATCTGCCCTGTATTGGAATAGGAATAGATTCCGACGACTTTATGGGGCATTGGTACATGCAGTCTGATACAGCTGGTCGTTTTGCCACGTCAAGTACCTTCCCACTCCTGTGTCAGCAGTACACGTACACGGCTCAGCGCATGGCGTGATTTAAATAGGCGTGATTAAACACAACATCAAAGTGAGCAACAGACGGGGAACGTCTAGGTTACGGATGTAACCTCCGTTCCCTGATGGAGGGAACGAGACGTGTCCTCCCGGCCACGTCGCCGAGCCAAGCCACTTTTGTAGCTGGACCATTTCCGGCTCCTCAGAAAAATCCTGAATGAAACAGACGTATTTCCCCAATTTTATACCCGTATGTCTGGGGGCGGGACATGCAAATTCTGTCTGCCAACTTCTCATTGGCCTTTTGTCATAGATCATAGGTATATTCGGCGCTCAAGAGAGACCCCTTGTGTTGCTTCTTCCACACAACGTCTCGTTCCCTCCATCAGGGAATGAAGGTTACATCCGTAACCTAGACTTTATATTTCCATTAAGGGATGAGTAAAATGTTTTTGTGACTGTGTCTGGCAGAGCTCTCCTATTGTGTAATCTGATCTTCAGCAAGGTCACCTCTGATTTAGATCAGATTGCCCCCAGTCAGCAATGGGAACTGTACACTTTGTGAGCCTCTGCTAAATATATCACAGCGCTCCATTTCTCTCATTGCGTCATTGTACCTTTTGTGTGTGTGTGTGTGTGTGTGTGTGTGTGTGTGTGTGTGTGTGTGTGTGTGTGTGTCATGTGTTCACACTCTGGTCCAGTGGGAGGTCACTGTAAAATAATGACAGACTGCAGAAATGCACTTCTCTGGAATTGTGCTTGCAATATGCTAAACTGTTAGGAGAAGAGAAAAAGGAGTATATGTGTGCATAATATCATCCAGATGTGTTCACATACAGGTTAATTTGAGTATATGGGAAAGTGGATGTTTTAGATGCTGTAACTAGTCACCATTTCTTAAAAAAAAAATTTATGTCTCTAGTCCATTTCAATGGGCTGCACTGTGAGAAATGCAAGTGCAAATATTCCATATGTGGTCATAAAAACTGCATGCATAACTAATTAAAGTTTTTATAAACTATTTTTTAAAACATTCAAACTTATTTCATTTCAACTACCGTTACAGTCGTTGGAACACATTGCCATTTCTGCCCATCAAAATTTGGTTCTTGAAATTTTGCAAGAGACCTGTGTCTTGCATTTGGTATTCAGTTAGACAGTACAAGCAAATCCTAAATTTATAAAAAATAAATGTCCCTCCCTGCCCTTTTTTCTTTCACACACCCTATACACTGAAATGATCATAACTGCAAATTTCAGCAAATTTTTTACTTCAGCTGCTTTTCCTCTGGGACAAACCACCTGCTCCCATTTTACCCAGATTTATGAGTATTTGTGCTTTGAACTAAGGCTGTGTTGATTTGATCAAATATCATTATATTGTAATACTTTTTTCTTATGCTATTGTATCAATACTAAAGATTAGGGCTAGGAATAAATAGATTACATATTTTTACATATTGTGATTCTTGAGACAAATAATTTTTAAATAATCTCCCTAATGAAAAATACATTTTTAACTCTCTGGGGTCGACAGACGCGCCGGCGCGTCCTGCTGGATATTTTCGTCATTACAGCAGAACAACTTAAAATACTCTGTCATTTTTGGGTATGCAGATAAGTGTAAGACATCATTAGAGACTATAAAGGGTCTACTTTTATTTGTGTACACTCACAATAACAACAAAACCTTGTGCTTTTGTCAAATAAAGAAAATAAAAAGGGTGAGCTTTCAGCAGTCTCTGTGTTCACAAGCATATTTCAGAAACACGTCACAAGTGCTTCGAGAGGCTCGCCATGAGGCAGATTAAGACCCAGCTGCCCCCCTCACTAGACCCACTGCAGTTTGCGTATCGTTCAAACCGTTCAACGGACGATGCCATCACCACAACCCTCCATCTGGCCCTCACCCACCTAGACAATAAGGACTCATACGTTCGAATGCTGTTCATAGATTTCAGCTCAGCATTCAACACAATCATTCCCCAGCACTTGATTGGAAAGCAGAACCTGCTGGGCCTGGACACCTCCCTCTGCAACTGGATCCTGGACTTCCTGAATGGGAGACCTCAGTCAGTCCGGATCGGGAACAGCATCTCCACCACCACCACACTGAGCACTGGGGCCCCCCAGGGCTGTGTGCTCAGTCCACTGCTGTTCACTCTGCTGACTCACGACTGTGCAGCAATGCACAGCTCGAATCACATCATCAAGTTCGCCGATGACACGACCGTGGTGGGTCTCATCAGCAAGAACAACGAGTCAGCATACAGAGAGGAGGTGCAGCGGCTGACGAACTGGTGTAGAGCCAATAACCTGTCCCTGAATGTCGACAAAACAAAAGGGATGGTTGTTGACTTTAGGAGAGCACAAGGTGAACACACTCCGCTGAACATCGACGGCTCCTCTGTGGAGATCGTCAAGAGCACCAAATTCCTTGGTGTTCACCTGGCGGAGAACCTCACCTGGTCCCTCAACACCAGCTCTATCACCAAGAAAGCCCAGCAGCGTCTCTACTTTCTTCGAAGGCTGAGGAAAGCACATCTCCCAACCCCCATCCTCACTACATTCTATAGAGGGACTATTGAGAGCATCCTGAGCAGCTGCATCACTGCCTGGTTTGGGACTTGCACCGTTTCGGACCGCAAAGCCCTGCAGAGGATAGTGAGGACAGCTGAGAAGATCATTGGGGTCTCTCTTCCCTCCATCAAAGACATTTACAAAAAACACTGTATCTGCAAAGCAACCAGCATTGTGGACGACCCCACACACCCCTCACACAAACTCTTTACCCTCCTCCTGTCTGGCAAGAGGTACCGAAGCATTCAGGCCCTCACGGCCAGACTGTGTAACAGCTTCTTCCCCCAAGCCATCAGACTTCTCAATACTCAGAGACTGGTTTGACACACACGTGTCCTGAGTTGCACTTTAATAACTGTCTCTTTATAACTGTCTGCTACCTCAATAACTGCTATGTGCATAGAATATTATCTCATAGTATGTTATTGTAGAACAGTTAAAGGATGGAGGACAGGAAACAGGTCTTCAGCACACGGTAAGCCTGTTAATTCCCTTTTTGGTGACAGCAGTAGTAACATACACACACACAATACAATAAGGACTCAAACGCTGGGTTTGCTGTCGGTCTCTCTCTCCCCATGCTCTGTGGCTGCTGGCCTTTTATCCGCTCTCCTCGCTCTACTGCAATTAGAGACAGGTGTTAGACATAATTTGGCTCAGGTGTGAGCGCCCTTACCGCTTTCTCTCCCGGACGGGCGCTTGACCACGCCCCGCTGCCACATACCCCCACCGCCCGACTCAGGCCGGGCGTCATCCGACCTGCCTACCACTCCCCCATTTCTGGAGAGGAAGTCAGCGGCAGCCATCTGCACCCCGGTCTGTGGACCACCTTGAACTTAAAAGGCTGGAGGGCCAGATACCAACGGGTGATCCGGGCGTTAGTATCTTTCATGCGGTGGAGCCACTGCAGTGGGGCATGATCCGAGCAGAGGGTGAAGGCCCCCCCCAGCAGGTAGTATCGGAGGGTGAGGACCGCCCACTTGATGGCCAGACACTCCTTCTCTACGGTGCTGTACTTAGTCTCCCTTAAGGAGAGCTTTCGGCTAATGCACAGCACCGGGCTCCTCTCCCTCCACCACCTGCAGAGTACGGCCCCCAGCCCTCTGTCTGAAGCGTCCGTCTGCAATACAAAAGGGAGAGAGAAGTCAGGTGCATGCAAAAGCGGCCCCCCACAAAGTGCAGCTTTAATCTGCGTAAACGCCTGTTGGCACTGCTCTGACCATTGGACCGGATCTGGAGCCCCTTTTTAGTGAGGTCAGTCAGCGGGCTGGTGACGTCCGAATAATTAGGCACAAATCTTCTGTAATAGCCAGCCAGCCCCAGGAACTGCCTCACCCCCTTTTTGGTCTTAGGTCTAGGGCAAGTCGCAATCGCCGTGGTCTTATCAATTTGGGGACGCACCTGGCCATGACCCAAGTGGAACCCCAGATACCGTACCTCCACACGCTCAACCGCAGCACTTCTTGGGGTTTGCTGTGAGCCCGCCGCCGCAGCGATCTCAGGACGGCCCTCAGATGTTGCATGTGCCGCTGCCAATCATTGCTATAAATGATAATATCATCTAAATAGGCAGCGGCGTACGCGGTGTGCGGTCTGAGGATCCGATCCATGAGTCGCTGAAACGTGGCTGGTGCCCCAAACAAACCGAAAGGAAGCGTCACAAATTGGTGTAATCCAAACGGCGTAGTGAAGGCTGTTTTCTCACGGGACATTGGTGTCAAGGGGATCTGCCAATAACCCTTCGTTAAATCCAAGGTCGAATAAAATCGAGCAGTACCTAACCGATCGAGCAGTTCATCAACACGGGGCATTGGGTACGCGTCAAATTTAGACACCACGTTGACTTTTCTGTAGTCCACACAGAATCGAACAGACCCATCACTCTTGGGAACAAGAACAACCGGGCTGGACCAATCACTGTGGGATTCCTCTATTACGCCCATATCAAGCATCGCATCTAATTCTTCCCGTACTATTTTCTTTTTATGTTCGGGTAAGCGATAGGGGCGGCAACGCACCACCGCGCCCGGCTCGGTCTCGATGTGGTGCTGTATGATGTTTGTACGGCCCGGTAGAGGGGAAAACACATCCGCAAATTCTTTTTGTAATTCAGAAACCTCTGTGAGCTGCCGCGGTGAGAGTTTGTCTCCACAAGTAACCGGAGTGTTGAGATTGTAGTTTTTGTTTACCTCCGGTCCGAGCTCCGCCCTCTCTGGAACTACCGTGGCCAACGTCACAGAGGCCGCCTCCTCCCTCCATAATTTCAGGAGGTTGAGGTGATAAATTTGACGCGCGCCCCCTCTATCGGTACGTTTAACTTCATAATCGAGATCCCCCACTCGTCGTGTGACCTCAAAGGGTCCTTGCCACTTGGCGAGTAATTTAGAGCTCGATGTTGGGAGTAATACGAGTACCTTGTCTCCCGGTGCAAATTCCCGTAGGCGAGCACCCCTGTTATACAGCCGGCGTTGGCGTTCTTGAGCTTGGAGCAAATTCTCCTGTGTTAGTTGCCCCAGTGTGTGGAGTTTTGCTCTAAGATCGAGAACGAACTGAATTTCATTTTTACTATTAGAAGGTCCCTCCTCCCACGCCGCGGATGACGTCAAGGACACCGCGGGGCGTCGCCTGTACAGCAGCTCAAACGGGAGAACCCGGTGGAGGCTTGCGGGACCTCTCGTACTGCAAACAACAGGGGGTCTAGCCACTTATCCCAATTTCTAGCGTCATCGTGTACGCAATTTACTGAATCATGTTCTTGAGCGTTTTATTAAATCGTTCCACTAGGCCATCTGTCTGAGGATGGTAAACGCTAGTGCGAATCGATTTGATGCCCAAGAGCTCGTAAAGTTCGCGAAGTGTTCGTGACATAAAAGTCGTGCCTTGATCGGTGAGGATTTCTTTCGGAACCCCCACCCGGGAGATTATCTTGAAGAGTGCCCCGGCAACACTACGTGCTGAGATGTTGCTCAGAGGCACTGCTTCCGCATATCGCGTCGCGTAATCCACTAGGACTAACACGAAGCGATGTCCGCGTGCTGACCGTTCTAATGGCCCGACGAGGTCCATCCCAATTCTTTCGAAGGGGACCTCGATTAATGGTAGAGGGCACAATGGCGCTTTTGGGGTGGCCGGTGGGTTTACCAGCTGACATTCACGGCACGCCGCACACCACCTGCGGACGTCACCGCCAATGCCCGGCCAATAGAAACGGGCTATTAGACGGAGAAGTGTTTTCCGTTCCCCTAGGTGACCGGCCATGGGATTATAGTGAGCCGCCTGGAAAACCATTTCCCGGCGGCTCCGTGGAATCAATAATTGCGTTACTTCCTCCTTTGTTTGAGCGTCCTGCGTCACTCTGTATAACCGATCTTTAATAAGCGAAAAATACGGATATGAAACGGCGACACCCGGCCGGAGTTGTTGACCATCGATTACTCTCACTTGGTCAAAAGCGTGCTTAAGGGTTTCATCCCGCGACTGCTCCAAGGGGAAGTCCCCCTCCGGGAATTCCCGGAGAGGAGGGGCGACCACCTCGCCCCTTCCCACGTCATTCGGAGCAGCAGAGGACGGCCCCGGCTCCGCCTCCCCCGCCAAAGCATCGCACATCACACATCCCTTCACTTTCATGCAGGACCCATCCGCACAAACTCCCTCCAATAACTTTCTAAAATTCGGCCAATCAGTACCCAAAATTAGCGGATGGGTGAGGCGGGAACTAACCGCTGCCTCCACACTATGTCTTTCTCCCCGGAATTTGATCGCCAGAGTCACCACGGGATACTTGTGAATATCCCCATGCACACACCTCACCCTCACCAGTTTAGCTGAGCCCAGAGCCCCGGGTTGAACCAAGCGTTGGTGGATGGTGGTCTGGTTACAGCCGGTATCCAACAAAGCTTGGTATGTACCCCCCTGGATCCTTACCGGAATCCGGTACGCTCCAGCCCGATCAGGGGCAGCCTGCGGGACATCGGAGACCCGCACCACTGTCCCTATTTCCATCAGCGGACACTGATCCCGGAAGTGGTCCGGGTCTCCGCACCTCCAGCAGACCGGCCCAGGCGCTACGGCCGCACCCGTGCTGGCTGGTGCCCCCACCTGAGGAGGAGAGCGGCTGAAGGACGGGGAAGGGCTAGGCGGGTGTTCCCACGGCCGGGAAGCTGGTCTCATGAGTCCTCCGCGCCTGCGGGGGGCAGGAACGGGCCCTGGGGAGAGAGCAGAGCGAGAGGGAAGAGGGGAGGGAAGAAAAACAGGGGAAGGCACAGGGGAAGGGGAGGGAGGGAGAGAGGGCTCATCCGCCCTGGGAATCGCCGCCATGTGGTCCTCCGCGAGTCGCACGGCTTCCTCCAGCGACGCCGGGCGGTGGCACTGGACCCACTCCGCCGTTTTCCGGGGCAAACGCTGGACAAACTGCTCCAGTACCACCTGATCGACTAGCTCCTCGACGTTGCGGTCCCGCGCGAGCAGCCACCTCCGACAGGCATCACGGAGCCGCTGGGCGAACGCAAACGGGCGGTCGGATTTATCCAGCTTCAAGGCCCGGAAGAGCTGGCGACTTTCTTCCGGACTCCGACCAACCCGTTGCAGGATGGCTCTCCTCAGATCGGTGTAAGCCAGGAGGCTTGCTGCCAGCAGCTGTTGTGCCGCGAGCTGTGCTTCCCCGGACAAGAGAGGGACGAGGCGGGCTGCCCACTGGTCGCGGGGCCAACCCCAAATTTCCGCCGTGCGTTCGAAGAGGTCCAGGAACGCCTCTGGATCATCTGCCGGCCCCATCTTCTGTAGCGAGGGCGGGGGCAGGGTGACGCGGGGGTCCGGGGTCGCGGCTGCGTCTGGGGCAGCCTCCTGGCTGAGGAGGCTCCGGATGGCAAGCCGGTCCTCTGCTTGAGCCCGCATTATCTCAAAGAACCGGCGATCCTGGTCCTGTCGGAGCTCCACCAGAGCCTGTTGGTGGCCCTGATGAAGAGTAGCGAGGGACTTCCGCCAGCTGGGAGGACTCTATGGGGTGATTCTGTTCCATAATTTGGAACAAGAACAGGTGTTCCTAATAGCTTCCCGGGTTTCGGCACCAGTGTAGAACAGTTAAAGGATGGAGGACAGGAAACAGGCCTTCAGCACACGGTAAGCCTTTTAATTCCCTTTTTGGTGACAGCAGTAGTAACATACACACACACAATACAATAAGGACTCAAACGCTGGGTTTGCTGTCGGTCTCTCTCTCCCCATGCTCTGTGGCTGCTGGCCTTTTATCCGCTCTCCTCGCTCTACTGCAATTAGAGACAGGTGTTAGACATAATTTGGCTCAGGTGTGAGCGCCCTTACCGCTTTTCTCTCCCGGACAGGCGCTTGACCACGCCCCCGCTGCCACAGTTATGTTTACATTTTTAGAAACTGTCATCTTTTTGCACTACTGAGTACTGGTCGGCGCTGCACTGTCTATTGTCCTGTTCATTGTCAGTAATTTGTTGTACTGTCCTGTACTTTTTGCACATGTTTGCACGTGCACTTTATATAGGTATATATAGGTAGTTTATATAGGTATTTTATTTCGTTGTGTAGTCTCATGTGGTCCTATGTTGGTCCTTTGTTGTTTTTATGTAGCACCATGGTCCTGGAGGAACGTTGTCTCGTTTTGCTGTGTACTGTACTAACTGTATATGGTTGAAACGACAATAAAAACCACTTGACTTGACTTGAAAAATGAACTGAAACTCTGCGAATACTTATCACACAAACATGAAACATATGTTTAAAGAAAGATTAAAATGTCTATTTTGTATTTGTCTACTTAAAATTTAAAACCAATATTCTCCTGCAATGCAGTCTGTTTGAAACAAAGCAATGTACAGTTGTTACCGGTCCATCTCATTACCTGTAATGTGATCACAACCACCAGCAGAGCGCGCCATTCATACGCTAATGTGCTGAGACAATCAAGGCAAATGTTCACGCCCCCGACTGTGAGGTTGTATACACATTTAATTCATTTTTCTGCACGTTTGTAATGATACACAGGCGAGAAAGCTCCAGGATATTAAGGAAGAGTTAACATTTTCCTCAAAAGAAGAGCGGGACTCTGATGAATGTTTGTATTTTGAAGAGAGACTTGATCCAGCTGAGGATACAATTTCGGACGAGTAAGTCATTTAGTTTTCATTAGCTGACATGCTATTTTATATAAACATGTACATATTTTACTAGTGGGACTGTTTCCAGACTTGCCAGCCAGGATTCAGAGTACTGACATTTGAAATATGTCCTAATAAGCAAGTTTTAGTTACATTTAAATGCTGTTTCAGCTAAAGCAGGTATTTCAATTTTATGCTGTATGATATAAATATGATATGTAATATGATATAAAAAAAAATATATACGCTTAGATAATATTTTAACTAGTGTTTATAATGCCTCATTATCATCAATAAAGCTTGCAAATATGTGTTGAGGTGTAAATATGTCAAATGGGATGTAAATATGCCCATATTAGAAAATAAGCATATTATGATTTCGGAAGGATCATGTGACTGAAGACTGCAGTAATGATGCTGAAAATTCAGCTTTGATCACAAAATAATTTACATATTTTGCTCTTTTGTAAAGAAATTGGTACTGATCACAATGTATAGTCAGGACATTAATAACGTTGAAAAAAGAAAATGTTCATAGAGTTTTCATCCAAAAAATCCTCCCCATGCAGATTCTTGGCATTCTAGCTGTCAGTTTCCAGGTACTCTGGAACATTTTACCCCACGCTTCCTGTAGCACTTGCCATAGATGTGACTGTCTTGTCGGGCACTTCTCAAACACCTTACAGTCTAGCTGTTTTCACAAAAGCTCAGTGGGGTTAAGACCCATAAAACTCTTTTCCAATTACTTGTTGTCCAATGTCTGTGTTGCTTTGCCCACTCTAACCTTATCTTTTTGTTTTTCTGTTTCAAAAGTGTTTTTTTCTTTGCCATTCTTCCCATAAGGGCTGCACCCCTGTGTCTTCTATTTACAGTTGTACATGAAACTGGTGTTGAGCGGGTAGAATTCAATGAAGCTGTCAGCTGAGGACATTTGAGGCATCTATTTCTCAAACTAGAGACTCTGATGTACTTATCCTCTTGTTTAGTTGTACACCTGGCCTTCCACATCTCTTTCTGTCCTAGTTAGAGCCAGTTGTCCTTTGTCTTTGAAGAATGTAGTGCACAGCTGTGTATGAAATCTGACATTTTTGGCAATTTCAAACATGGTATAGCCTTCATTCCTCAAATAATGATTGACTGAGTTTCTAGAGAAAGCAGTTTTTTTTTTTTTTTTTTTTGCCATTTTGACCTAATATTGACCTTAAGACATGCCGGTCTTTTGCATACTGTGGCAAATAAAAAATAAACACAAAGACAAATAGAGCCCAACCGATATGGGATTTTGAGACCGATACATTACATTACTGATTTTAGAGGGGGAAAATTCACTGATTATCAATTTGGTTGCCGATAGAGTTCATTTCTGAGCTGGAATGAAAGCAGACCTTTTCTATGTGGATTGTTTACCTATTTTGCACCGATATGACTATGCAAATGTACTCCGTTGGCTGCTTTCTTAAACGAATATTTTTAGCAAAGAATATTTTACATTACTATTATACATGGTCAATAAATTATAGAAATGAACTCTGAGAAAATAAAGAATAAATAAAGGTACAACAAATAACTTAAACATCAGTACTGTATGTTCAGTATCTGTACAGTAGGTTGCTGACCATTTAAATTAAGAATAAATCAAAATTCAATAAATAGCTAAATAAAAATCAGTATTTTATGTTTAGTATCAGTAAAATGCTGACCATTAAAATAAAGAATAAATAAAAATAAAATAAATAGCTAAATAAACATCAGTACTGTTTAGTATCAGTCAATTGCTGACTACTTAAATGAAGAATTAATAAACATAAAATAAATAGCTAAATAAACATCAGTACTGTTTAGCTTTAGTTTTGCTCGCCAGTGATTAACTTCACATTGTCCGAGAAATTTTCAAAAACATATTACAATGTTTTAAAAGCAAGAATCTCACAGTAGGAAACGCTAGCTAACTGCTACGACTGTACACAAAACAATACTTACGCTAGCCAACCAGAAGTTCCGCCCACCTGTCAAAATATAGTGGCCTCGATGAAAATATTGTGGATAGGATTTCAGGCCCACTATTGTCAACAGTTGTCTTGTATTTAGGTAGGTATTTCAGGTATTCCAATCAATTTCTTCTAATAATCCCAGATAGGCTACAGCATATGTTCATTAAATATGAATTGATAATTAATCGGCACATCTATACATTTTCTAATGGGTTATTTACTTGTGACATCAGTGTGTAAATGCAGTGAGTTTATGCACCCATCTCTGTAAAATTGAAAGTTAACATTACAGACATTTGCCCTGAAAACGAATCACATCCAAATAGGCCTTTACTTAATAGCACCATCTACTGTTGGATATAGTAAATGCATTCAGTCTGACTAGAAACAGCGATAAAACGTATCCCCTCCGGTGATAAAAAGTAAATAAATGACAAGATGGGGGGATATCAAAAGCAGAGGCAGGGAAATCCCTAAATTTCACATACACCTTAGCCAAATACTTTTAAACTCACAAGTCCTGACATTTAAACGTAGCAAACATTCCCTGTCTTAGGGCAGTTAGGATCACTACTTTATTTTAAGAATGTGAAATGTCAGGATAATAGTAAAGGTAATTATTTATTTCAACTTTTATTTCTTTCATCACATTCCCAGTGGCTCAAAAGTTTACATACACTTTGTTAGTATTTGGTAGCTTTGTGATCCCATGGTTTGGGCTGCATGATCCCATGGTTTTATATATATTATATATTAGGGCTGTCAATCGATTTACATTTTTGATTGAATTTATTACATGGTGTCCCGATTAATTAATCGCATATACAAATATTTGCTGTGAAAGCCCCTTATATAACAATAATTCAATATATAAAGATTATACATATTGATATCAATATATAATTATACATAGTTATCTTTAAATGTTTAAAAATTATATATATATATATATATATATATATATATATATATATATAATATACAGTTCACAGAAATCCATTTCACAAGTGAATTTGTAAATCAGTGGGAGATTTATTATGAGGGCTTATTTAAGGACCCGTCAATTTACACCTACGTCAGACATTTAAAAAATATTTTTTTTATTAATGTTTATAAAACTTTTACATCTAGAGCCAAGAGGTATATTAAAACAAACAATAACAAAAAGGAAAATAAATAAATAAACAGTTTAATAAAAATATTAAATTGTTTACATATTTCAATACAGCTTTCTTGTTACTAAAATTGGAATTTGTTCTTGGGTATTGCTGAACCTCTGAATTAAAAATTAAAACTAATGGTTTATAACCACCATACTTACATTTATGAATACTAAACTTTGCCAACAAAAGCAGAAAATTAATCTAATAATATTCCTTATGAAGAGACATGCCATAGCTAATAAAACATTTTCAAAACAAAGTTGAAAGCTGGGAATAATATGATCTCGAACAATCTTGCAGAAATCAGACCAAAAACAAGTAGGGACAACTCCAAAATAAATGAAAAAATGTTTCCGCCTGCAGACCACAAAATGTACAGAATATATCGACATCACAATTAAATCTCTCTACAAGAAAATAATTTGTGAGGTAGTACTTATAAAGAAGTTTGAAGGAAATGTCTTTGATTTTATTCGTGATTAAATATTTATGGGTAATTTCCAAATCTCAATCCATCGTCAGACATGCTTGTGTAGCATCTCGGGTGCGTTGCATCATAAACATAAAATGTTTCGGTCACTGTTTCAAGTTAAATATAGTTTAATACTCAATCTTTAAACACATCTTGAGATACCTTAGTTCGCATTTGCGCTCCTTCAAGTGTTTTGAACGCAAGAACGTGTTGTTCTGCCTACTGAAGTGTTCTTCACTGTGTAAACTGCGCGTTGCTCATACAACTGAAATTTCACTTGCTGCCCTCTGGAATAAACAGGTGGTACTACAAGCTTGCATTTCTCAGGACTCTTCCTTATTGGAGGAAATATGACCCATTTGCAATTTCGGTCAGTTCCTCACATAAATCTGTTGTGTGACTTTAGAAAACATGGAACACAGCACATATGGACTACTGTTTACGAACCCAGTTATTCACTTTTGTTGGAAAGCGAAGTGCGTTTTAAGGGAGCACACTACAATTGCACATCAATTTCGTCATGAATGAACCAAACAATTTTACTGTGAGAAGATGCTCATTGTTTTACTTGTAATAAGTGGTGTATTATAAAAATAATTAACTGAATGGTTACAATATTTAAAATTAACAAAAATAATTTGCTTTAATGACATCTCAAGCATAGTCCTTTAAAAGTCCTTGAAAGTCCTTGAATTTAACTTCTTAAATTGTATGAACCCTACATCATATTTATTGGAATACATGGAATTGTATATTTTAAAAAGTTAAAATGTGACCATAATGATGAAAAACTAATGATAAAATAAAATTTGTAAAATGTATATTTCCATAATTTACCAAGTTAGAAGGTCCCCTGTATAATTAATAATAGCACTACCTAGATTGAAAAATAATTTCTTGCATTGTAAGCAAAATGGACATTATTACTGAAACAACCAAATTATTTGGAATCGAATGATGATGTATTGATGTATCGCCATTATCAAACGTATCATATAGTATGTATCGTCGTGTATCGTGATTAGGGATGTACAAAATATTGTATTGCATTGTATTGTAGGATACAACGCTCACTATTCAATAACATATGTATCGTACAATACATAAACGAATCACATTATAGTGTAATTAAAACCAATCAGAGCAATATTGAGAGCTGCTCAACAGTCTCCAGACCGGGGAAGCGTCGCTGAGCGCTCGCTGGATAACATAGCAACACACTTCAAGATCGTACAAGATTGATAGCAAACAGCAAGTAGATTGTACTGTAGCAGTAGGCCTACAGCTTGTTGAATTTGCCAAACAACGGTGTCATGTCCTGGTGCTACAGTACATTAAACATGTCATTTTATTTACGGAGACATCACCACGCAAATCAGTGGATTTGTGAGGCAGTAACGGCAGCAGTAAGTTTAACAGCCGCCTCTCCCAGCCGACACTGAGCGTGACATGCACCGCAAGACGCTTGTAAAATATGAGATATCAAAAACAGCTTATACAAAAAAACAAAAACGTAAGAAACCCGAACCTACATGAGACTTTTAATTATCTGCTTATCTAGTAACAATGCCAGTAAAGTTTACATGCAAAGTGAAAACGATAGATTTTTGCTTAAGCCGCTAAATAATATTGGATCATCGTAAAACCAGAGGTGAGGCTATTGTCGTATCGTGAAATTTGTGTATTGTTACATGCCTAATCACAATATATTGAATTGTGACATGTGTATCGCAATACGTATCCTATCGTGTCCTTGCTGGCTATACCAATCTGTACTTTGAACACAGTATGTATGTAATGTAATTTCTCAGATAATCTCTGGGATTGCTACACAGCACGCTAATATTGCAGCACAGGCAGATGAATGGTGCTTTAATGAGGCCTCTTTGTTCTGCTCACTTTTCTGCCTCTGGGAGCAAGTAATTTCGCTGACAGCCTCTTGGCGACCTCTGTAATATTGCTGATTGTATTAGATGTACCCTATAAGGTTACTGCTGCTGTAGGTCTAGAGTTACTGAGAGTTACTCTTTTTTTTTTTATGAACACCATAAAATGTATTGCAATGTAGGAACAATGTCTTAAGCATGTTTTAAGCATATATTGGGGTTATAGTGTTTCCCTAACTTGCAGACTGATCAGAGATGTTGCCGTAGACAGGAGAGAACAGTTTGTACTGGGAGAGCTGATAACTGGACTGTCCAGACTCAAGTCATCTGTAAATGCTTTAGAACATTCAACAGTCCAATTCAATAGCCAAGTACAGACTGTTTTTAGCAAGCTGGCGTACCAGCATTCCCTATTTCATCACATTCTCACATCCTTCTTGTTCAGTAAACTTTAGAGGTACCTCTGCCCCACTGGCAATAAAATGTGCACTTTGCACATCATTTCCAAAGGGTGTGATTAGGGATGGGCGTTTATCATTAATTTGGTATTCAAATATTTAAGCTCATAAAAAACAAATATTTGAAAATTCTATTATTTAAGTGAAGGTAATTAATGAGAAAGAGACATTGTAAAATATATTTTTTTAGTCATAAAGGTTACGTTTGACTACCTCAGTGACCTCCCCCAGGGAAATAGAATCTGATCCCCCATCATCCTCCGTCTCTGCCTCTACCATAGAGGGCGTGTTGGGATTTAGGAGTTCTTCAAAGTGTTCCTTCCACCGCCCAATAACCTCCTCAGTTGAGGTCAACAGCGTCCCATCTTTGCTGTATACAGCTTGAATGGTTCCCCGTTTCCCCCTCCTTAAGCACTTTGGTGCGGACCGAAAGTCCTTCTCCATGGCTTCTCCGAACTTTTCCCACACCCACTGCTTTGCCTCCCTCACGGCCGAGGCCGCAGCCCTTCGGGCCTGTCGGTACCTTGCAACTGCCTCCGGAGACCTCCGGGACAACAAATCCCGGAAGGCCTCTTTCTTCAGTCGGACGGCTTCCCTGACCACCAGTGTCCACCACGGTGTTCAAGGATTACCACCCCTTGCGGCACCTAAAACCTTGAGGCCGCAGCTTTCCACCGCGGCTTCGGCAATGGAAGCTTTGAACATTGCCCACTCCGGTTCAATGTCCCCAACCTCCGCAGGGATGCCTGAAAAGCTCCGCCGGAGGTGTGAGTTGAAGATGTCGTGGACAGAGATCTCCTCCAAACATTCCCAGTTCACCCGCACTACTCGCTTGGGCTTCCCAGGTCTGTCCAGAGTCTTTCCCCACCCCCTGACCCAACTCACCACCAGATGGTGATCGGTTGACAGCTCTGCCCCTCTCTTTACCCGAGTGTCCAAAACATATGGCCTCAGATCCGACGACACGATTACAAAATCGATCATCGACCTTCGGCCTAGGGTGCTCTGGTACCACGTACACTTATGAGCATCCTTATGTTCGAACATGGTGTTTGTTATAGATAATCCATGACTAGCACAGAAGTCTAATAACAAACATCCACTTGAGTTCAGATCAGGGAGGCCGTTCCTCCCAATCACGCCTTTCCAGGTGTCCCTGTCATTTCCCACATGTGCGTTGAAGTCACCCAGCATCACTATGGAGTCCCCTACTGGGGCCCTATTCAGGACTCCATTCAGGGTCTCCAAGAAGGCCGAATACTCTGAACTGCTGTTCGGTGCATATGCACAGACAACGGTCAGAGTTTTCCCCCCCACAACCCGTAGGCGTAGGGAGGCGACTCTCTCGTCCACCGGGGTAAACTCCAACGTAGTGGCGCTCAGCCGGGGACTCGTGAGTATCCCCACACCCGCCCGTCGCCTCACACCCTGGGAAACTCCAGAGAAGAATAGAGTCCATCCCCTATCCAGGAGTAAGGATCCAGAGCCAAAACTGTGCGTCAATGTAAGCCCCACCAGATCCAACTGGTAACGCTCCACCTCCCTCACTAGTTCCGGCTCCTTCCCCCCAGTGACATTCCACATCCCCAGAGCAAGCCTTTGCTGCCCGGGTCTGGTCCGTTGTGGCCCACGGCCTTCACTGCCGCCCATATGACAGCGCACCCGACTCCTGCGTTTCCTCCAATGGGTGGTGGGCCCAAGGGATGTAGAGGGGGGTTCCACGTCACTTCTTCGGGCTGTGCCCTGCCGGGCTCCGTGACAAGCCCGGCCACCAGGCGCTCGCCGACGAGCCCTCCATCTGGGCCTGGCTCCAGACGGGGGCCCCGGGCTTCCTCCGGGCAGGGTAACTCCTCCTCTTACCGTTTTATCCATGAGTCATTTGTGAACCATTCTTAGTCTGGCCCCTCACCTGAGACCACTTTGCCTTGGGAGACCCTACCAGGAGCACATGGCTCCAGACAACACAACCCTCAGGATCATAAGGGCACACAAACCTCTCCACCACGATAAGGTGCTGGTTCCCGGAGAGGTGGATAAGGTGCTGAATCCCGCAGTGGCAAAGCCCCGGGGATTGATGAGATCCGACCAGAAATGCTGAAAGCTTTGGATGTGGAGGGGGTGTCATGGATGACACGCCTCTTCAACATTGCGTGGAAATCTGGGACAGTGCCTAAGGAGTGGCAGAACGGGGTGGTGGTTCCCCTCTTCAAAAAGGGGGATCAGAGAGTGTGTGCCAACTACAGGGGTATCACACTTCTCAGCCTCCCTGGTAAAGTTTACTCCAAGGTGCTGAAGAGGAGGGTTTGGCCGATTGTCGAACCTCGGATTGAAGAGGAACAATGCGGTTTTCGTCCTGGCCGTGGAACGACGGACCAGATCTTTACTCTCGCAAGGATCCTGGAGGGGGCCTGGGAGTATGCCCATCCGGTCTACATGTGTTTTGTGGATCTGGAGAAGGCGTATGACCGGGTCCCCGGGAGATACTGTGGGAGGTGCTGCTGGAGTACGGGGTGGGGGATCCCTTCTTAGGGCTGATCCAATCCCTGTACGTCCAAAGCGAGAGCTGTGTCCGGGTCCTCGGCACGAAGTCGAGTTCATTCCATGTGGGGGTTGGTCTCCGCCAAGGCTGCGCTTTGTCACCAATCCTGTTTGTGATATTCATGGACAGGATATCGAGGCGTAGTCGGGGTGGGGAAGGTGTGTGGTTCGGTGGGCTGGGGATCTCATCGCTGCTTTTTGCAGATGATGTTGTCTTCATGTCATCATCGGTCCGTGACCTTCAGCTCTCACTGGATCGCTTGGCAGTCGAGTGTGAAGCAGCTGGGATGAGGATTAGCACCTCTAAATCTGAGGCCATGGTTCTCAGCAGGAAACAGTAGGGAATGAGGTTTTGCCCCAAGTGAAGGAGTTCAAGTACCTCGGGGTCTTGTTCACGAGTGAGGGGACAATGGAGCGGGAGGTTGGCCGGAGAATCGGAGCAGCGGGGGCGGTATTGCACTCGCTCTATCGCACCGTTGTCACGAAAAGAGAGCTGAGCCGAAAGGCAAAGCTCTCGATCTACCGGTCAATTTTTGTTCCTACCCTCACCTATGGTCATGAAGGTTGGGTCATGACCGAAAGAACTAGGTCGCGAGTACAAGTGGCCGAAATGGGCTTCCTCAGAAGGGTGGCGGGTTTCTCCCTTAGAGATAGGGTGAGGAGCTCAGTCATGCGTGAGGAGCTCGGAGTAGAGCCGCTGCTCCTTTGCGTTGAAAGGAGTCAGTTCAGGTGGTTTGGGCATCTGGTAAGGATGCCCCCTGGCCGCCTCCCTAGGGAGGTTTTTCAGGCACGTCCAGCTGGGAGGAGGCCTCGGGGAAGACCCAGGACTAGGTGGAGAGATTACATCTCCACACTGGCCTGGGAAGGCCTCGGGGTCCCCCAGTCAGAGTTGATTAATGTGGCTTGGGATAGGGAAGTTTGGGGCCCCCTGCTGGAGCAGCTGCCCCCGCGACCCGACTTCGGATAAGCGGTTGAAGATGGATGGATGGATAAAGGTTACGTCACCATAAAAAAACAAGCTTCTAATTATAATCAAAACAAGCTTATATCATGTCCTGTTTTTTTTGTTTTTTTTTTTTAGATATATATTTAAACAAGCAATGCGTGAAAACAAAACAAAAAAGATTAGAATGAAAGAATATAAGCTCACGCAAAGCGAACCACTAATGAAGTAGACTTTCGCAGTTAACATAAAGGATGAGTATAAAGACTCGGCATATAATAGTTATCATGTTTATATTGTATCTCATGTCGTGTTTTTGTTGCAAGCATATCCACTTGCTCAGAAAACTACTCATTTATACACACCAGTTTAAATGATGGAATGTCCCTTACCTCAGCTAGCATAGTCTTTCTTGGATGCCATGTTTATTGTTTACAGAAGAGTCACAGAGATTACGTTGCAACAGGGACACTGCATTCTGACGAGCTGCACATATATGAGAGTCGCTTATCCAGTACATTTAAACCGGAACCCAGCTTTCTTACAGTAAGCCACACTCTGACAATAACCCGCTTTTCTGGTGTCCATCTGAATGTACTGACGTATTCTGAACCGTTTGCTCAACAAATGTCCACACTCAACAGCTCCACCCAGTGTATTCTGTTATAACTGCCAGTTTTAGTTTGTGTGTTCAGGATTTAACATGCATCTCACTGTATATATGGCCAGCAACGCAAAATTTTGCGAAATCCGAATAGTATTTTTACTATTCGAATAATTATTGCAGAACGAATATTAATAATTAATATTTCGACTACTCGTGCACATCCCTAGGTGTGATACCTGTTTTGTTATAGTTTTTTTTTTTTTCAATTGTGCCATGTTCAGATGAATAATATCTGTGTGGAAAGGGTTAAATGAGATTGTGCACCGCCACTTGCTGACATCATCTCTTGCTCAAGGTCATACTGTCAGCAAGAGAATTATAATAAATGTTACAATGTTACAAAAAAATCTCTCTAAAATCAGTCTGACTGATTTTTCCAACCATGATGATAAACTCTTGCCTTTTCACACTGAAAAGGAAACCAACATGTTGTCAAAATATCTCTCTTGTCTCTTACACAGGTCCTCAATGCAACTGCAGTGCCGAGGGTTCAGTGGGCCCGGATACCTGTGACCCATTCACGGGTCAGTGTGTGTGCATAACTGGATACACGGGTCACCAGTGTGATGAATGTGAGGATAGGTATTTCACCAATGGGACCAGTGGCTGCCAGGCCTGTGGCTGTGACTCCGATGGAGCCGTGAGCCTACTCTGCAATAGGTGAGTACTGTATCTGCTCTTCATAGACCATCACATCACCTTTGTTTGATTCATTAGTCTGGGAATCATGGTGGCTCATGAAATGGAAAAGTTCCTCATACACTTTGACCCTTTTCAAAATGGGCACTTTTTACAATCGTGGGTTTGGAACAGGGAAGTAACATAAATGGTGCCACTTGCATATAAAGGTAAATGGGAGGTAGCCCATTCCCCTTTGTTCCACAAGCTAAACAAAAAAAAAATCAATTTTTGCATTTCCACAACTTTCAAAAAGAGGCGGAAAAAATAGAGAGAGATGGATTACGGCAGAGTTCTAAATTTACTGCCACTGTCTCAGCAGATGTATTTGAAACTCCATGCAGCAGCATTTACTAGTTTGCTTGGGTTTTTTTTTTTTATCCCAGGGTAATTTAACACAAAGTACATTTATATGAATATACATTAAATAATGTCCATTTAAGAGAGATTGTTTTGTGGTGGATTAACTCTTTAGAGGGTCAATTTGGGTTTATTTGGACTGTTTTCCCAGCATCTATTTTTATTTATTTATTTGTTTTCTTTAAATGTCCCATGCATTAAGTAGCATTTTTGCTAATGTGCTCTGTTATTAGTCAACATTTAGCGCATTAGCAAAACTTAGTTGATTTGAACTTGTGATCTCAAACAGCTACTGTATGTGTCATTGCTGTCTGGTAATATTTCATGCTACATTTCATTTCCCATGCCTGATTCAGACTTTTAGTCTGTATTTGTCATGTATGACTTTTATGTGACATCGTGAAAAAGCAGTTACCTTGCATGGAGATGAATCTCTGCACTGCAGTGGTGTTGCTACTGGATTTTCCCTACCCCTCTACTTTGTCAGGTTCCCAACAAACTGCAGCAATCATGTCACACTTATTGTATCATTATGACAGGATGTCACCAGTTAAGCACCTGTGTTTTTTTCCCCAGTGAACCTCCGGGTATATTAGTCTCAGAGTACATTCAGAGTATTCTGTCTGAGCATGTTTGTGTGTGTGTGTCATATCTTTTAGCATTGACATTGTTATTTTGTGCACCTGTTGACAATATTGCCATAGCAAGCCACAAAACATTTTTAGAACTGTGACTGTTAAATTAAAGGAAAAAGTGTGAAAATATTGCTCAGTTCTGTTTAGTGTACATAAAAGTTTAGCTATGAAATTAGGATTAGCGAGCAAAAGAAATAGGATCAAAAAACAACCCTGAAAATGTAATAGTGTGTATGTATTCATTAGCAAAAATAATGATTTTCTTGTATGCAATAAACTACGAGTAAAATGTAGACTTATGTAGACAGTGATCTCTTAAAATGATGTCCACTCTTTCTACAGCATCTTAGTAAACAATTCTTGGCTGTTTACATTTCATGCTTTATTGACTCAGACCAGACCAAATTCAGTGTCTGCTCAGATGTCTGTATGCAATGCACCCACACTCATGTACAAGGTTTTTGCTTAATATGTACAAATATCTTTGTGTAAAGCAGACCACTGCGCAAGGGTAAAGTTAGCATTGGACTGTCTGCACTGTGACTCCACACGTGGAGTAATTATAGCATTCTCACAGCGGACGGCTGCAGATGGAAACGGGATAGCCGCAGTCTTGCAAGACTCAGCCATCCACTTGTGTTTGATTTGCAGCAGCTCAAAGACTGCAGCCCCTCTCTGCTTCCCCTGACATGGAGAAAAGCTTCATAAGTCACAGTATTCCCACTCCCTTTCAGAACACTGGCTGTAAGGAGTTTCCATAACAGTACATACAGTTGAAGTCAGAAGTTTACATACACTTTTGAAAATGAAGTCATTAAATGAATTTTTGAACCACTCCATAGATTTCAAATTAGCAAACTATAGTTTTGGAAATTTGTTTAGGAGATCTACTTTGTGCATGATTCAAGTGATTTTTCCAACAATTTTTTACAGACAGATTGTTTCACTTTTAATTGACTATATCATAATTACAGAGTGTCAGAAGTTTACATATACTAAGTTACCTGTGCATTTAAGCAGCTTGGAAA
The DNA here is from genome assembly GCF_025860055.1 of Xyrauchen texanus. NCBI lineage: Eukaryota > Metazoa > Chordata > Actinopteri > Cypriniformes > Catostomidae > Xyrauchen > Xyrauchen texanus. The sequence continues at coordinate 21,690,828 of NC_068279.1, forward strand.
ATTCCAGATAATTATGTCAAGCTTTTAGACTATTAGCCTCTGATAGGAGGTGTACCTGTGGATGTATTTTAAGGCCTACCTTCAAACTCAGTGCCTCTTTGCTCGACATCATGGGAAAATCAAAAGAAATCTGCCAAGACCTCAGAAAAAAATTGTGGACCTCCACAAGTCTGGTTCATCCTTGGGAGCAATTTCCAAATGCCCGAAGGTATCACGTTCATCTGTACAAACAATAGTATGCTAGTATAAACACCATTGGACCATGCAGCCATCACAGGAAGAAGACGCATTCTGTATCCTAGAGATGAACATAGTTTGCTTCAAAATAGTGCAAATAAATCCCAGAACAACAGCAAAGGGGCTTGTAAAGATGCTGGAGGAAACAGATAGACAAGTATCTATATCCACCATAAAACAAGTCCTGTATTGACATAACCTGAAAGGTTGCTCAGCATGGTAGAAGCCAATGCTTCGGTGAGCAAGGAGGCCTACAAACCTGACTCAGTAACAATAGTTCTGTCTGGAGGAAAGCAACTTATTGTGAGAAGCATGAGGACGGCAACCCAAAATGTTTGATCCAACTTAAACATTTTAAAGGCAATGCTCCCAAATACTAACAAAGTGTATGTAAACTTTTGAGCCACTGGGAATGTGATGAAAGAAATAAAAGCTGAAATAAATAATTCTCTCTACTATTATTCTGACATTTCACCTTCTTAAAATAAAGTAGTTATCCTAACTCACCTAAGACAGGGAATTAAATTAAATGTCAGGAATTGTGAAAAACTGAGTTTAAATGTATTTGGCTAAGGTGTATGTGATCTTCTGACTTCAACTGTAGTATCGAATCAGTCATTCAGAAAGCCCTGCTTTACTCGTTTTGTTTGACTTAAATGTGCATTTTAAGGCAAGAAAGAGATGCAGTTTGGAGAAGCTTTAGTGTCGAAAACATTTTAAAGGTGATGTGTGCAATTTTTTCATTGTAAAAATACTTTCTCCTATCCCAGCTTAATATGCAAAGGCAGTGATAAGAAAGCCATTTGTAGGTTGATTCTCTTGAAGAGTGTTAACGCAGAGGCTCTGTGGTGCTTTTAAAACATTGCTCTGTTTGTTTAAGCATCCTGATTAGCACTACAAAACAACACTGACTCGACCATTGGTGTGAATTTATGACGGGGCTATCTCGTCCGACCAATGACAGTGTTCTGGAAACTTAAAAAAAAAAAAAATATCTTCCTATTAGTGATGCTAGTAGTGGTGCAGAAGTCAGACACCAAGACTAAGTGAAATATTAAAATTAGATTTTTGCATGGTATTCTGTTTTTTTAGAACAGGGCTCTCTCTTGGGAATTAGATGCTGGGATTCTTGCTAGTTATTGGAAGGGAATGGTAACTGCCACTGAATAGCGCATTAGAAAACATTTTCAGAATATTTTATATTATATATACATTTTTTTGATGGAAATTGTGAGGTGTGTGTGTTTTTGTGTTTGAGAGATTTTTTACAAACGTTGTGCTTTTTTGCAAAAAACATAGCACATGTTTGTCATGTTTCCACAACATCATAGTTATATTCTTTAATTCATATTTATGTTTACTGTATTGATTCTTTATTCTCATTGTTTTCTCTCATATTCGTTATTCATATTATGTTGTATTTATGGTATTTCTACTCTGTTTTCATAATTATTTCTCTGCTGTAACGCCTCAGTTTCCCCCTGGGGATGAATAAAGTAGTATCGTATCATAATGTAATGTGATGGGAGCTGAGGAGGCATCATAATCAGATTGCTGAATTAAAATAAAATGGTGAAGAACTGTGAGTCGGCCAAATTGTCTGAACTGAAATTGCTATATATACATCAAGAAAGTTTTGGTGGAAACTTTGTGGTGAAATGTTGCATGATTGGGGGGGAAAGAGAAGACCGCAATCACTGAATATACATTCTTTCTTACATGTAACATCAGAAATATTTATCTAATTTATGTGTTAGTAATGTGCTCTGTTGAGGAATCAGCACACAACACTGAGTTTCACACCAATAGCTTTAGAGAACTCTTCTCTGGTCATGTTCCAAACCTCAAGCCATTTCCTTAGCTGTAAGACCAAAGGCAGCTTCTGAGAGCTGCAAGTCATTTGGTTGTGGAAGTCTGATCCTGTGGAAATTGGTAGTTTTCACATTCCTGGCTGCCCCAGAGTGTTTAGAGAATGCTAAATGAACTAGAGCTCACACTTTACTGCCTCTCGACTCTTGAGCAGTATCCTCATCCCATTTCACCAAGAGAATCCACAAAACTGGATCAGCCAGTTTACAAAAGCCAAATTTTGCCAAAAATGTCTTGTTGCCTTTTGACAATGCTTTGCTTTCTGACATGCACTGCTGCATTAGGTTATAAGGGACATTTTCAACCTCAAATATTTACCATGAGCATGAGGCCCAAGTCATATGCTGAAAGACACTATAATTATATGTAGCCTATACGGAATGTAGACAGTGGAATAATTTGGTATCTAGGACTGTTGTTGTGGTAATTTTTGTTTGGCAAAAAGGTAATATTTCATGCTACAAAAAGAGTAAGAAATTAAAGAAAACGTCCAACTAATTTGGTCACATTGTCATTCGTACCTTTTCCTACAAAATGTCCCTTGACTGGAGACTTACATTTACATTTACATTTATTCATTTGGCAGACGCTTTTATCCAAAGCGACTTACAAAAGAGGAAGAACATCAGCGAATCATCTTAGGGAGACAGTGGTACAAAAAGTGCCATATTACAAAGTTTCACTATCATCATAATAGTATACAAAACAGATTTAAGTGCAACAAGAAATGTAAATATTTTTTTTTTTTTTTTTTTATTGACCGGTTAAGTGCTTTTGGAAAAGATGTGTTTTTAGCCGTTTTTTGAAGATAGAGAGTGAGTTAGCTTCCCGGATTGAGTTGGGAAGGTCATTCTACCACCGTGGTATGATGAAACTGAAAGTCCGGGAAAGTGTTTTGGTGCCTCTTTGTTTTGGTACGACAAGGCGACGTTCCTTAGCCGACCGCAGGCTTCTAGTGGGAACGTAGCTCTGCATAAATGTTTTTAGGTATGCTGGAGCAGACCCAGTGACTGTTTTATATGCCAGCATCAGGGCCTTGAATTTAAAACATGCATGAACCGGCAGCCAGTGGAGAGAGACAAAGAGTGGTGTAACATGTGCTCTCTTAGGTTCATTAAAGACCAGACGTGCTGCTGCATTCTGGATCATTTGGAGAGGTCTAATAGCACATGCAGGAAGGCCTGCAATGAGAGCGTTACAGTAGTCCAGTCTAGTTATGACAAGGGACTGAACGAGCAGTTGTGTGGCATGTACAGAGAGGAAGGGTCTTATCTTCCTGATATTGTAGAGTGTAAATCTACAAGATCTTGCAGTTTTTGAAATGTGGTCTGTGAAATTTAGCTCATCATCAATGGTTACCCCTAGATTTCGGACCGCTTTGGAAGGCGAAACTGTAGTTGGACCCAGCTGCACGGTGATGTTGTGTTCAACAGCTGGGTTGGCTGGAAAGACAAGGAGTTCGGTCTTGGCAGGGTTGAGTTGAAGGTGGTGTTCCTTCATCCAGGCCGAGATGTCTGCCAGACAGGCAGCGATTCGAACGGTCACTGTGGTGTCGTTGGGCTGGAAAGACAAGTAGAGTTGCGTGTCATCAGCGTAGCAGTGGTAAGAGAAACCATGTGACTGGATGATGGGTCCCAGTGATGTTGTGTATATGGAGAAGAGAAGTGGCCCAAGCACTGATCCCTGAGGTACCCCAGTAAGTAACTTGTGTGGCTTGGATACTTCCCCTCTCCATGCTACCTCAAAGGACCTTTCTGAGAGATAAGAGTTGAACCAGTCAAGCACAGTTCCAGTGATACCCAGTTTAGAGAGGGTGGAGAGTAGGATCTGATGGTTGACTGTGTCAAAGGCAGCAGAAAGGTCCAGCAAAATCAGAACGGATGATCTCGATTCAGCTCTCGCCTGTCTCAGCGACTCGATGACAGACAGCAGGGCAGTCTCAGTGGAGTGTCCACTTTTGAAGCCCGACTGATTGTCATCCAGCAGCTTGTTCTGTGAGAGATTGAAAACTGCCCTTTCAAGTGTTTTTGCCATGAATGGGATGAGAGAGACTGGGCTGTAGTGTTCTATCTGTGTGGGGTTAAGTGCAGGTTTTTTCAGCAGTGGGGTTACTCCAGCCTGCTTAAATGTAGTGGGAAAAGTGCCTGCAAGAAGGGATGTGTTAATTATGTGTGTAAGTGCCGGTAGGATGGACGGAGAGATGGCCTGAAGAAGGTGTGATGGAATGGGGTCAAGGGAACAGGTTGTGGGGTGGTTGGAGAGGAGGAGTTTAGAGACCTCAGTGTCAGTTAAAGGAGAGAACATAGGGAAAGAAGGGTTGCATACAGGAGCCAGGTGTTTGACAGGGTGTGGTGCTGTGAATGTATTGCTGATGGCTGTAACCTTATCAGTAAAAAATGTGACGAATATATCTGCTGTCAGTGATGTGTCAGGTGGTGGAGGGGGAGGGCAGAGAAGTGTGTTAAATGTTCTAAACAAGCTACGAGTGTCTGTGGTGCTGTTGATCTTGGTCTGGTAATATGAAGTTTTTGCAGTTTTAACGTTATTTGAAAATGTTGCGAGCAGAAGCTGATATTTACCTAGATCAGCTGGATCTTTAGATTTCCCCCATCTCCTCTCAGATGCCCTGAGATCAGTCCGATGTTCACGAAGACGTCAGACAGCCAGGGGCTGGGTGGTGCAGTCCGTGCTGGTCTAGAGGATAGAGGACAGATGTTGTCTAGACAGGTTGTAAAGTAGAGCTAAGTGTGTCTGTGGCAGTGTTCACATCAAGCATGGAAAATACATTTATTGTGGGAAGAGAGGCAGAGACATCAGTGGAAAGGCGAGAGGGTGAGAGGGAACGGAGGTTACGGCGAAAGGAAACCAAAGGTGGGGTCGGTTTTACAATGGATGGGAGAATCATGTTGAATTGAACAAAGTAGTGATCAGAAACATGTAATGGTGTAACAAGAATATTAGAGGTGGTACAGTTACGTGTAAAAATGAGGTCCAGCTGGTTGCCCGACCTGTGAGTTGCTGTGGTGTGTAGTCTTTCCAAGTCAAATGAGGCCAGAAGAGTATTCAGTTCAATGGCCTGGGGTTTGTCCTGGTGTATGTTGAAATCACCAAGTACCACAAGTGGCTTGCCATCCTCTGGCAAGGAGGACAGCAGGACATCCAATTCCTCAAGAAAGCTTGTCAGCTGACCTGGGGGGCGATAGATGACAACAACATGTAATTTTGTGGGTTGCATTGTAGTAATGGCATGGAATTCAAAAGATGTATTGTTACATAGTGAAGCGTGTGGTGAAAAAGTCCAGTTATTATGAATGAGCAAACCTGTTCCCCCACCCCTACCAGTATGTCGAGGGGTGTGGGAGAAGGAGAAGTTGTTAGAGAGAGCAGCAGGTGTTGCTGTATCCTCAGGACGTATCCATGTCTCTGTCAGTGCCAGGATGCTGAGGGTGGACTGCGTGGCGAAAGCTGGAATGAAGGCAGCTTTGTTCACAGCAGACTGGCAGTTCCAGAGTCCCACTGAGAATGAGAGTGGAGCAGGTGTTGAAGTGCAAAGCGGCCGTAGGTTGTGTGGGTTGCGTTTTGTCTTGCATCTGTATCTTGTGAACGGTCTACAACAGATAACAGGGATGTGCTTGAAGGCATGTGTTATTAGTGAACTAGACATGATAGTATGTATATATAAGTAAAATAATAAAAGAGATAGAATAGAAAAATACTTAAGTGCTTTGGTGAGTGGAGCCTTGTCAGTGTCCTTGCTCGGTGGACTCGCACAGGTAGACTCGCTGGTCTTTACCCAAGTAGGTCTTCACACAAGGAGGGCTTCACACGATGGCCACCACTTCCGCTGCCGCTTCCGCGTCAGCATTAAGTCCAATAAATAACCACTTTTACGAGCCGTAATTAAGAGAATATATGTACATAATTAAGAGAATATATGTAACTTCAATTACATTAATTTCATGAATTGAATATATATTACACACGTTAACATAAAGTAAAGAGAGTAAAAGAGTTCTTTTCACTTAACACATTACTGTCTCATTTGGATCTAATACATAATTCTTACTTTGACAACTACTTCAAACCCTCATATATTCACAAAAGCAAGGTATTTGTGTTAACTTGATAGTTTGCTAGTTTCCTCGGACAACAAACAATTACAGCAGCTCATCTGTTTCATGGATCCATTTTGTGGAAACCAAACTGTCTAAAGACGGATGACAAATGAGAAGACTTAAATTCTCCCTCAGCATTTTTTTCTTTTTTTGTAAATGGGCTCATTTTATTTGAGGCCTTCCTCCAAGCTTTTAACACTTTAATAACACACTATGGGTAATCTGTACTTCCTGCTTGCCCTAGATGTTCCTGAATTTCAAGTCTGACTTTACTTCACTTCCTACCCTTACTGGAAATGTTTCTTATAAAAAAAAAAATAAGGAGCCAATAATTGGTGACTCAATTGCCTTTAACTCAAATGTCAGTCACCTTGTACATCCCAGTAGACTATAGTCATGACACTAAATCACAGCATTAGTCTTGTCTTAATTTAAGAAAACATATGCAGAATTATTTTTGCTGAAGTTTCACATAGCAAGTCTTTTGACTATCGACATAAAGTCTGCTCCACATTGTAACTTATTCTGGCCAAGAACTGCCCACTTTGACTGGAAGAATCTGTCTGACTGACATGTAGAGCAATCAACCATTTTTTTAAATCTCATAGAGTGACTGATCCAGCAACAATTTAATCTTGGCTAGCATTCCTTGCAGCAGTCTGGTACCTTTTAAACAGAACTTTTTTCTTTGCAATCTACCCTGAAAACTTTCTGTCTGCCAATCAGATTGTAACTAGTGATTTTTGCCAATCTTGCCTTTTTTGTGTGCATATGCATCATAAGGTCTGTAAATTGAAGTGTACATGCTGTCTGAGACTGAGACTCTCTTACTGTGGTATGACACTCACAGGTATGCAGTACCTGCACTTCTGTAATTTAGTCAGCAGAGTACCCGCAGATTTTCTTGTGTACCACCACTTCTCAGAGTCTCCCGGTATGATGTCATTTCTTTATTTAATGTAAATCAGTGATTCGATAAGGCCCGCCAATCACTTTTATCTGACCTTCCATATATGTGAGCGCTGTCTGCACAAAACTCAGCAGTGAGTTAAACAACACTCAGCACGTGCAACAGCATTACTGGTTCCGGACCAGAATGTGTGTGTTTAAGTTGGTCTGGGTATAGTTCAAACAGTTACACTCTTCTCGTGAAAACGTGAACCAGCATCATTTAGGTGAGCACATTTTATTGCATCTTATTCACTCAAATGTACTTATGCAAATTGTTTAGTTTCTGTGTCAAAATGACGTACTTAAAAAATGTCAAAGCTGTTACAGAAATAATATCAGCTAATATACACAACTCAAAAGCCTAGAAAAATTAAATCTTTGTACATTAAGCCATGATAAGTGTTTTGTTTATAGCAGTTTTCTATGCGGAGAAACCGCTTAAAGCGCAACTTTGCACGTTGCATTCAGATTCTGGGCTCGTTTTAGTACTTTGAGCCACATTAAGCGTTTTTCAAGTTTCTCTAAATTTTTCACATTATAGAATGTCCCAGACTATGTGAAGTGTCACTAAACCTGCCAATGCATATCCTGACAGTGTTTCGTTCTACATACAGGTGTGTCTCAGCGTTCACAATCCTGAACATCATCAAATCAGTTTGCTCACCGTTTCTAATAATTATTATCTGCACAAGTATCTGGCTCCTGTGTGCAAATTCTTAATTAAGGCTAATTTCCCCTTATTTAATGGGAGGATAGAGAAAAGGGAAGAACAGACATAATGCTTTTTTCTTCAGTTTTAAGCTACATTTGCAGTAGGACTGGCAGCTGTCAACACACTCGTAGCTTCAGCTGGGCTCTCTCTCCCACACTCTGAGGTGTGGCCCCTTTTGTGCCCCCCATCCCCACTGCAAACAAAGACACAGCAATTATCAGCAATTCATCTCAGGTGACAACCCTTACCGCTTGCTCTCTCCACAGACGAATGCCTGACCACACCCTTGCCTCAGCACATACAGTCTCACAGTACAAAAACAGTCTCACAGTATCATTTATTTACCCCCAAATAAATTATGTTTAATATTAACAAAGAGAGTACCTGCCCTTTTTTCTTCCACTTCAAGCACTGAATGTATAGAAAACAATTAGTAATCCAATGGTGTTTCGTTTGAGACCAGAAATTTGTATTTACTTGTAATTAATTTTGCCACTGTGTTGGGCTTCATATTTAGGCTAACACTCAATCTGAATCATCATCATCATGCAGCTAAAGCCATGTGGAACACAATCTATGTCTGACTCTGATGCAGCACAATTCAGCTAGTTAATTATGTAAATGGTCTTGCGTTTCACACATAAATATGTGTGTGTGTGTGTGTGTGTGTGTGTGTGTGTGTGTGTGTATGTGAGTTAGTTTGTCTGATAATAATACAGATGCAGTGGTACATGACACAATTTACGGCCTACCAAATTCAGAAGCAATTGCATAAATGTTTGTGCTATTTGTCGTTATAAAACAAAGTCAGAGGGGGAGATTTTTATTCTTTGTGGCAGTAATAGCATACATACATTGACTGATGTATGTACTGATTATTATTCAAAGTACTGTCTGCCATTTGACAGATTTGAATTTCGAAGTAAGGCTGTCTGATTTCATGACTGCATACATCAATATATGCCCGTGTTACTGCCAGTTATAAATGATAATAAAGCACACAAAAAGTACAAGTTGAAAAAGATAGTTCATAAATTCAGCACACCATTTCTGACCATTCAACTTTGAAATATTGTAAGCGCAAACATGATATTTAGAGCAGAATTCTGAGTTATTTTAGTGGAGTAGGCTCCCTGTATAATTGTGCTTCAGATGTGCCTGCTTCTCATCTGTCACTGCATGTTGAAATCAGACATACTGAAGATCTGTGAAGTCTTGTCCATGTGAATGTGCTTTAAAGACGCACGTAGCCGACAAAGTTTTTAAATCTTAATTTTGCACAGCAGGAGATTGACAGGCAAAACTGTCCTTTGTTTTACCAGAGTTGCGCTTGGGGAGTAAAAATAAAACATATAAAATCATATCCATATATCCACTACTGTGTACATGCCCCTGAATATAGCCCCAGAACTGAAATGAAATGAAAATATGACGGATAAAAATAAACAATGACAGAAATTTTACAAATGAAAGGATTTGTATAAAGTGTAGAAAAGGGTAGGCCTATGACCTTTCTGTAGAATCTTTAGTGATGTTGTGAGTAATATGGAAATAGCACACTTGTAACATGCCTATTTTCTACAAATGTGTAAAAGTTTTGTGAACACTCAGTTTTCATAGATTGTGCAAGTTGTAACGTCTTCTCCTGATTTCAGGTTGAACCCCCAAGTCGGATTGTTCACCACACACAGCCTCCAGTGCCAAATTTCGTCTACATGTTTAAAAATTATCGGTGTAAGTTGCTCGTTAGCCTCTCGGTTTCACTCGCGTGATGCGGGCCGCAACCACATGAGCATGAACGATGTCCACACAATTTCTTCCAATAGCAAAAAATCGGTCGAAAGCTCGCATGATGGCCGAAAATAGCACTGTGTATGTTCTGTGTAAGTCACAATAAAACATAATCTTAGAAATGCTGCATTGCACAAAAAAGCAGCAGATAGTGCTGATGGATGCTGAAGCCTGACTGATTACCCAAAAACAGGATTACACAGCTAAAAGTCTCATCATAGAACAGCTGTTCAGAGGGCTTTTTTAAAGAAATTATTTTGAGGCTTTTAGTCTCCTCTGATTTCCATTTGTACTTTTAGGGTTGCCATAGACATAATGATTATTAATTATTACAAGTAATACCCAGTGGTTGTCATTTGAATAGGAACTGTGGGAAATCGATACTTGATTCAAACTTTTAAAGGGGTCATATTACGAGGAATCACATTTTCATTGATCTGATCTTTTGAGACAAAAGAGCTTGATGTACTATGAAAACATATTATGGCTTTCAGTACATAACACTTTCTCCTCAGCAGAAGAAAAGAGCATTTATTGAAAACAAACTGCAGAAATTGCTTGTTTTTAAACTTAGCAAAATGTCAAACCTTATACTTTCATGATTGTTTTTGGCTCCTGTCTCTTATAATAATAATAATACAAATAATAATAATAATAAAACAGCCGTCTGCAATGTTGGTAAATCACTCGCATATGTGACCAAACTTCGCACAATGCGATTAAGAATCTCTGTAATCAGCCACTGGCATGTAAATGCAGTTTGTCACGTTTTTTTCTTGAAGTTGGCAGTAACATATCAAACATTTTTAATTAAATCTAAAGAAGTTATACAAATTTAACCCTTACTGTTTTCTCCAAGGAACTTAGCTCCTTCCTTAGACACTGGATGAGGTCTGCTCACTCTGCTGGAAAATGACTCTAGGGGCAGCGTGTGTCGAACACGTGTTCCACAACAACACTAGGCTGCCCACAGATGCGCCTGCCTAATAATCGGCTTGATATGCGTGGATATTGGCCGATGCCGATTATGTAAAAAATGCAAAAAAAATCGGCCGATTAATCGGCCGGCCGATTAATCGGTCGTCCTCTAGTCTTAAGTTATTGTATACAGCGGAGAAAAAAAGCGGAATTGTATTCAAATGTTGGACTTGTTAATATAAAAGTAAACTTATAGACCTGCTGCCGTCTAGTTTGTCGTTATAATAATCAAACAACCATAACAAGAAAATAAGAAAACATTCACTGAATAACTTTAGTAGCTTTAAGAAGTATTAATGTATTATAGTCATACAGTGAAGACCAGTAGTAGTTTTATGTTGTATCGCGTTAGTAATCGTGATCTCAATATTGACCAAAATAATCATTGTTATGATTTTTGCCATAATCGAGCAGCCCTACTGTGCATCTTGCCTTGCTCTATTACTGTATTTATAGCACAGGTCAAGACACTGCTCACTGATAGTATGGTGTCACTTCTTAAGTGACAGCTCTAAAAGTTTCCTTCAGAACAACACCACATCCTGTTCCCATTCTTGCTACCTCTCACTTCTTCTTTTTCTATTTTAGCATGCTCTCTTTCACTGCCTTGCTGTCCAGTGTCTACCGCCTAATTAGGCAGCTGCCTGAAATGGAGCATGACCAATTAGGAACGCTCTATAAAGGCAGTACTGTACGTTTTTGTGTTGCGCAAATAGCGCTCCTCACACAGAGTGTATAAGACTATTAATTCAACTGATTATAGTAGAGTTTGCCATTTGCATGTATAGCATAATTACTCTAATGGTCAAAACTTTTGAAACACTTGACTGAAATATTTCTCATGATCTTAAAAATGTTTTGATCTGAAGATATATGCTTAAATGTTTGAAATTAGTTTTGTATACAAAAATATAATTGTGCCCCCATATTCATTTATTTAATTATAAAACTACAATTTAATTTAAAAAAAAAGTTATTTAATTTGATGACTTGGACCAAATAATAAAGAAAAGCAGCCAATAAGTGCCCAACATAGATGGGAACTCATTCTCTCTTTAAAAAGCATCCCAGGGTGATACCTCAAGAAATTGGTTAAGAAATTCAATGCAAATTCTAGGGAAAGGGTGACTACTTTGAAGATGCTAAAATATAACACAGTTTTGATTTATTTTGGACTTAGTTTAGTCACAACATATTTACCATAGCTCCATTTATGTTATTCCATAGTTTTGATGACTTTACTGTTATTCTAAAATGTGAAGAAGAAAAAAAAAAAAAAAATAATAATGAGTAAGTGTTTCCAAACTTTTGACCGGTAGTGTATATCAACTATAAATATCAGACCAAAATTACAAGCATCTCTGTAAATCTACAGTATTGCCGTTTATACATTTTACCTTATATTAGAGCATTTACTCTGATTTTTTTTTATTCTTCTTTCGATTTCCTTCACTTTAATAAAATAAATAAAAGTGAGATTTTTCAGTGGGAAATATGTTTGTATAAACCTACTTTGGCTGTAAATGCTGTAATCACGTACTGCATTTGTCCTTCGATTTGAGTACATTTGAAGTATTCCTCACGGAAACAATAAAACTTGCAACTGCAAAATTGGACATATTATTTTCATCATAGTTCCGAATTATTTATTGCACAGTAACATCACATTGATGCATTAAACACTGACAAGCACAAGTTTGCAAAACATAATGCTCACTAGAATTTTTTTATGGAAAATTAGGCTGGACATTTCACATTAAATGAAATTAGGCTTAAGCTTGTAAATAGTTACACTAGCAGGAACAAATTGTCAGTCGCTCAAGGAATTTGAGGTAAGGGACACATACCCGAGCAGAGTGTGACGGAACTTCAATCACGTACTTGTACATGAAACATGAACTTTTTGGCCAGAGCTGTGTGTTTACCTTTGTATTATACATTGAATGGCTTGCCATTTAAACAGTGTCCTAAAGTCCATCAACTATTGAATCAGAGTGCATACATGTGGGTTTATTTCAAGTTTCGTTGTCCTACGGTTCCAGCAGCAAACGTCTCTGTTACAGTCGTAACCTCCATTTCCTGATGGGGGAACAAGACGTTGTTTTGATGTAGTGACACTAGGGGTCGATCTTGAGAGCCCCAGGCACCTTCAGATCTATGAGAAAAGGCCAATGAGAATTGGCAAATAGAATTTGCATGCCACTCCCCCCGACATACAGGTATAAAAGGGAGCTGGAATGCAGATTCATTCAGGTTTTGCACTGAGGAGCCGAGACAAGGTCAAATGCCATTACAACTGTGTAGTACAGCCTGTGGCAAGAGGGACACAACGTCTCGTTCCCTCCATCAGGGAACAAAGGTTATGACAGATCTGTTGATGTAGTGACACTAGGGGTCCCTATATGAAACGCCACATGGCTGAACTATGTTACATGAACTGCCGATGCAGGTGTAGGCAAGCTACTGTGAGCGTAGTAACAGATGCACACGGACTGCACGTAGCCTTCCCAGATGCCCCAAAAACGTAGTGTAGTTCCCAGTAACCCGGAGGGGGTGTATTTAGTATGGGAGCAGGCCGCACCAGCTGCGGCCGTTTCTCTCCACAGAAAATTTTATTTGGCTGGGGCCTTTAAATACTCATAAAATACTTCGGGGAAGGCGTTCTAGTTCCTTCCTATTCTTTCAGGGGGAAAAGACCCCACGGAGACCACAGAGAACGCTTGCAGGTCCCTGAGCCTCTTGATGGAAGTGAGTGCGGTCTTCAATGAGACTGACTCTAGGGGCTAAAACAGGACTCTCCATAGGCCTAAAAAGACCACGAAGAGGTCCCATGAAGGAAAAAAGCACTGCCTAGGCACCTCTCAGGAACCTGATGATCAGGTCATGCTTACCGAGAGACTTACCTTCAACAGTGTTGTGGTGTGCTGCTATAGCAGCTACATAGACCTTGAGAGTGGAGGGGAACAGCCGCCAGTCCAACTACTCCTGCAGGAAGGAAAACACTGACCCAGCTGCACAACTTTTGGGGTCTTCGCAACAGGAAGAACACCACTTAGCGAAGATACGTCACTTCAGGGAACACAGCTGCCTTATAGAAGGAGATCTGGCCAAAGTGATCGTGTTAACCACTGTGGGCAGGAGACCAGTTAGGTCTTCCACGTCCCATCCAGGGACCAGACATGGAGATTCCAGAGGTCTGGGCGTGGGTGCCAGAGGGTGCCCCGTCCCTGAGAAAGAAGGTCCTGCCTCAGTGGAATTTGTCAGGGAGGTGCTGTCGTGAGGAGCATGAGGTCCGAGAACCAGGTATGGGTGGGCCAATACGGAGCCACGAGAATGACCTGCTCCTCATCCTGCATCAACATCTCATCCGAGCTTCGAAATAGACATTAGGCTGGCACTGAGGCAAGCTGCCTGTCTCATCCCAGAATTGGACAGGAGCAAACGAGTGTACCGGAGATTGGGCGGACAGTGGGGGATTACCTGGCGGAACCATACCCATTGAACCCCCCGAATCGCCTTCAGCATCAACCAGGGTGGCCTTGTACCTGTAGGTAGAAGGACCGGCGGGGGGGACAATGAAAACATGAACCATCCACGAACGCTTCCTCAATGTGATTTTGGCCCAGCACGTGAGGCAGTGATCGTGACCGTCAGAGACGGAGAGGTAACGACCGCATCCAGGAACTGCACAGAGACGAAGTACATCTTTAAAAAGGCGCATCTTTAAAAAGACGTTCAATGTCAATGTTCCTGCCCTAACAGAGGAAATATACTCCTCTAAAGCGCTGTCGAAGCGCCAGGGGCGTAGTCTGCAGTGGAGTGCAGAGTGGAGAGAAAGCCGCTGGAATGCACCGTATATCCAACAGCTCACGCTTCTGAAGAGGTGAATGGAATAGTAGCAGTACTCAGTTTACTGTATGACTTTCCTTCTTCAGCAGAACCGATGTGTAGATTTTTATTAGCACACTTCAGCTCTTTTTGTCCACACAATGCAAGTTTATGGGTGCTATCAGGCTGGTGGCTATTTGACAGTCCAAAAGACATATTTAGGCAGCATTAAAGTAATCCACATGACTCCAGTCAATCAATTAATGTCTTCTGAAACAAACCAGTAGGTTGGTGTTAAACAATTGCTAAAGCCATATTTTAGATTTTAGTTTGTTTTCACTTGTTTTGTTTTTTTATCCAATATTAAATCAGATTTCTCTACCCTTAGAATATAAATTATGATATTCCACCAAACTGTAAGTAACATTTAAACTTTTCTCCATTTGTTTCCTACCTTCAGCTATGTTGATGTTATTAACAGGTTTGGAGAATTATTTTATTACTTTTACACTGTTTTCAGCTGAGGAAAATATTGCAGCCCTGTTCTTCGTAAATCAGCCCTCCCTGATGCTACACAGCAAGAGCAGCAGTCAACACAATGCTCTATTTCTCTTTGTTCTGCCACTCCAGCCATGTGCTCCAGGCACTGCTGAAAACAGAGGGAGTGGGATGGGACTTGCTGTGGATCACTTACTGTACCTTGGGGTCAGGTTAGAGATTCATAGTAAATCTGCATTGAATGAATAAGATTCTGGAAACCCCAGTGAGAGTCACTGAATTTGTGCTAAGAGCAGAGTAGATGTAGACGCACTAGACATGATGCATGGGAATAAAAACACTGACCATAGCACAGACTGTCTTAATATGAGCTCACAGTGGTTTAACCACAGACCACAGTGATGCCACTGTCTGCCAGATAACAGTGCATAAGTCTAGTCTATGCTTAAAAGACTGTTATCAGACATACATTTCACACACATGGCACTGTATATTTTTGGAAAACATTTTTGTAGCTTAGTCATACGTTTTTCAATATGTGTAGAAAAAAGGATTGGGGCCTTGTGGGTCACAGTGGAGTTATTACAGTGATGTCATATGTTGACATTTTTCTGTTCTGCTGCAGTTTAGTGAGAGCATTTGCTTGTTCATGAGTTGGTTTTTTTTCATGTTTCGGTAATCTAAATGATGTGGTTTGAAGAGAGCTGCATGGCCCTCCTTGCGCAAATTAGGGCTGGGCGATATGACTATGTAATCGGATTTCGATGATATCTTGCAAAGATCCTGATGCCAATTGCGAACAGATGATGTTTGACAATATTGGGAAATGACAAAACCATGGATCTGGGAAGTCGGCAAATATATTAATCAGTGGCCAGGGTGTGAAACTAGCACCTGCCACCTGCCAAATGTGACGAGGCTGAATCCAGTTCAAGAGCTCCTCGTCCAAATGCAGATATTTCATGCGTGAGTAATTTTGCTCATCTAATAGGTAGGTGACCTGCAAGATGTCTCACAGTGACACATGACAAGAAATGCTGTTATTCACAATGACATACACTTGAATAAACACACTTTATTATATTTTTAAGAACAAACAAAAGAAAAGCCACCAATGCTCGTGTCTGATTCGCTGTTTGTTCAGAGGCGTGAAGCACGACTCTGTCTCGTGGAACAAGCAAGAGTTATCAGTCTTTTTTTCTCTTTCATCTGAAAACTGTTTACAAGAATAATGTCGTCTGTTAGAATGTTGCAAATGTTCTCCGATCATCTCAGGAGGTGCTGCTAATTCACTTTATTTCTTTGTGGTTGGCATGCATTGCGGATTCTGTGATGCAAATGGAGCCGTTGGAGACGGTAAAGGTTTGGGTTTGGGGAGATGGTTAAATACGATTTTTGATCAATTTGTTGTTTTATTGCATTTTTGTAAAGTGCTATTTGAATTTAGAAATGTCTTTTTGTTTATGTTAAAGCAAAAAACATTTGTTCAGAGGCATGAAGCACAATCCTGTCTCATGGAACAAGCACATGTAAAGAGTTTTCACAAATTTTTTCTTTGTTTCATACATCTGAAAACTGTCTGCAAGAATAATGTTGTCTATGAGAATGCTGCAAATGATCTTCGATCATCTCAGGTGGTGCTGTGAGTTTAGTTCACTTTATTTCCACTCGGTTGGCATGCATTTTGAACACAGCTTTGCAGGTTCAGTAATATATATCTTTGTATTACATAAACGAAGAAAGTGATTAATTCATAAAATAATACAAAACACGTTCACCTTGAACCTAAAAATATTTTTTATTTTAGGCAGTATTAAATGTATTACTAAAACGCAATAAAAACACAAATTCGGGACACTCGGCAGGGGGATTGACGATGTAATCGGATGCAATATTTTTTTAAGGCAGTTGTTGCAAAAATTTTCTTTACATATCCTCCAGCCCTAGCGCAAATGTTACCTAACCTTGCAAAATCTTTTTAAAAACACAAAGGAAGAAGCATGACTTCTGTGCAATGTGACTTATAAAACATACAAATGTTATGTTTTTGATGTTAGGAACTTTTCATGCATTACTCCAAATATTTTATGTTTAATCTCATAGATAAATCCTCTTAGAAAAAAACTAAATTGCTTTCCAATGCTTTGATTATGTGTTACATTTTGTAAAGCACCCACAGAACAGATCACTCTCTCGCATATGATGCCTATCCATTATTCCTGAGCCTGACAGCACAGTGATTGACCTGGATGCATCAGAGAGCTTGTATTAACACTATCTTCCTATGAGCCATATCCTTGAAATTTATAATTTCCCTGGCTCTGTTGCCAGTGAATGCAACTTTGATGGTTTTCTGCTGTTTCCAGGAGCAATTTTACAAGGTGATGAAACCTTGAAATGTAAAGTAGATCATTATGGTCTGCTATTCATTGCCCGTGTCTGACAACAGGACTTGGAATGGGTCACTGTGGTCACCTAGTTGTCCAATAGCCAACAAGTTAGTGTATATTTAAACATGCTTGTTGCTTTGACTAAGCATGTTACTTGTACAGCTGGTACATTGTCTTCATATAATTTCACAGAATGTCTCCTGTCCAATCGGATTCTGTTGTCTATATACAGTGTGTGTGTGTGTGTGTGTGTGTGTGTGTGTGTGTGTGTGTGTGTGTGTGTGTGTGTGTGTGTATGTGAAGAAAACACTCAAGGATTTCGGGATTGACCCCAACAACTGGGAAGCAAACATGCAGGATTGCAACGCCTGGGGGACTGCTGTAAAATCAGGAGCCACCAACTTCGAAGCCAGTTGGATTGCTGCAGCCAAAGAAAAACAACAAAAAAGAAAAGGACGAACCTGAATCCCAATTGCCACTGCTGCTGCACCACTTCCGGTTTGCCCCCACTGCAACCGGACGTTCAGAGCATGCATTGTGCTGGTCAGACACTTGCGCGTTCACCAACGACACAGTGTTGCTGATCAATGAACATATCTTCCCTTCCCTACTCTACGATGGTGACGAAAGCTGGTCTTCTTCGAAAACGAAGGACGAACTTCCGTGTGTATGTATGCATGTATGTGTGCATGTATAAAATGTCTCTTGTCCAATCAGATTCGAGGGCCAGAAATAACTGTTGTCTAAATATATTTTGTCTGTCTGTCTATCGATCGATCGATTGATTGTGGCATTCTAAACTAAAGTGTAATAGCAAAAAATATATACAGTATATATTAAAAACAAGTCTCTAGAACAGTCAGAGACTATTTAGTAGAGATGAGTTACTTCTATTAAAATGAATTGGAGAAATTGGAGTACCTAACGGTCAACGGATGTGGAAAGGAAGACCTGGCCAAATGCAAAAGAGCCAATCAACTTTTATATACAGATAACGCCTGTCAGCCAACTCAGGAACATGCATTAGCTATACAGGTTGGGAAAATTTTGTTTTTTAGCATAATCTGATTTTAAAAAGTACAGTGTTGGCAGATTTTGCTGCTGATTTGAAATATGTTCTTTGATCGTAATTTTGACCAACTGTTTTTGAGATTTCTGTCTTAGCTTTGGCCAAATATCTCCAGTGCACTTGTGTGTCTACTTTATCTGTGTGACAAATTCCTTTGAGGATAATTTAGTATTTGTTTGCTTTGATCACATTTGGAAGCTTTGATTTCAGAAAACTAATCTTATAATCTTGATAGAAACAGATAATATCAGCATTTAAAAATGGAATAACGTTAGTTTAATCCTTTGCTGTAGCTGCTGAAAGCTTTGTCTTGTGGAAATGACAGCAGAGGCTGTCGCTTGGAGTTTAATTGAGATCTGAACAGATAGACTGGCACAGAGTATACTGATACATCCCTCCCACATAATGCCCCTTCAGCAATCTGTCTCCATTCTTCTGCAGCATTGGCCAGTCATGCTCCATCAGCATCTTGTTTGTTGGAAGGGGGATAGGAAACAGAAAAATGAAAGGTAGAGAAACCATTAAAAGCCCTGTGTGATCACATTCATTTGTCTCCTAGCTGGATCTTGTACTGGTTGGTGCTACATTGTAGATATGAAATATACCCATTCTTTTAGCAAGTTCCGATTGATCATAAAAATCACCTCTTTATCCGCTAACTTATCTAGTTACCTCTATTTGGATGTGTGCAGCTGTTTTTGTTGAGCTAAAGGCTTTGACCTTAATACCACATGAGAATTTAATATTGTCATTATAAAAACTGAAATGAAGAAACGGTGTGGTACAAACCTAGATGGCCTGTTTATATTTTTGTTTTGGTGACCATGATTTTACCAAAGAGAGTGTGTTCCTTGATTCAAAGTCTTTTGTTTGTCCTGGAGCAACTGTCCTGTCAAACAATAGTCCTAACTATTAACTTCATGAAAAATCAGAGGCAAATTCATGTGTGAATGGTCAAATGCAATTCTTGGTGAAAATGCTTGTCTTGTTGAGGCACATTCAATTTAACTCGATAATGTAAACTGACAGAACCCAAAAAAAGTTGCATCTGTGTCAAAATATCTGATCTGTGCATTAGGTGGTGTAAATGCAGCCCAATAGGTCTGCCGCTGTGTATTATGTTGTCAGTATTAATCAAACAACATTATTAACTAGAAAAAAATGTGTGTTCAATGCCATATTTGTTTTTTGCTGTGGTATCGGAATTGATGTGGAGAATCATAAAATTCCACTAATATTGGAATTCCACTAATAAACTATTGAAATTTTGGTATTATGACTAGATGTTGACTGATATGGGGTTTTTAATGGCCGATATCCAGAGAACAGTGTGGCAGATAGGCAGATACAATGCCGATATATCACACAATTTAATATAGTAAATAACATAAATATAAAGAATTATAAACTCTTATTTAGCACTATACTCAATTTCACAAAGAACTTTACATTAGTAAAAAAAAATATCTAAAAAATATATATTGTATTTTAAATGGTAGATAGATTTCTGTGTAATCATCGAATTTGAGTAATTTATTTGCACATGAAGAAATTGTTAATATATTAGGAAGAAGGAAATAACAGTACACGCAGTAGTTCAGCAACCATGGATGTCATGTCGATGTTAGCAATCGCATTTTCAAATAAAATAAACAAACAAATCAAGCTAATTGCATATACAGTACACAGTGAATAAAACAACATGTAACATTGAAATTACTCATAGCACACGTGAAGCGCTTTTACTTTGAAGTTGCTCTCATGCGCTCATGTGCAGATCCTGTGCGAGCAGCAATCTCCTGACAGTTTAAATGGATCTCCTGCTTGGATTGTCACAGAGTGACCTTTATGATTTGTGAATCAGAGGAACTTTCATCCTGATCGATAAGTTTTGATTCTGGCTGACACAGTAGAATAAGCACTTCAGAGTAAGATATTAGATGAGCACTCGACGGGAAGAAAACACTGGATTTTTATGAGGTTCGTGAATTACATCTTTTTAAACTAGATATCAGCATATTTGTAAACGGTATTTATTAGAAGTTTTATTGATATTTGCCTTTTATCATTAGAAAAGTAACTTACAATTTACAGGGAACTGCTGAGGAGTGGCTGATAGAATACGCGCTTTAGAGGTAAATAAATGAGCTCTCCACCGGATGCTGGATCTGCTTAAGCTTTGTGAGGTTTGTTTATAACATCTGTTTGAATGAAATATGTGCATATTTGCAGAGAGTTTATGGTATTCGTTTTATTGATGTTTGCCTTTTTATCATTAGACAAGACAGTTAAAATGTACAGGAAACTGTTGAGGAGAGAGAGGGAGAATGAAACCGCAAGCACTTTAACATTATGAGCTCAAATACATCTGCCGTGGCTCTGATATGCAGGCCGTTTAAATTAGACTGTGTTGCACACTGGTTTATTATTGTAGTAACACGATGGCACGTAACAACAAATTGAAGCATGTCATTTACATGTCTCAGTCGCTTCAAATACAAGCAGAAGATTTTCGGCGCCCTCAAGAAACAAATCGGCCAAATGGGAAAATTGATTGACCGATGCCGATAAAATATATTTATTGATAAGAATGTGCTAGGAACAAAAGAATGTTTATCCCAGGAGCATGTCGTAGTTGGTGAAATCCCAGTAAGCGCTGAGGAACATTTCCAGTGAAGAGATTATATACAGAATTTAATTGCACTAGTTGTAAGTAAATTGTTGGAACGTCAGCTTCATTGTCTTAAAAGAATTGTATGAAAATGTATTTAAATGAAAATCTATTAAATATTGTGAAATAAATTAAATACAAATTTCTATAGGTGGCATTTTGAACATTATTACATTTTATTATATTTATTATTCATTATTAATACTGTAAATGTGATGTGTTTTTAGAACTTAAGGAAATTAAATTGTATTGCTTTTGTATTGAAGTTTTGCATCTACTTAATTTAAAGCAAATTAACCAAACTTAAAATGTCAACCTGCCATGACTTTTACTTAATATTAGCTGTACATATTACATCTTAAATTGACAAATTTAACAAATACATATTCAAATCTAGTAACTTTAAGAACTTTACTGAACCACATCCAAAAACATTTTGTGTCATCCAATTTGAACTCAAATACATGCAGTAATCCAACTCTCTGCTCTGCGTTCCTGAAAGCTGCTTAGCAAAAACAATACCCAATTTGAAATGCTATACTGAATGTTATACTGAAAAATCAAATATGTTATTAAAAAATAAACATAAAAACAGTCATATGAATTTCTTTGAATTTCATTCCATTTTTATTCTACTTTCTTAATTGAAATCTACATACTTTTTGCTACCTCACTTCAAATTAAATCCAAATTCAGCAATTGAATATCATTCATTTCTGAATGGTGCACAACCCTGGTGATCGGATTTTCACCACAAAATGTGCACATCAGATACAGTCTTGGTATGTCTGGCTTTTTCTCAGGCAAAGTGTGAACAGCATGCATGGCATACCAGGTGGAAACATTACAGAAATAGAGTGTGGTTAGTCTGCATTCTTCCTCTGGGTTCTCTGGGAACACTGATCGAGATGCAGGTGCTCTGTGCTGGAACAGATGTGAGCCATTATACCCAAGAACACTGTTCTTCTGTTCCTGCTTTGCAATGTTCCTGAGTGCAAAAACAATATGAATTCCAGTATTTACCTTCTGCTCTTTATTCTTCACACTGTAGAATAGATATGTACAGAAGTGTAGGAACAGTTTGTAAAGTGGCTGGAGGGTTGTCTCAAGACAATTATGTTTTGCAAAATTATGATTATACAATGTAATGATAGGAAATGAGAGAAACATAAACATTTTTGGAAATAAGTGAAAAGATCTAAACAATGTTTACGAAAGATTTCAGCCTAATCTTGTAAAAAATTGTGAGACTGTGACACCATTTTTACAAATCAAATGACGTGGCGCTTCTATGACACTTGGCTGACTTGTTTACTTGGGTGCTTTGATGACCACGATCCTGGTCAAGTGAGTCATACTTGTGTAAGCTTGTATATTCAGTTGGTTATGTTATGCAGGTGTTATTTTATTCTTTAAAATCATGCATTATAGTAAAAGAGTTTTGAAGTGATATGATTTTTTTGAGTGGGGAACAGAGCAAAATCTTTTATGAATCATCAATCTGCTGTGTCAATCTGCAATCTGCGTGAAAATGAATAAAACTTGTTTATTTCACCAGAAAACTGCAGCGATATGTAGAACGAAGCATGTAGAACTCATTTTGATAAAAAAAAAATTATAGTTTCACAAAGCTATAATTTACACAACTTTTGAGAGAAAAAAAAAACATTAATCAGTAGATTTTGGAACTGACACTATAGGTGAAATTACCACTTTACAATCAGTTTGTTGGCCGATTACGAAATGTCGATATGGCCAGATATTTTGAATATTAAATATTTTCAGTAGCTGGTATCTTGCAAAAAGCTTGAGGCATTTGAGACACCCCATTTTCATTCTCTCTCTCTCTCTCTCTCTCTCTCTCTCTCTGTTCCTCCCACTCCTCATTGTCCATTTTGTTTCAGTCTGCTGTGAGTTCTAAATGATCTATTCATTAGCCCATGGAGAGTTGATGGTTTGAAGTTGGCTGTATGATTGCGACTCCAGCCCCTCGTCCTACAGCATGGCCTCTAGCCTATGGCAGCTCTCTGCTCCCTGGGTGATTTGGCAGTTGTCTCTAAAATGTGATAACATCATTCAAATTAGTATGGACCTTATGAACATCTGTGCTTCAAAAATGTTAAATTGCAGTCTCACTGGGGCAAACACTGTAACAATGAAATATGCATGACATTAGTGATAACAGAGACTAGGCAAACCCACATGAAAGATTAAGACGAGGGTTGTGACCATTTGCACAGTTAGAGTAAAATTAGACATTTGCTAATGCTTGTTTGGAGAGAGAACTTGTTACCTGATCTTCAGATACAAAAATGTCTGAACAAGTAAACAATTTTTCACTATAATCCAAATACTTTTTGTAAGTGCAACCATAAGTGCTGCAAGGATGTTAACAATCTGCCTTCTAGTACAGTCAGTCAGTGTCCCACCTACCTTATATTCATCAAGCAATGTTGTCTCACCAGGTTGTCATTAGAATCTGTTTAATTAGCTGAACAGATTAAAACCATATTGTCTTAGAGCCATTAAATCATTTATTTGCTAATTATGATAAATATGATAACTAGTTCAGAACATTACGAAATCTGTACACTAATAGTAGAGAGGATACACTTACATCTTTGGCTTAAGAACTTTGCAACAGTTCATCATCTCTTCACGTTCATGGGTAAATCTTCCTCGTTCAGGCGGCTGGGCTCCTCGTCCCCCGGCAGATGGCCGCGGCTGCTCCGTTGGGGTGGATGGTAGTGGCAAGAACTATACTACGGCGTATCCCTCCTCCTTCCCGGGCTTCGGCACCAGTGTAACGGGATCAATGGAAAGGAGGAGGCGAGAACTGGCTTTTCAATATAAATAATAATTTAATGAGAAACTTAAAAGACAACATAAACACACACATGACGGACATGTCCGCTAACTATGTCTCTCTCTCCCGCACAATCCACTGCAGTCGACCTTTAAACCTCAGAGGCTTGATTAGCCTAATACGGGACCGAGTGGGTAGGATCACGACCCGGCCCCGCCCTCCGCCCTGCCACAATATTCTTTCCATTTTTTAGTTTTTGATATTTGTTCTTGTTTATCTTTTTGTAAATATTAGTTTCTTTTTTTACAACTGTGTGTTCCTTGTGTTGATGATACAGAAGATCTTGTGTGAGGCCCAGTTCTTTTCAGTTGGTGCCAGGGTGATTCTCACTACACTGTAGAGCACAAAATGACTTCTTTTGCCATTTTCCATTTCTGTTTTTATTTGGATAAGATAAAACACGTGGCTGCTGATATCTCTTCCCTGTGAGGAGGATTAATTTAGCCTGCTGTGTGGCCTAGTCAAAAGCCAGGCAAAACCATGATGCTTGCCAAAGGAAACAAAAATCTGCATTATGGAAGGGTTTATTTTTGATTGGGATGAAAAAAGACTTAATCATCACACTGTTAAATGCCTCATCTGTTCACATTTCTAGCAGACTTAAAGAGTGATCATTTGACAACAAATGTCTTTCCTCCTGTTCAAGTCTTGAAGGTTTCCTGATGTGACTGAATGGAAGTTTGTCAGATGCCTCTCCATACAGAGAGGCAGAGAAGTGAGAGGGAGAGAAACCACTAATCCTGTCTGTGGGCTGTGTACTGATAAATGGCTCAGCTCCAGCTCATTCACGTATGGTCAGCTTTATGAAGAGCGGCTACCCCTCAAATCAGGAGTCAGCCATTGTGTCATTGATGCAGAGCACCCAGTGGACTTTAATCTTATGGAAATTAAACATTAAAAAAGTTCCCCTTACTGAGTGTGCCTCCAGGTGAGAGCAAATTTGTAAATGAGTACAAAATCTAAAATGGCAACATCAGCATAGTCCTGTGAAACAATATTATTGTGGTACTAGGATACCAAAATTTAACAGAATTACATATTATGTATTACATGCTTGATTCTTTTTTAATTTGCGATAGACCAAATATTGTAATTTGATTCTTCATTGCTTAGGTTAATCGTAGTACACTTATTACTCAACAACACTGTGACTTAAGACCTGTTCACACCAAGAAGTATTACAATAACTATAACCTTAAAGTTGTTAAAAACTTTCTTACTGTAAGCGAATGGCGAAGTTCACACCACAACTATAACTATAACAACACCGTGGAATGATATAGTTTGGATCACTTTCAGAGTGATTTTTAATTTTTTCCAAGTGATGAATAATAAAAACACTGACAGCCAGTCAAAATCCATCCAGCTTTAAAGGGCTCAAGCCGCAATGTGCACTCATTCCAGCTTTGGATTGCCTTTTATTACACACACAAATGAAATGGAAACTCCTGCTCAAGAACCGGCAATGTTTTTCTGCATTTTTCTTCAGTATTAATGGAGATGAAAAGCTAGCGCAAGCTGGTAGCATAAAATTACCTCAGGTATCCAGTGCTAATGCGGACAACATTGTCTTGTCTCCTTTGAAGATGTATACGTCTGTTTTTCTTTTGGTTTTCATAGAGCAGTAGCAGGTCATCTACATCCATTTTCTTGACTGTGAACATAACTGCAGTGCGCACATAGAATAAACAGAAAGTTATCATCTGTAGGTGTGTATGCTAATACAGTTATCTTTATAGTTATCGTTATAGTTATCATTTTTGGTGTGACTGGGCGTTTATTATGGCTTTCATAGGATTTAATTGAAAATGCTCTCAGCTTCGCTCACAATGCACCAGTGGTAACGTAGGGTCAGACTGGATGAACTTGCTAATGCTAGCTGCCTTGCTAACGATTGGGTTATGTCGGACACCAGATTGATTCCATTTGCACCGCAAGACTTCATGGCAACGTTTGCCCCTCTCATCATCTCTAGTAAAGAGCGCGACAGGACAACAGTGATGTGGACAACAGCTCTGATCTTTCTGCGCTGTAATCTTGAATATTATTCTCTAGCACCAAACATGCTTAATTCTACCCTGTACAATTTCGCACGCGTTGCATCTTTTCCCTGCATGTGTGGAGAAATGAAGCACCGCAGTTAACGTGGTTTCAAAGCACCTTTTAGACCAAAATGTTTTTCCCTTCTAAATGTATCTTTATTAATCAGCATGTTACGAGCCTTTAATAATAAACAAATTGATTTCTGTTCTAATATTGTGAAAATTAATTGGATGTCTGGAATGGATAAGGAAAGACTAAAATTACTAGTTGGTAGACTAGTCTCTCACTTTAATGAAAATATACAAATGTTTTTTAAATAAAAAAAAAAAGAAAAAGTTTTCAAAATGTTCCCTCGGGACACCCCTGAACCCACATTCAGCATCATTCCACAGTCACAAGGGCTTCTATGCCCCCATACTTGGGTATCTGAATCTAAAGAAATATAAAAAATATTTAATTTTAATGTAAAAATAAAATATTCCAACAAATACTGGACTGATGTAACTATGCTTCAGAACAAACAGATGATCTTTTAACATTCATTTTCAATTGATAAACGGTAAAAGACGGTAAAATTGGTAAAAGATCCCGCAGACCCCAACGCTTTGGCCGTCTCTGGACCCCCTGTGCAGTTTTGTAGAGACTATTTTGACTGTTTAGAATTAATTCTTTCTTCTTTTCTTCCGTCAACTTTGAAATTTAAAAAAAAAAAGAGAATGCAATTTGTAAATGTATATAGTGATATATATAGATATCGAACAGTATGAAAAAGATTATCGTGATAACAATTTTGGCCATATCGCCCAGCCCTATATCTAGTATAGACCTACTCGTCCAGGTACCAGCACTAAAAGAACTCAGAGCCCCTTTGATGAGCACTCATCACATCCTATCTTTTTGATAATTTCCTCCTTTTCACTCCTTTCATTGTGTCTTTGACAGCTCACTGACTTCACTCTTGCCAGTCCTGTCCTGCAGGCAGAACAATCTCCAGCTCTGCTCCAAGCACAGTGTGTCTTTGTTCAGCCCACTCTCCCAGTGCCCTCCACCCAATCAGTATTTTCTCCCTGAAAACAAGCATTTTTAAATATGCTACTTTTACATACCAGGTCTGCTCTGGAATCCATTGCTCCAAGTTACTTTGCATTTACTTTTGCTGGTTAATGGTGTTTGCTTTCCATTGAACAAACAACCTTTGGCTCTTGCTTGTGGTCTGGAGGCTGTGGCTTGTTCCTTCAAGTCTGATGGCTAAACAGTTAAAAAAGATACAGTAAATGGCTAGGTAACACATTAAATGCACTGTTTTTGAGCTGTTTTTGAGCTGTTTTTTTTTTTTTGGTCAACGTCAATATTTTAGGTAAAATTTTTGGTTAAAAGCTTCTTAGGTCACAGTTTCTTTTAAGTTGTTCGCCATTTTAATACATTTAATTTTTATTTTTTATTTTAAATGGTCCTGCAGTGTGACAAAACAATTTTTATAAATACAAAAAACTAAATTTAGTCTCCCATTTAATATGAGGTCAATAATTGCAA